>NW_028126378.1:600000-1032230 GCF_965194825.1 Balaenoptera physalus
TGTGATTACAGGGGCCATGGAGCATTGTGAATACAAAGGCCATGGGGCATTGAGATGACAGTGGTCATGGAGCATTGTGATGAAAGTGGTAATGGATCATTGTGATGACAAGTGTCCTGGGACCCTGTGATGACATGGTTCATGGAGCATTGTGATGACAATGGTCATGGCGAATTGTGATGACAATGTCATGGGGCATTGTGATGGCAGTGGTCATCGAGAAATGTGATTCAAGTTATTATGGAGCACAGTAATGAGAGGGGCCATGGAGCATTGTGATGACAAGTGTCATGGAGCATTGTGATGACAGGTGTCATGGAGCATCGTGATGACAAATGCCATGGAGAATTGTGATGAGAGGTGGCATTGGGCATTGTGATGAAAGGGGTGATGGAGTACTGGGATTACAGGGGGCATGGAGCATTGTGATGAAAGAGATCATGGAGCAATATGATAACAGGGGCCATGGAGCATTGTGATGACAGGTGTCATGGAGCATCGTGATGACAAATGCCATGGAGAATTGTGATGAGAGGTGGCATTGGGCATTGTGATGAAAGGGGTCATGGAGTACTGGGATTACAGGGGGCATGGAGCATTGTGAAAACAAGTGACATGGTGAATAGTGATGACAGGCTTCATATAGCATTGTGATGACAAGTGCCATTTAGCATTTTGACGTCAGGGTTCATCAGGCATTGTGTTGACGGGGGTCACGTGTCATTGTGATGACAAAGGCCATAGAGCATTGTGATCACAGGGGTCATGGAGCATTGTGATGACATGGGCCATGGAGCATTGTGAAGACAAGATTCATGGAGCATTGTGATGACACTGGCATGAAGCATGGTGATGACAACAGAACTGGAGCATTGTGATGACAAGGGCATGGAGCATTGTGATTACACGAGACATGGAGCATTGTGATGACATTGGCAGGGATCATTGTGATGACAGGGATCATGGAGCATTGTGATGACAAAGACCAAGGAACATTTTGATGACAAGTGTCATTGAGCAATGTGATGACACGGGAATGGAGCATTATGATGACAAATGTTCTGGAGCATTGTGATGACAAGCGCATGGAGCATTGTGATTACAGGGGCCATGGAGCATTGTGATGACAACGGCATGGAGCATTGTGGTGACAGTGGTCATTGAGCATTGTGATTACAAAGACCATGAGGCATTGTGATGACAGGGACCTTGGAGCATTGTGATGACAATGGTCATTAAGCATTGTGATGACGGGGGTCATAGAGCATTGTGATGAGAAAGACCATGGAGCATGGTGATGACAGAGACCATGGAACATTGTGATGACAAGGCCATGTACCATTGTGGTGACAAGGGCAGGGAACCTTGTGGTGACCGGGGTCATGGAGCATTTTGATGACAACTTTCATGGAACATTGTGATGACAGGGGTCATGGAGCATTGTGTTGAAAAGGAACATGGAGCTGTGTGATTACAGGGTCCATGGAACATTGTGAATACATAGGCCATGGAACAATGTGATGACAGGGGTCATGTAGCATTGTGATGACAGGGTCATGGAGCATTGGGATTACAGGGCTTATGGGGCACTGTGATGACAGGGGGCATGGAGCATTGTGATGAAAATTGTCCTGGAGCATTATGATGACAGCCGTCACAGAGGATTGGGATGAAAGGTATCATGCAGCATTGTGATGACAACGGTCATGGATCATTTTGATGACAGGGGTCATGGAACATTGTGATAAGAATGTTCATAAAGCATTTTGATGACAGGGGTCATGAAGCATTGTGTTGACACGGGCATGGAGCATTGTAATGATAGGATATCTGGAGCATTGTGATGAAAAGGGGATGGAGCATTTTGATGACAGGGTCCAAGGAGCATTGTGCTGACAATGGCATGGAGCATTGTGATGAAAAGGGTACTGGAGCACTGTGAGGAAAGGAATCATGGATCATTGTGATGACAGGGGTCATGGAGCTTTGTGATGAAAAGGGTCATGGAGCATTGTGATGACACGGTCAAGGAACATTGCGATGACAAGAATTATGGAGCATTGTGATGAAAGGACATGGAGCATTGTGATGAAAGGTGACAAGGAGCATTGTGATGATATGGGCAGAGAACTTTGTGATGACAGGGGTCATGGAGCATTGTGATGAAAAGTGTCATCGAACATTGTACTGACAGGGATCATGGAGCTTTTTGGTAAGAGAGGCCTTCTGGATTTGTGGTGGCAGGCGTCATGGGGCATTGTAATGACAGCGGTCTTGGATCATTGTGATGAAAGGGGTCATGGAGCACTGTGATTACAGGGGCCATGGAGCATTGTGAATACAAAGGCTATGGAGCATTGAGGTGACAGGTTTCATGGAGAAATGTGATGAAAGTGATCATGGATCATTGTGATGACAAGAGTCCTGGAACCTTGTGATGATAAGGTTCATGGAGCATTGTGATGACAAGGACCATGGCGAATTGTTATGACATCTGTCATGGGGCATGGTGATGACAGTGGTCATCTAGAATTGTGATGAAAGGTATAATGGAGCATTGTGATGACAGGGGCCATGGAACATTGTGATGACAAAGGCCATGGAGCATTGTGATGACAAGTGTCATGGAACATTTTGATGACATTGGCATGGAGCATTATGATGACAAGAGTTCTGGAGCACTTTGATGACAAGGGCATGGAGCATTGTGATCACAGGGCCCATGGGGCATTTTGATGAAAAGAGCCATGGAGCATTGAGATGACAGGCGTCTTGAGGTATGGTGATGACAGTGGTCATGGAGCATTGTGATGAAAGAGATCATGGAGCAATATGATAACAGGGGCCATGGAGCATTGTTATGACAGGTGTATTGGAGCATTGTGATGAAAATAGTAATGGATCATTGTGATGACATGTGTCCTGGAACACTGTGATGACACGGTTCATTGAGTATTGTGATGACAAGGGTCATAGCGAATTGTGATGACAGGTGTCATTGGGCATTGTGATGACATTGATCATCTAGGAATTGTGATGAAAGGTATCATGGAGCACTGTGATGACTGGGGGCATGAAGCATTGTTATGAAAATTGTCCTGGATTATTGTGATGACAGCAGTCATGGAGAATTGTGATGACAGGGATTATGCAGCATTGTGTTGACAAGGCTATGGACTATTGTGATGACAATGGTCATGGAGTAATGTGATGAAAGTTTTCATGGAACATCGTGATGAAAAGTGCCTGGGAGCATTGTGATGATAAAGGCCATGGAGCATTGTGATGACAAGTGTCAAGGAGCATTGTAATGAAAGCTTTCATTATGCACTGTGATGACAAGGGGGATGGAGTATTGTGATGAAACTGGTCCTGGCGCATTGTGATAACAAAAGCCATGGAGCATTGTGATGACAGGCATCATGGAGCATGGTGAAGAAGCGGGCCATGGGGAATTGTAATGACAATAGAGAAATGTGATGAAAATGGTCAGCGAGCATAGTGATTAAAGTGGTCATTGAGAATTGTGATGAATAGTGACATAGAGCATTGTGATGACAAAGGTCATGGAGAACTGTGATGACCAGGGTCATGTAGCTTTGTGATGACACGTCCATGGAACATTGTGATGACAAGAATTCTGCAGCATTGTGATGACAAGGGCCCTGGAGCACTGTGATGCCACGGTCATGGAACATTGTGATGACAAAATTCTCTAGCATTGTGAGGAAAAAGGCTTGGAGCATTGTGATTATAGGGGACATGGAGCATTGTGATGACATGGGCAGGGAACACTGTGATGACAGTTGTTATGGAGCAATGTGATGACAGGTGTCATGGAGCATTGTGATGAGAGGGGCCTTGGAGTATTGTGATGACAGGCGTCATGAGGCATTGAGATGGCAGTGGTCATGGAGCATTATGATGAAAGGTGTTATGGAGCACTGTGATTACAGGGGCCATGGAGCATTGTGAAGACAAAGGCCATGGGGCATTGAGATGACAGTGGTCATGGAGCATTGTGATGAAAGTGGTAATGGATCATTGTGATGACAAGTGTCCAGGGACCCTGTGATGACATGGTTCATGGAGCATTGTGATGACAATGGTCATGGCGAATTGTGATGACAATGTCATGGGGCATTGTGATGGCACTGGTCATCTAGAAATGTGATTCAAGTTATTATGGAGCACAGTAATGAGAGGGGCCATGGAGCATTGTGATGACAAGTGTCATGGAGCATTGTGATGACAGGTGTCATGGAGCATCGTGATGACAAATGCCATGGAGAATTGTGATGAGAGGTGGCATTGGGCATTGTGATGAAAGGGGTGATGGAGTACTGGGATTACAGGGGGCATGGAGCATTGTGAAAACAAGTGACATGGTGAATAGTGATGACAGGCTTCATATAGCATTGTGATGACAAGTGCCATTTAGCATTTTGATGTCAGGGTTCATCAGGCATTGTGTTGACGGGGGTCACGTGTCATTGTGATGACAAAGGCCATAGAGCATTGTGATCACAGGGGTCATGGAGCATTGTGATGACATGGGCCATGGAGCATTGTGAAGACAAGATTCATGGAGCATTGTGATGACAGTGGCATGAAGCATGGTGATGACAACAGAACTGGAGCATTGTGATGACAAGGGCATGGAGCATTGTGATTACAGGAGACATGGAGCATTGTGATGACATTGGCAGGGATCATTGTGATGACAGGGATCATGGAGCATTGTGATGAGATAGACCAAGGAACATTTTGATGACAAGTGTCATTGAGCAATGTGATGACACGGGAATGGAGCATTATGATGACAAAAGTTCTGGAGCATTGTGATGACAAGCGCATGGAGCATTGTGATTACAGGGGCCATGGAGCATTGTGATGACAATGGCATGGAGCATTGTGATGACAGTGGTCATTGAGCATTGTGATTACAAAGACCATGAAGCATTGTGATGACAGGGACCTTGGAGCATTGTGATGACAATGGTCATCAAGCATTGTGATGACAGGGGTCATAGAGCATTGTGATGAGAAAGACCATGGAGCATGGTGATGACAGAGGCCATGGAACATTGTGATGACAAGGCCATGTACCATTGTGATGACAAGGGCAGGGAACCTTGTGGTGACCGGGGTCATGGAGCATTTTGATGACAACTTTCATGGAACATTGTGATGACAGGGGTCATGGAGCATTGTGTTGAAAAGGAACATGGAGCTGTGTGATTACAGGGTCCATGGAACATTGTGAATACATAGGCCATGGAACAATGTGATGACAGGGGTCATGTAGCATTGTGATGACAGGGTCATGGAGCATTGGGATTACAGGGCGTATGGGGCACTGTGATGACAGGGGGCATGGAGCATTGTGATGAAAATTGTCCTGGAGCATTATGATGACAGCCGTCACAGAGGATTGGGATGAAAGTTATCATGCAGCATTGTGATGACAACAGTCATGGATCATTTTGATGACAGGGGTCATGGAACATTGTGATAAGAATGTTCATAAAGCATTTTGATGACAGGGGTCATGAAGCATTGTGTTGACACGGGCATGGAGCATTGTAATGATAGGATATCTGGAGCATTGTGATGAAAAGGGGATGGAGCATTTTGATGACAGCGTCCAAGGAGCATTGTGCTGACAATGGCATGGAGCATTGTGATGAAAAGGGTACTGGAGCACTGTGAGGAAAGGAATCATGGATCATTGTGATGACAGGGGTCATGGAGCTTTGTGATGACAAGGGTCATGGAGCATCGTGATGACACGGTCAAGGAACATTGCGATGACAAGAATTATGGAGCATTGTGATGAAAGGACATGGAGCATTGTGATGAAAGGTGACAAGGAGCATTGTGATGATATGGGCAGAGAACTTTGTGATGACAGGGGTCATGGAGCATTGTGATGAAAAGTGTCATCGAACATTGTACTGACAGGGATCATGGAGCTTTTTGGTAAGAGAGGCCTTGGAGATTGGTGGTGGCAGGCGTCATGGGGCATTGTAATGACAGCGGTCTTGGATCATTGTGATGAAAGGGGTCATGGAGCACTGTGATTACAGTGGCCATGGAGCATTGTGAATACAAAGGCTATGGAGCATTGAGATGAGAGGTTTCATGGAGCATTGTGATGAAAGTGATCATGGATCATTGTGATGACAAGAGTCCTGGAACCTTGTGATGACAAGGTTCATGGAGTATTGTGATGACAAGGACCATGGCGAATTGTTATGACATCTGTCATGGAGCATGGTGATGACAGTGGTCATCTAGAATTGTGATGAAAGGTATAATGGAGCACTGTGATGACAGGGGCCATGGAACATTGTGATGACATAGGCCATGGAGCATTGTGATGACAAGTGTCATGGGGCATTTTGATGACATTGTCATGGAGCATTATGATGACAAGAGTTCTGGAGCATTTTGATGAAAAGGGCATGGAGCATTGTGATGACAGGGGCCATGGAACATTGTGATGGCATAAGCCATGGAGCATTGTGATGACAAGTGTCATGGGACATTTTGATGACATTGGCATGGAGCATTATGATGACAAGAGTTCTGGAGCACTTTGATGACAAGGGCATGGAGCATTGTGATCACAGGGCCCATGGGGCATTGTGATGAAAAGAGCCATGGAGCATTGAGATGACAGGCGTCTTGAGGTATGGTGATGAGAGTGGTCATGGAGCATTGTGATGAAAGAGATCATGGAGCAATATGATAACAGGGGCCATGGAGCATTGTGATGACAGCTGTATTGGAGCATTGTGATGAAAATAGTAATGGATCATTGTGATGACATGTGTCCTGGAACACTGTGATGACACGGTTCATCGAGTATTGTGATGACAAGGGTCATAGCGAATTGTGATGACAGGTGTCATTGGGCATTGTGATGACATTGATCATCTAGGAATTGTGATGAAAGGTATCATGGAGCACTGTGATGACTGGGGGCATGAAGCATTGTTATGAAAATTGTCCTGGATTATTGTGATGACAGCAGTCATGGAGAATTGTGATGACAGGGATTATGCAGCATTGTGTTGACAAGGCTATGGACTATTGTGATGACAATGGTCATGGAGCAATGTGATGAAAGTTTTCATGGAACATCGTGATGAAAAGTGCCTGGGAGCATTGTGACGATAAAGGCCATGGAGCATTGTGATGACAAGTGTCACGGAGCATTGTAATGAAAGCTTTCATTATGCACTGTGATGACAAGGGGGATGGAGTATTGTGATGAAACTGGTCCCGGCGCATTGTGATAACAAAAGCCATGGAGCATTGTGATGACAGGCATCATGGAGCATGGTGAAGAAAGGGGCCATGGGGAATTGTAATGACAATAGAGAAATGTGATGAAAATGGTCAGCGAGCATAGTGATTAAAGTGGTCATTGAGAATTGTGATGAATAGTGACATAGATCATTGTGATGACAAAGGTCATGGAGAACTGTGATGACCAGGGTCATGTAGCTTTGTGATGACACGTCCATGGAACATTATGATGACAAGAATTCTGGAGCATTGTGATGACAAGGGCCGTGGAGCATTGTGATGCCACGGTCATGGAACATTGTGATGACAAAATTCTGGAGCATTGTGAGGAAAAAGGCTTGGAGCATTGTGATTATAGGGGACATGGAGCATTGTGATGACATGGGCAGGGAACACTGTGATGACAGTTGTTATGGAGCAATGTGATGACAAGTTTCATGGAGCACTGTGATGAGAGGGGCCTTGGAGAATTGTGATGACAGGCGTCATGAGGCATTTAGATGGCAGTGGTCATGGAGCATTATGATGAAAGGTGTTATGGAGCACTGTGATTACAGGGGCCATGGAGCATTGTGAATACAAAGGCCATGGGGCATTGAGATGAAAGTGGTCATGGAGCATTGTGATGAAAGTGGTAATGGATCATTGTGATGACAAGTGTCCTGGGACCCTGTGATGACATGGTTCATGGAGCATTGTGATGACAATGGTCATGGCGAATTGTGATGACAATGTCATGGGGCATTGTGATGGCACTGGTCATCTAGAAATGTGATTCAAGTTATTATGGAGCACAGTAATGAGAGGGGCCATGGAGCATTGTGATGACAAGTGTCATGGAGCATTGTGATGACAGGTGTCATGGAGCATCGTGATGACAAATGCCATGGAGAATTGTGATGAGAGGTGGCATTGGGCATTGTGATGAAAGGAGTCATGGAGTACTGGGATTACAGGGGGCATGGAGCATTGTGAAAACAAGTGACATGGTGAATAGTGATGACAGGCTTCATATAGCATTGTGATGACAAGTGCCATTTAGCATTTTGACGTCAGGGTTCATCAGGCATTGTGTTGACGGGGGTCACGTGTCATTGTGATGACAAAGGCCATAGAGCATTGTGATCACAGGGGTCATGGAGCATTGTGATGACATGGGCCATGGAGCATTGTGAAGACAAGATTCATGGAGCATTGTGATGACACTGGCATGAAGCATGGTGATGACAACAGAACTGGAGCATTGTGATGACAAGGGCATGGAGCATTGTGATTACACGAGACATGGAGCATTGTGATGACATTGGCAGGGATCATTGTGATGACAGGGATCATGGAGCATTGTGATGACAAAGACCAAGGAACATTTTGATGACAAGTGTCATTGAGCAATGTGATGACACGGGAATGGAGCATTATGATGACAAATGTTCTGGAGCATTGTGATGACAAGCGCATGGAGCATTGTGATTACAGGGGCCATGGAGCATTGTGATGACAACGGCATGGAGCATTGTGGTGACAGTGGTCATTGAGCATTGTGATTACAAAGACCATGAGGCTTTGTGATGACAGGGACCTTGGAGCATTGTGATGACAATGGTCATCAAGCATTGTGATGACGGGGGTCATAGAGCATTGTGATGAGAAAGACCATGGAGCATGGTGATGACAGAGGCCATGGAACATTGTGATGACAAGCCCATGTACCATTGTGGTGACAAGGGCAGGGAACCTTGTGGTGACCGGGGTCATGGAGCATTTTGATGACAACTTTCATGGAACATTGTGATGACAGGGGTCATGGAGCATTGTGTTGAAAAGGAACATGGAGCTGTGTGATTACAGGGTCCATGGAACATTGTGAATACATAGGCCATGGAACAATGTGATGACAGGGGTCATGTAGCATTGTGATGACAGGGTCATGGAGCATTGGGATTACAGGGCTTATGGGGCACTGTGATGACAGGGGGCATGGAGCATTGTGATGAAAATTGTCCTGGAGCATTATGATGACAGCCGTCACAGAGGATTGGGATGAAAGGTATCATGCAGCATTGTGATGACAACGGTCATGGATCATTTTGATGACAGGGGTCATGGAACATTGTGATAAGAATGTTCATAAAGAATTTTGATGACAGGGGTCATGAAGCATTGTGTTGACACGGGCATGGAGCATTGTAATGATAGGATATCTGGAGCATTGTGATGAAAAGGGCTTGGAGCATTTTGATGACAGGGTCCAAGGAGCATTGTGCTGACAATGGCATGGAGCATTGTGATGAAAAGGGTACTGGAGCACTGTGAGGAAAGGAATCATGGATCATTGTGATGACAGGGGTCATGGAGCTTTGTGATGACAAGGGTCATGGAGCATTGTGATGACACGGTCAAGGAACATTGCGATGACAAGAATTATGGAGCATTGTGATGAAAGGACATGGAGCATTGTGATGAAAGGTGACAAGGAGCATTGTGATGATATGGGCAGAGAATTTTGTGATGACAGGGGTCATGGAGCATTGTGATGAAAAGTGTCATCGAACATTGTACTGACAGGGATCATGGAGCTTTTTGGTAAGAGAGGCCTTGGAGATTTGTGGTGGCAGGCGTCATGGGGCATTGTAATGACAGCGGTCTTGGATCATTGTGATGAAAGGGGTCATGGAGCACTGTGATTGCAGGGGCCATGGAGCATTGTGAATACAAAGGCTATGGAGCATTGAGATGACAGGTTTCATGGAGCATTGTGATGAAAGTGATCATGGATCATTGTGATGACAAGAGTCCTGGAACCTTGTGATGACAAGGTTCATGGAGCATTGTGATGACAAGGACCATGGCGAATTGTTATGACATCTGTCATGGGGCATGGTGATGACAGTGGTCATCTAGAATTGTGATGAAGGGTATAATGGAGCACTGTGATGACAGGGGCCATGGAACATTGTGATGACAAAGGCCATGGAGCATTGTGATGACAAGTGTCATGGGGCATTTTGATGACATTGTCATGGAGCATTATGATGACAAGAGTTCTGGAGCATTTTGATGAAAAGGGCATGGAGCATTGTGATGACATGGGCCATGGAACATTGTGATGGCATAAGCCATGGAGCATTGTGATGACAAGTGTCATGGGACATTTTGATGACATTGGCATGGAGCATTATGATGACAAGAGTTCTGGAGCACTTTGATGACAAGGGCATGGAGCATTGTGATCACAGGGCCCATGGGGCATAGTGATGAAAAGAGCCATGGAGCATTGAGATGACAGGCGTCTTGAGGTATGGTGATGACAGTGGTCATGGAGCATTGTGATGAAAGAGATCATGGAACAATATGATAACAGGGGCCATGGAGCATTGTGATGACAGGTGTATTGGAGCATTGTGATGAAAATAGTAATGGATCATTGTGATGACATGTGTCCTGGAACACTGTGATGACACGGTTCATCGAGTATTGTGATGACAAGGGTCATAGCGAATTGTGATGACAGGTGTCATTGGGCATTGTGATGACATTGATCATCTAGGAATTGTGATGAAAGGTATCATGGAGCACTGTGATGACTGGGGGCATGAAGCATTGTTATGAAAATTGTCCTGGATTATTGTGATGACAGCAGTCATGGAGAATTGTGATGACAGGGATTATGCAGCATTGTGTTGACAAGGCTATGGACTATTGTGATGACAATGGTCATGGAGCAATGTGATGAAAGTTTTCATGGAACATCGTGATGAAAAGTGCCTGGGAGCATTGTGGCGATAAAGGCCTTGGAGCATTGTGATGACAAGTGTCACGGAGCATTGTAATGAAAGCTTTCATTATGCACTGTGATGACAAGGGGGAAGGAGTATTGTGATGAAACTGGTCGTGGCGCATTGTGATAACAAAAGCCAGGGAGCATTGTGATGACAGGCATCATGGAGCATGGTGAAGAAAGGGGCCATGGGGAATTGTAATGACAATAGAGAAATGTGATGAAAATGGTCAGCGAGCATAGTGATTAAAGTGGTCATTGAGAATTGTGATGAATAGTGACATAGAGCATTGTGATGACAAAGGTCATGGAGAACTGTGATGACCAGGGTCATGTAGCTTTGTGATGACACGTCCATGGAACATTGTGATGACAAGAATTCTGGAGCATTGTGATGACAAGGGCCGTGGAGCATTGTGATGCCACGGTCATGGAACATTGTGATGACAAAATTCTGGAGCATTGTGAGGAAAAAGGCTTGGAGCATTGTGATTATAGGGGACATGGAGCATTGTGATGACATGGGCAGGGAACACTGTGATGACAGGTGTTATGGACCAATGTGAAGACAAGTGTCATGGAGCATTGTGATGAGAGGGGCCTTGGAGAATTGTGATGACAGGCGTCATGAGGCATTGAGATGGCAGTGGTCATGGAGCATTATGATGAAAGGTGTTATGCAGCACTGTGATTACAGGGGCCATGGAGCATTGTGAAGACAAAGGCCATGGGGCATTGAGATGAGAGTGGTCATGGAGCATTGTGATGAAAGTGGTAATGGATCATTGTGATGACAAGTGTCCTGGGACCCTGTGATGACATGGTTCATGGAGCATTGTGATGACAATGGTCATGGCGAATTGTGATGACAATGTCATGGGGCATTGTGATGGCAGTGGTCATCGAGAAATGTGATTCAAGTTATTATGGAGCACAGTAATGAGAGGGGCCATGGAGCATTGTGATGACAAGTGTCATGGAGCATTGTGATGACAGGTGTCATGGAGCATCGTGATGACAAATGCCATGGAGAATTGTGATGAGAGGTGGCATTGGGCATTGTGATGAAAGGGGTGATGGAGTACTGGGATTACAGGGGGCATGGAGCATTGTGATGAAAGAGATCATGGAGCAATATGATAACAGGGGCCATGGAGCATTGTGATGACAGGTGTCATGGAGCATCGTGATGACAAATGCCATGGAGAATTGTGATGAGAGGTGGCATTGGGCATTGTGATGAAAGGGGTCATGGAGTACTGGGATTACAGGGGGCATGGAGCATTGTGAAAACAAGTGACATGGTGAATAGTGATGACAGGCTTCATATAGCATTGTGATGACAAGTGCCATTTAGCATTTTGACGTCAGGGTTCATCAGGCATTGTGTTGACGGGGGTCACGTGTCATTGTGATGACAAAGGCCATAGAGCATTGTGATCACAGGGGTCATGGAGCATTGTGATGACATGGGCCATGGAGCATTGTGAAGACAAGATTCATGGAGCATTGTGATGACACTGGCATGAAGCATGGTGATGACAACAGAACTGGAGCATTGTGATGACAAGGGCATGGAGCATTGTGATTACACGAGACATGGAGCATTGTGATGACATTGGCAGGGATCATTGTGATGACAGGGATCATGGAGCATTGTGATGACAAAGACCAAGGAACATTTTGATGACAAGTGTCATTGAGCAATGTGATGACACGGGAATGGAGCATTATGATGACAAATGTTCTGGAGCATTGTGATGACAAGCGCATGGAGCATTGTGATTACAGGGGCCATGGAGCATTGTGATGACAACGGCATGGAGCATTGTGGTGACAGTGGTCATTGAGCATTGTGATTACAAAGACCATGAGGCATTGTGATGACAGGGACCTTGGAGCATTGTGATGACAATGGTCATTAAGCATTGTGATGACGGGGGTCATAGAGCATTGTGATGAGAAAGACCATGGAGCATGGTGATGACAGAGACCATGGAACATTGTGATGACAAGGCCATGTACCATTGTGGTGACAAGGGCAGGGAACCTTGTGGTGACCGGGGTCATGGAGCATTTTGATGACAACTTTCATGGAACATTGTGATGACAGGGGTCATGGAGCATTGTGTTGAAAAGGAACATGGAGCTGTGTGATTACAGGGTCCATGGAACATTGTGAATACATAGGCCATGGAACAATGTGATGACAGGGGTCATGTAGCATTGTGATGACAGGGTCATGGAGCATTGGGATTACAGGGCTTATGGGGCACTGTGATGACAGGGGGCATGGAGCATTGTGATGAAAATTGTCCTGGAGCATTATGATGACAGCCGTCACAGAGGATTGGGATGAAAGGTATCATGCAGCATTGTGATGACAACGGTCATGGATCATTTTGATGACAGGGGTCATGGAACATTGTGATAAGAATGTTCATAAAGCATTTTGATGACAGGGGTCATGAAGCATTGTGTTGACACGGGCATGGAGCATTGTAATGATAGGATATCTGGAGCATTGTGATGAAAAGGGGATGGAGCATTTTGATGACAGGGTCCAAGGAGCATTGTGCTGACAATGGCATGGAGCATTGTGATGAAAAGGGTACTGGAGCACTGTGAGGAAAGGAATCATGGATCATTGTGATGACAGGGGTCATGGAGCTTTGTGATGAAAAGGGTCATGGAGCATTGTGATGACACGGTCAAGGAACATTGCGATGACAAGAATTATGGAGCATTGTGATGAAAGGACATGGAGCATTGTGATGAAAGGTGACAAGGAGCATTGTGATGATATGGGCAGAGAACTTTGTGATGACAGGGGTCATGGAGCATTGTGATGAAAAGTGTCATCGAACATTGTACTGACAGGGATCATGGAGCTTTTTGGTAAGAGAGGCCTTCTGGATTTGTGGTGGCAGGCGTCATGGGGCATTGTAATGACAGCGGTCTTGGATCATTGTGATGAAAGGGGTCATGGAGCACTGTGATTACAGGGGCCATGGAGCATTGTGAATACAAAGGCTATGGAGCATTGAGGTGACAGGTTTCATGGAGAAATGTGATGAAAGTGATCATGGATCATTGTGATGACAAGAGTCCTGGAACCTTGTGATGATAAGGTTCATGGAGCATTGTGATGACAAGGACCATGGCGAATTGTTATGACATCTGTCATGGGGCATGGTGATGACAGTGGTCATCTAGAATTGTGATGAAAGGTATAATGGAGCATTGTGATGACAGGGGCCATGGAACATTGTGATGACAAAGGCCATGGAGCATTGTGATGACAAGTGTCATGGAACATTTTGATGACATTGGCATGGAGCATTATGATGACAAGAGTTCTGGAGCACTTTGATGACAAGGGCATGGAGCATTGTGATCACAGGGCCCATGGGGCATTTTGATGAAAAGAGCCATGGAGCATTGAGATGACAGGCGTCTTGAGGTATGGTGATGACAGTGGTCATGGAGCATTGTGATGAAAGAGATCATGGAGCAATATGATAACAGGGGCCATGGAGCATTGTTATGACAGGTGTATTGGAGCATTGTGATGAAAATAGTAATGGATCATTGTGATGACATGTGTCCTGGAACACTGTGATGACACGGTTCATTGAGTATTGTGATGACAAGGGTCATAGCGAATTGTGATGACAGGTGTCATTGGGCATTGTGATGACATTGATCATCTAGGAATTGTGATGAAAGGTATCATGGAGCACTGTGATGACTGGGGGCATGAAGCATTGTTATGAAAATTGTCCTGGATTATTGTGATGACAGCAGTCATGGAGAATTGTGATGACAGGGATTATGCAGCATTGTGTTGACAAGGCTATGGACTATTGTGATGACAATGGTCATGGAGTAATGTGATGAAAGTTTTCATGGAACATCGTGATGAAAAGTGCCTGGGAGCATTGTGATGATAAAGGCCATGGAGCATTGTGATGACAAGTGTCAAGGAGCATTGTAATGAAAGCTTTCATTATGCACTGTGATGACAAGGGGGATGGAGTATTGTGATGAAACTGGTCCTGGCGCATTGTGATAACAAAAGCCATGGAGCATTGTGATGACAGGCATCATGGAGCATGGTGAAGAAACGGGCCATGGGGAATTGTAATGACAATAGAGAAATGTGATGAAAATGGTCAGCGAGCATAGTGATTAAAGTGGTCATTGAGAATTGTGATGAATAGTGACATAGAGCATTGTGATGACAAAGGTCATGGAGAACTGTGATGACCAGGGTCATGTAGCTTTGTGATGACACGTCCATGGAACATTGTGATGACAAGAATTCTGCAGCATTGTGATGACAAGGGCCCTGGAGCACTGTGATGCCACGGTCATGGAACATTGTGATGACAAAATTCTCTAGCATTGTGAGGAAAAAGGCTTGGAGCATTGTGATTATAGGGGACATGGAGCATTGTGATGACATGGGCAGGGAACACTGTGATGACAGTTGTTATGGAGCAATGTGATGACAGGTGTCATGGAGCATTGTGATGAGAGGGGCCTTGGAGTATTGTGATGACAGGCGTCATGAGGCATTGAGATGGCAGTGGTCATGGAGCATTATGATGAAAGGTGTTATGGAGCACTGTGATTACAGGGGCCATGGAGCATTGTGAAGACAAAGGCCATGGGGCATTGAGATGACAGTGGTCATGGAGCATTGTGATGAAAGTGGTAATGGATCATTGTGATGACAAGTGTCCAGGGACCCTGTGATGACATGGTTCATGGAGCATTGTGATGACAATGGTCATGGCGAATTGTGATGACAATGTCATGGGGCATTGTGATGGCACTGGTCATCTAGAAATGTGATTCAAGTTATTATGGAGCACAGTAATGAGAGGGGCCATGGAGCATTGTGATGACAAGTGTCATGGAGCATTGTGATGACAGGTGTCATGGAGCATCGTGATGACAAATGCCATGGAGAATTGTGATGAGAGGTGGCATTGGGCATTGTGATGAAAGGGGTGATGGAGTACTGGGATTACAGGGGGCATGGAGCATTGTGAAAACAAGTGACATGGTGAATAGTGATGACAGGCTTCATATAGCATTGTGATGACAAGTGCCATTTAGCATTTTGATGTCAGGGTTCATCAGGCATTGTGTTGACGGGGGTCACGTGTCATTGTGATGACAAAGGCCATAGAGCATTGTGATCACAGGGGTCATGGAGCATTGTGATGACATGGGCCATGGAGCATTGTGAAGACAAGATTCATGGAGCATTGTGATGACAGTGGCATGAAGCATGGTGATGACAACAGAACTGGAGCATTGTGATGACAAGGGCATGGAGCATTGTGATTACAGGAGACATGGAGCATTGTGATGACATTGGCAGGGATCATTGTGATGACAGGGATCATGGAGCATTGTGATGAGAAAGACCAAGGAACATTTTGATGACAAGTGTCATTGAGCAATGTGATGACACGGGAATGGAGCATTATGATGACAAATGTTCTGGAGCATTGTGATGACAAGCGCATGGAGCATTGTGATTACAGGGGCCATGGAGCATTGTGATGACAATGGCATGGAGCATTGTGATGACAGTGGTCATTGAGCATTGTGATTACAAAGACCATGAAGCATTGTGATGACAGGGACCTTGGAGCATTGTGATGACAATGGTCATCAAGCATTGTGATGACAGGGGTCATAGAGCATTGTGATGAGAAAGACCATGGAGCATGGTGATGACAGAGGCCATGGAACATTGTGATGACAAGGCCATGTACCATTGTGATGACAAGGGCAGGGAACCTTGTGGTGACCGGGGTCATGGAGCATTTTGATGACAACTTTCATGGAACATTGTGATGACAGGGGTCATGGAGCATTGTGTTGAAAAGGAACATGGAGCTGTGTGATTACAGGGTCCATGGAACATTGTGAATACATAGGCCATGGAACAATGTGATGACAGGGGTCATGTAGCATTGTGATGACAGGGTCATGGAGCATTGGGATTACAGGGCGTATGGGGCACTGTGATGACAGGGGGCATGGAGCATTGTGATGAAAATTGTCCTGGAGCATTATGATGACAGCCGTCACAGAGGATTGGGATGAAAGTTATCATGCAGCATTGTGATGACAACAGTCATGGATCATTTTGATGACAGGGGTCATGGAACATTGTGATAAGAATGTTCATAAAGCATTTTGATGACAGGGGTCATGAAGCATTGTGTTGACACGGGCATGGAGCATTGTAATGATAGGATATCTGGAGCATTGTGATGAAAAGGGGATGGAGCATTTTGATGACAGCGTCCAAGGAGCATTGTGCTGACAATGGCATGGAGCATTGTGATGAAAAGGGTACTGGAGCACTGTGAGGAAAGGAATCATGGATCATTGTGATGACAGGGGTCATGGAGCTTTGTGATGACAAGGGTCATGGAGCATCGTGATGACACGGTCAAGGAACATTGCGATGACAAGAATTATGGAGCATTGTGATGAAAGGACATGGAGCATTGTGATGAAAGGTGACAAGGAGCATTGTGATGATATGGGCAGAGAACTTTGTGATGACAGGGGTCATGGAGCATTGTGATGAAAAGTGTCATCGAACATTGTACTGACAGGGATCATGGAGCTTTTTGGTAAGAGAGGCCTTGGAGATTGGTGGTGGCAGGCGTCATGGGGCATTGTAATGACAGCGGTCTTGGATCATTGTGATGAAAGGGGTCATGGAGCACTGTGATTACAGGGGCCATGGAGCATTGTGAATACAAAGGCTATGGAGCATTGAGATGAGAGGTTTCATGGAGCATTGTGATGAAAGTGATCATGGATCATTGTGATGAGAAGAGTCCTGGAACCTTGTGATGACAAGGTTCATGGAGTATTGTGATGACAAGGACCATGGCGAATTGTTATGACATCTGTCATGGAGCATGGTGATGACAGTGGTCATCTAGAATTGTGATGAAAGGTATAATGGAGCACTGTGATGACAGGGGCCATGGAACATTGTGATGACAAAGGCCATGGAGCATTGTGATGACAAGTGTCATGGGGCATTTTGATGACATTGTCATGGAGCATTATGATGACAAGAGTTCTGGAGCATTTTGATGAAAAGGGCATGGAGCATTGTGATGACAGGGGCCATGGAACATTGTGATGGCATAAGCCATGGAGCATTGTGATGACAAGTGTCATGGGACATTTTGATGACATTGGCATGGAGCATTATGATGACAAGAGTTCTGGAGCACTTTGATGACAAGGGCATGGAGCATTGTGATCACAGGGCCCATGGGGCATTGTGATGAAAAGAGCCATGGAGCATTGAGATGACAGGCGTCTTGAGGTATGGTGATGAGAGTGGTCATGGAGCATTGTGATGAAAGAGATCATGGAGCAATATGATAAAGGGGCCATGGAGCATTGTGATGACAGGTGTATTGGAGCATTGTGATGAAAATAGTAATGGATCATTGTGATGACATGTGTCCTGGAACACTGTGATGACACGGTTCATCGAGTATTGTGATGACAAGGGTCATAGCGAATTGTGATGACAGGTGTCATTGGGCATTGTGATGACATTGATCATCTAGGAATTGTGATGAAAGGTATCATGGAGCACTGTGATGACTGGGGGCATGAAGCATTGTTATGAAAATTGTCCTGGATTATTGTGATGACAGCAGTCATGGAGAAATGTGATGACAGGGATTATGCAGCATTGTGTTGACAAGGCTATGGACTATTGTGATGACAATGGTCATGGAGCAATGTGATGAAAGTTTTAATGGAACATCGTGATGAAAAGTGCCTGGGAGCATTGTGACGATAAAGGCCATGGAGCATTGTGATGACAAGTGTCACGGAGCATTGTAATGAAAGCTTTCATTATGCACTGTGATGACAAGGGGGATGGAGTATTGTGATGAAACTGGTCCTGGCGCATTGTGATAACAAAAGCCATGGAGCATTGTGATGACAGGCATCATGGAGCATGGTGAAGAAAGGGGCCATGGGAATTGTAATGACAATAGAGAAATGTGATGAAAATGGTCAGCGAGCATAGTGATTAAAGTGGTCATTGAGAATTGTGATGAATAGTGACATAGAGCATTGTGATGACAAAGGTCATGGAGAACTGTGATGACCAGGGTCATGTAGCTTTGTGATGACACGTCCATGGAACATTATGATGACAAGAATTCTGGAGCATTGTGATGACAAGGGCCGTGGAGCATTGTGATGCCACGGTCATGGAACATTGTGATGACAAAATTCTGGAGCATTGTGAGGAAAAAGTCTTGGAGCATTGTGATTATAGGGGACATGGAGCATTGTGATGACATGGGCAGGGAACACTGTGATGACAGTTGTTATGGAACAATGTGATGACAAGTGTCATGGAGCACTGTGATGAGAGGGGCCTTGGAGAATTGTGATGACAGGCGTCATGAGGCATTTAGATGGCAGTGGTCATGGAGCATTATGATGAAAGGTGTTATGGAGCACTGTGATTACAGGGGCCATGGAGCATTGTGAATACAAAGGCCATGGGGCATTGAGATGAAAGTGGTCATGGAGCATTGTGATGAAAGTGGTAATGGATCATTGTGATGACAAGTGTCCTGGGACCCTGTGATGACATGGTTCATGGAGCATTGTGATGACAATGGTCATGGCGAATTGTGATGACAATGTCATGGGGCATTGTGATGGCACTGGTCATCTAGAAATGTGATTCAAGTTATTATGGAGCACAGTAATGAGAGGGGCCATGGAGCATTGTGATGACAAGTGTCATGGAGCATTGTGATGACAGGTGTCATGGAGCATCGTGATGACAAATGCCATGGAGAATTGTGATGAGAGGTGGCATTGGGCATTGTGATGAAAGGAGTCATGGAGTACTGGGATTACAGGGGGCATGGAGCATTGTGAAAACAAGTGACATGGTGAATAGTGATGACAGGCTTCATATAGCATTGTGATGACAAGTGCCATTTAGCATTTTGACGTCAGGGTTCATCAGGCATTGTGTTGACGGGGGTCACGTGTCATTGTGATGACAAAGGCCATAGAGCATTGTGATCACAGGGGTCATGGAGCATTGTGATGACATGGGCCATGGAGCATTGTGAAGACAAGATTCATGGAGCATTGTGATGACACTGGCATGAAGCATGGTGATGACAACAGAACTGGAGCATTGTGATGACAAGGGCATGGAGCATTGTGATTACACGAGACATGGAGCATTGTGATGACATTGGCAGGGATCATTGTGATGACAGGGATCATGGAGCATTGTGATGACAAAGACCAAGGAACATTTTGATGACAAGTGTCATTGAGCAATGTGATGACACGGGAATGGAGCATTATGATGACAAATGTTCTGGAGCATTGTGATGACAAGCGCATGGAGCATTGTGATTACAGGGGCCATGGAGCATTGTGATGACAACGGCATGGAGCATTGTGGTGACAGTGGTCATTGAGCATTGTGATTACAAAGACCATGAGGCTTTGTGATGACAGGGACCTTGGAGCATTGTGATGACAATGGTCATCAAGCATTGTGATGACGGGGGTCATAGAGCATTGTGATTCGAAAGACCATGGAGCATGGTGATGACAGAGGCCATGGAACATTGTGATGACAAGGCCATGTACCATTGTGGTGACAAGGGCAGGGAACCTTGTGGTGACCGGGGTCATGGAGCATTTTGATGACAACTTTCATGGAACATTGTGATGACAGGGGTCATGGAGCATTGTGTTGAAAAGGAACATGGAGCTGTGTGATTACAGGGTCCATGGAACATTGTGAATACATAGGCCATGGAACAATGTGATGACAGGGGTCATGTAGCATTGTGATGACAGGGTCATGGAGCATTGGGATTACAGGGCTTATGGGGCACTGTGATGACAGGGGGCATGGAGCATTGTGATGAAAATTGTCCTGGAGCATTATGATGACAACCGTCACAGAGGATTGGGATGAAAGGTATCATGCAGCATTGTGATGACAACGGTCATGGATCATTTTGATGACAGGGGTCATGGAACATTGTGATAAGAATGTTCATAAAGCATTTTGATGACAGGGGTCATGAAGCATTGTGTTGACACGGGCATGGAGCATTGTAATGATAGGATATCTGGAGCATTGTGATGAAAAGGGGATGGAGCATTTTGATGACAGGGTCCAAGGAGCGTTGTGCTGACAATGGCATGGAGCATTGTGATGAAAAGGGTACTGGAGCACTGTGAGGAAAGGAATCATGGATCATTGTGATGACAGGGGTCATGGAGCATTGTGATGACAAGGGTCATGGAGCATCGTGATGACACGGTCAAGGAACATTGCGATGACAAGAATTATGGAGCATTGTGATGAAAGGACATGGAGCATTGTGATGAAAGGTGACCAGGAGCATTGTGATGATATGGGCAGAGAACTTTGTGATGACAGGGGTCATGGAGCATTGTGATGAAAAGTGTCATCGAACATTGTACTGACAGGGATCATGGAGCTTTTTGGTAAGAGAGGCCTTGGAGATTGGTGGTGGCAGGCGTCATGGGGCATTGTAATGACAGCGGTCTTGGATCATTGTGATGAAAGGGGTCATGGAGCACTGTGATTACAGGGGCCATGGAGCATTGTGAATACAAAGGCTATGGAGCATTGAGATGACAGGTTTCATGGAGCATTGTGATGAAAGTGATCATGGATCATTGTGATGACAAGAGTCCTGGAACCTTGTGATGACAAGGTTCATGGAGCATTGT
Source organism: Balaenoptera physalus (assembly GCF_965194825.1). Lineage (NCBI taxonomy): Eukaryota > Metazoa > Chordata > Mammalia > Artiodactyla > Balaenopteridae > Balaenoptera > Balaenoptera physalus. The sequence goes on from NW_028126378.1 coordinate 621,929, forward strand.
GATGACAAGGACCATGGCGAATTGTTATGACATCTGTCATGGGGCATTGTGATGACAGTGGTCATCTAGAATTGTGATGAAAGGTATAATGGAGCACTGTGATGACAGGGGCCATGGAACATTGTGATGACATAGGCCATGGAGCATTGTGATGACAAGTGTCATGGGGCATTTTGATGACATTGTCATGGAGCATTATGATGACAAGAGTTCTGGAGCATTTTGATGAAAAGGGCATGGAGCATTGTGATGACAGGGGCCATGGAACATTGTGATGGCATAAGCCATGGAGCATTGTGATGACAAGTGTCATGGGACATTTTGATGACATTGGCATGGAGCATTATGATGACAAGAGTTCTGGAGCACTTTGATGACAAGGGCATGGAGCATTGTGATCACAGGGCCCATGGGGCATTGTGATGAAAAGAGCCATGGAGCATTGAGATGACAGGCGTCTTGAGGTATGGTGATGAGAGTGGTCATGGAGCATTGTGATGAAAGAGATCATGGAGCAATATGATAACAGGGGCCATGGAGCATTGTGATGACAGCTGTATTGGAGCATTGTGATGAAAATAGTAATGGATCATTGTGATGACATGTGTCCTGGAACACTGTGATGACACGGTTCATCGAGTATTGTGATGACAAGGGTCATAGCGAATTGTGATGACAGGTGTCATTGGGCATTGTGATGACATTGATCATCTAGGAATTGTGATGAAAGGTATCATGGAGCACTGTGATGACTGGGGGCATGAAGCATTGTTATGAAAATTGTCCTGGATTATTGTGATGACAGCAGTCATGGAGAATTGTGATGACAGGGATTATGCAGCATTGTGTTGACAAGGCTATGGACTATTGTGATGACAATGGTCATGGAGCAATGTGATGAAAGTTTTCATGGAACATCGTGATGAAAAGTGCCTGGGAGCATTGTGACGATAAAGGCCATGGAGCATTGTGATGACAAGTGTCACGGAGCATTGTAATGAAAGCTTTCATTATGCACTGTGATGACAAGGGGGATGGAGTATTGTGATGAAACTGGTCCCGGCGCATTGTGATAACAAAAGCCATGGAGCATTGTGATGACAGGCATCATGGAGCATGGTGAAGAAAGGGGCCATGGGGAATTGTAATGACAATAGAGAAATGTGATGAAAATGGTCAGCGAGCATAGTGATTAAAGTGGTCATTGAGAATTGTGATGAATAGTGACATAGAGCATTGTGATGACAAAGGTCATGGAGAACTGTGATGACCAGGGTCATGTAGCTTTGTGATGACACGTCCATGGAACATTATGATGACAAGAATTCTGGAGCATTGTGATGACAAGGGCCGTGGAGCATTGTGATGCCACGGTCATGGAACATTGTGATGACAAAATTCTGGAGCATTGTGAGGAAAAAGGCTTGGAGCATTGTGATTATAGGGGACATGGAGCATTGTGATGACATGGGCAGGGAACACTGTGATGACAGTTGTTATGGAGCAATGTGATGACAAGTGTCATGGAGCACTGTGATGAGAGGGGCCTTGGAGAATTGTGATGACAGGCGTCATGAGGCATTTAGATGGCAGTGGTCATGGAGCATTATGATGAAAGGTGTTATGGAGCACTGTGATTACAGGGGCCATGGAGCATTGTGAATACAAAGGCCATGGGGCATTGAGATGAAAGTGGTCATGGAGCATTGTGATGAAAGTGGTAATGGATCATTGTGATGACAAGTGTCCTGGGACCCTGTGATGACATGGTTCATGGAGCATTGTGATGACAATGGTCATGGCGAATTGTGATGACAATGTCATGGGGCATTGTGATGGCACTGGTCATCTAGAAATGTGATTCAAGTTATTATGGAGCACAGTAATGAGAGGGGCCATGGAGCATTGTGATGACAAGTGTCATGGAGCATTGTGATGACAGGTGTCATGGAGCATCGTGATGACAAATGCCATGGAGAATTGTGATGAGAGGTGGCATTGGGCATTGTGATGAAAGGAGTCATGGAGTACTGGGATTACAGGGGGCATGGAGCATTGTGAAAACAAGTGACATGGTGAATAGTGATGACAGGCTTCATATAGCATTGTGATGACAAGTGCCATTTAGCATTTTGACGTCAGGGTTCATCAGGCATTGTGTTGACGGGGGTCACGTGTCATTGTGATGACAAAGGCCATAGAGCATTGTGATCACAGGGGTCATGGAGCATTGTGATGACATGGGCCATGGAGCATTGTGAAGACAAGATTCATGGAGCATTGTGATGACACTGGCATGAAGCATGGTGATGACAACAGAACTGGAGCATTGTGATGACAAGGGCATGGAGCATTGTGATTACACGAGACATGGAGCATTGTGATGACATTGGCAGGGATCATTGTGATGACAGGGATCATGGAGCATTGTGATGACAAAGACCAAGGAACATTTTGATGACAAGTGTCATTGAGCAATGTGATGACACGGGAATGGAGCATTATGATGACAAATGTTCTGGAGCATTGTGATGACAAGCGCATGGAGCATTGTGATTACAGGGGCCATGGAGCATTGTGATGACAACGGCATGGAGCATTGTGGTGACAGTGGTCATTGAGCATTGTGATTACAAAGACCATGAGGCTTTGTGATGACAGGGACCTTGGAGCATTGTGATGACAATGGTCATCAAGCATTGTGATGACGGGGGTCATAGAGCATTGTGATGAGAAAGACCATGGAGCATGGTGATGACAGAGGCCATGGAACATTGTGATGACAAGGCCATGTACCATTGTGGTGACAAGGGCAGGGAACCTTGTGGTGACCGGGGTCATGGAGCATTTTGATGACAACTTTCATGGAACATTGTGATGACAGGGGTCATGGAGCATTGTGTTGAAAAGGAACATGGAGCTGTGTGATTACAGGGTCCATGGAACATTGTGAATACATAGGCCATGGAACAATGTGATGACAGGGGTCATGTAGCATTGTGATGACAGGGTCATGGAGCATTGGGATTACAGGGCTTATGGGGCACTGTGATGACAGGGGGCATGGAGCATTGTGATGAAAATTGTCCTGGAGCATTATGATGACAGCCGTCACAGAGGATTGGGATGAAAGGTATCATGCAGCATTGTGATGACAACGGTCATGGATCATTTTGATGACAGGGGTCATGGAACATTGTGATAAGAATGTTCATAAAGAATTTTGATGACAGGGGTCATGAAGCATTGTGTTGACACGGGCATGGAGCATTGTAATGATAGGATATCTGGAGCAATGTGATGAAAAGGGGATGGAGCATTTTGATGACAGGGTCCAAGGAGCATTGTGCTGACAATGGCATGGAGCATTGTGATGAAAAGGGTACTGGAGCACTGTGAGGAAAGGAATCATGGATCATTGTGATGACAGGGGTCATGGAGCATTGTGATGACAAGGGTCATGGAGCATCGTGATGACACAGTCAAGGAACATTGCGATGACAAGAATTATGGAGCATTGTGATGAAAGGACATGGAGCATTGTGATGAAAGGTGACAAGGAGCATTGTGATGATATGGGCAGAGAACTTTGTGATGACAGGGGTCATGGAGCATTGTGATGAAAAGTGTCATCGAACATTGTACTGACAGGGATCATGGAGCTTTTTGGTAAGAGAGGCCTTGGAGATTGGTGGTGGCAGGCGTCATGGGGCATTGTAATGACAGCGGTCTTGGATCATTGTGATGAAAGGGGTCATGGAGCACTGTGATTACAGGGGCCATGGAGCATTGTGAATACAAAGGCTATGGAGCATTGAGATGACAGGTTTCATGGAGCATTGTGATGAAAGTGATCATGGATCATTGTGATGACAAGAGTCCTGGAACCTTGTGATGACAAGGTTCATGGAGCATTGTGATGACAAGGACCATGGCGAATTGTTATGACATCTGTCATGGGGCATTGTGATGACAGTGGTCATCTAGAATTGTGATGAAGGGTATAATGGAGCACTGTGATGACAGGGGCCATGGAACATTGTGATGACAAAGGCCATGGAGCATTGTGATGACAAGTGTCATGGGGCATTTTGATGACATTGTCATGGAGCATTATGATGACAAGAGTTCTGGAGCATTTTGATGAAAAGGGCATGGAGCATTGTGATGACATGGGCCATGGAACATTGTGATGGCATAAGCCATGGAGCATTGTGATGACAAGTGTCATGGGACATTTTGATGACATTGGCATGGAGCATTATGATGACAAGAGTTCTGGAGCACTTTGATGACAAGGGCATGGAGCATTGTGATCACAGGGCCCATGGGGCATAGTGATGAAAAGAGCCATGGAGCATTGAGATGACAGGCGTCTTGAGGTATGGTGATGACAGTGGTCATGGAGCATTGTGATGAAAGAGATCATGGAACAATATGATAACAGGGGCCATGGAGCATTGTGATGACAGGTGTATTGGAGCATTGTGATGAAAATAGTAATGGATCATTGTGATGACATGTGTCCTGGAACACTGTGATGACACGGTTCATCGAGTATTGTGATGACAAGGGTCATAGCGAATTGTGATGACAGGTGTCATTGGGCATTGTGATGACATTGATCATCTAGGAATTGTGATGAAAGGTATCATGGAGCACTGTGATGACTGGGGGCATGAAGCATTGTTATGAAAATTGTCCTGGATTATTGTGATGACAGCAGTCATGGAGAATTGTGATGACAGGGATTATGCAGCATTGTGTTGACAAGGCTATGGACTATTGTGATGACAATGGTCATGGAGCAATGTGATGAAAGTTTTCATGGAACATCGTGATGAAAAGTGCCTGGGAGCATTGTGGCGATAAAGGCCTTGGAGCATTGTGATGACAAGTGTCACGGAGCATTGTAATGAAAGCTTTCATTATGCACTGTGATGACAAGGGGGAAGGAGTATTGTGATGAAACTGGTCGTGGCGCATTGTGATAACAAAAGCCAGGGAGCATTGTGATGACAGGCATCATGGAGCATGGTGAAGAAAGGGGCCATGGGGAATTGTAATGACAATAGAGAAATGTGATGAAAATGGTCAGCGAGCATAGTGATTAAAGTGGTCATTGAGAATTGTGATGAATAGTGACATAGAGCATTGTGATGACAAAGGTCATGGAGAACTGTGATGACCAGGGTCATGTAGCTTTGTGATGACACGTCCATGGAACATTGTGATGACAAGAATTCTGGAGCATTGTGATGACAAGGGCCGTGGAGCATTGTGATGCCACGGTCATGGAACATTGTGATGACAAAATTCTGGAGCATTGTGAGGAAAAAGGCTTGGAGCATTGTGATTATAGGGGACATGGAGCATTGTGATGACATGGGCAGGGAACACTGTGATGACAGGTGTTATGGACCAATGTGAAGACAAGTGTCATGGAGCATTGTGATGAGAGGGGCCTTGGAGAATTGTGATGACAGGCGTCATGAGGCATTGAGATGGCAGTGGTCATGGAGCATTATGATGAAAGGTGTTATGCAGCACTGTGATTACAGGGGCCATGGAGCATTGTTAAGACAAAGGCCATGGGGCATTGAGATGAGAGTGGTCATGGAGCATTGTGATGAAAGTGGTAATGGATCATTGTGATGACAAGTGTCCTGGGACCCTGTGATGACATGGTTCATGGAGCATTGTGATGACAATGGTCATGGCGAATTGTGATGACAATGTCATGGGGCATTGTGATGGCACTGGTCATCTAGAAATGTGATTCAAGTTATTATGGAGCACAGTAATGAGAGGGGCCATGGAGCATTGTGATGACAAGTGTCATGGAGCATTGTGATGACAGGTGTCATGGAGCATCGTGATGACAAATGCCATGGAGAATTGTGATGAGAGGTGGCATTGGGCATTGTGATGAAAGGAGTTATGGAGTACTGGGATTACAGGGGGCATGGAGCATTGTGAAAACAAGTGACATGGTGAATAGTGATGACAGGCTTCATATAGCTTTGTGATGACAAGTGCCATTTAGCATTTTGACGTCAGGGTTCATCAGGCATTGTGTTGACGGGGGTCACGTGTCATTGTGATGACAAAGGCCATAGAGCATTGTGATCACAGGGGTCATGGAGCATTGTGATGACATGGGCCATGGAGCATTGTGAAGACAAGATTCATGGAGCATTGTGATGACACTGGCATGAAGCATGGTGATGACAACAGAACTGGAGCATTGTGATGACAAGGGCATGGAGCATTGTGATTACACGAGACATGGAGCATTGTGATGACATTGGCAGGGATCATTGTGATGACAGGGATCATGGAGCATTGTGATGACAAAGACCAAGGAACATTTTGATGACAAGTGTCATTGAGCAATGTGATGACACGGGAATGGAGCATTATGATGACAAATGTTCTGGAGCATTGTGATGACAAGCGCATGGAGCATTGTGATTACAGGGGCCATGGAGCATTGTGATGACAACGGCATGGAGCATTGTGGTGACAGTGGTCATTGAGCATTGTGATTACAAAGACCATGAGGCTTTGTGATGACAGGGACCTTGGAGCATTGTGATGACAATGGTCATCAAGCATTGTGATGACGGGGGCCATAGAGCATTGTGATTCGAAAGACCATGGAGCATGGTGATGACAGAGGCCATGGAACATTGTGATGACAAGGCCATGTACCATTGTGGTGACAAGGGCAGGGAACCTTGTGGTGACCGGGGTCATGGAGCATTTTGATGACAACTTTCATGGAACATTGTGATGACAGGGGTCATGGAGCATTGTGTTGAAAAGGAACATGGAGCTGTGTGATTACAGGGTCCATGGAACATTGTGAATACATAGGCCATGGAACAATGTGATGACAGGGGTCATGTAGCATTGTGATGACAGGGTCATGGAGCATTGGGATTACAGGGCTTATGGGGCACTGTGATGACAGGGGGCATGGAGCATTGTGATGAAAATTGTCCTGGAGCATTATGATGACAACCGTCACAGAGGATTGGGATGAAAGGTATCATGCAGCATTTTGATGACAACGGTCATGGATCATTTTGATGACAGGGGTCATGGAACATTGTGATAAGAATGTTCATAAAGCATTTTGATGACAGGGGTCATGAAGCATTGTGTTGACACGGGCATGGAGCATTGTAATGATAGGATATCTGGAGCATTGTGATGAAAAGGGGATGGAGCATTTTGATGACAGGGTCCAAGGAGCGTTGTGCTGACAATGGCATGGAGCATTGTGATGAAAAGGGTACTGGAGCACTGTGAGGAAAGGAATCATGGATCATTGTGATGACAGGGGTCATGGAGCATTGTGATGACAAGGGTCATGGAGCATCGTGATGACACGGTCAAGGAACATTGCGATGACAAGAATTATGGAGCATTGTGATGAAAGGACATGGAGCATTGTGATGAAAGGTGACCAGGAGCATTGTGATGATATGGGCAGAGAACTTTGTGATGACAGGGGTCATGGAGCATTGTGATGAAAAGTGTCATCGAACATTGTACTGACAGGGATCATGGAGCTTTTTGGTAAGAGAGGCCTTGGAGATTGGTGGTGGCAGGCGTCATGGGGCATTGTAATGACAGCGGTCTTGGATCATTGTGATGAAAGGGGTCATGGAGCACTGTGATTACAGGGGCCATGGAGCATTGTGAATACAAAGGCTATGGAGCATTGAGATGACAGGTTTCATGGAGCATTGTGATGAAAGTGATCATGGATCATTGTGATGACAAGAGTCCTGGAACCTTGTGATGACAAGGTTCATGGAGCATTGTGATGACAAGGACCATGGCGAATTGTTATGACATCTGTCATGGGGCATTGTGATGACAGTGGTCATCTAGAATTGTGATGAAAGGTATAATGGAGCACTGTGATGACAGGGGCCATGGAACATTGTGATGACAAAGGCCATGGAGCATTGTGATGACAAGTGTCATGGGGCATTTTGATGACATTGTCATGGAGCATTATGATGACAAGAGTTCTGGAGCATTTTGATGAAAAGGGCATGGAGCATTGTGATGACAGGGGCCATGGAACATTGTGATGGCATAAGCCATGGAGCATTGTGATGACAAGTGTCATGGGACATTTTGATGACATTGGCATGGAGCATTATGATGACAAGAGTTCTGGAGCACTTTGATGACAAGGGCATGGAGCATTGTGATCACAGGGCCCATGGGGCATTGTGATGAAAAGAGCCATGGAGCATTGAGATGACAGGCGTCTTGAGGTATGGTGATGAGAGTGGTCATGGAGCATTGTGATGAAAGAGATCATGGAGCAATATGATAACAGGGGCCATGGAGCATTGTGATGACAGCTGTATTGGAGCATTGTGATGAAAATAGTAATGGATCATTGTGATGACATGTGTCCTGGAACACTGTGATGACACGGTTCATCGAGTATTGTGATGACAAGGGTCATAGCGAATTGTGATGACAGGTGTCATTGGGCATTGTGATGACATTGATCATCTAGGAATTGTGATGAAAGGTATCATGGAGCACTGTGATGACTGGGGGCATGAAGCATTGTTATGAAAATTGTCCTGGATTATTGTGATGACAGCAGTCATGGAGAATTGTGATGACAGGGATTATGCAGCATTGTGTTGACAAGGCTATGGACTATTGTGATGACAATGGTCATGGAGCAATGTGATGAAAGTTTTCATGGAACATCGTGATGAAAAGTGCCTGGGAGCATTGTGACGATAAAGGCCATGGAGCATTGTGATGACAAGTGTCACGGAGCATTGTAATGAAAGCTTTCATTATGCACTGTGATGACAAGGGGGATGGAGTATTGTGATGAAACTGGTCCTGGCGCATTGTGATAACAAAAGCCATGGAGCATTGTGATGACAGGCATCATGGAGCATGGTGAAGAAAGGGGCCATGGGGAATTGTAATGACAATAGAGAAATGTGATGAAAATGGTCAGCGAGCATAGTGATTAAAGTGGTCATTGAGAATTGTGATGAATAGTGACATAGAGCATTGTGATGACAAAGGTCATGGAGAACTGTGATGACCAGGGTCATGTAGCTTTGTGATGCCACGTCCATGGAACATTATGATGACAAGAATTCTGGAGCATTGTGATGACAAGGGCCGTGGAGCATTGTGATGCCACGGTCATGGAACATTGTGATGACAAAATTCTGGAGCATTGTGAGGAAAAAGGCTTGGAGCATTGTGATTATAGGGGACATGGAGCATTGTGATGACATGGGCAGGGAACACTGTGATGACAGTTGTTATGGAGCAATGTGATGACAAGTGTCATGGAGCACTGTGATGAGAGGGGCCTTGGAGAATTGTGATGACAGGCGTCATGAGGCATTTAGATGGCAGTGGTCATGGAGCATTATGATGAAAGGTGTTATGGAGCACTGTGATTACAGGGGCCATGGAGCATTGTGAATACAAAGGCCATGGGGCATTGAGATGAAAGTGGTCATGGAGCATTGTGATGAAAGTGGTAATGGATCATTGTGATGACAAGTGTCCTGGGACCCTGTGATGACATGGTTCATGGAGCATTGTGATGACAATGGTCATGGCGAATTGTGATGACAATGTCATGGGGCATTGTGATGGCACTGGTCATCTAGAAATGTGATTCAAGTTATTATGGAGCACAGTAATGAGAGGGGCAATGGAGCATTGTGATGACAAGTGTCATGGAGCATTGTGATGACAGGTGTCATGGAGCATCGTGATGACAAATGCCATGGAGAATTGTGATGAGAGGTGGCATTGGGCATTGTGATGAAAGGAGTCATGGAGTACTGGGATTACAGGGGGCATGGAGCATTGTGAAAACAAGTGACATGGTGAATAGTGATGACAGGCTTCATATAGCATTGTGATGACAAGTGCCATTTAGCATTTTGACGTCAGGGTTCATCAGGCATTGTGTTGACGGGGGTCACGTGTCATTGTGATGACAAAGGCCATAGAGCATTGTGATCACAGGGGTCATGGAGCATTGTGATGACATGGGCCATGGAGCATTGTGAAGACAAGATTCATGGAGCATTGTGATGACACTGGCATGAAGCATGGTGATGACAACAGAACTGGAGCATTGTGATGACAAGGGCATGGAGCATTGTGATTACACGAGACATGGAGCATTGTGATGACATTGGCAGGGATCATTGTGATGACAGGAATCATGGAGCATTGTGATGACAAAGACCAAGGAACATTTTGATGACAAGTGTCATTGAGCAATGTGATGACACGGGAATGGAGCATTATGATGACAAATGTTCTGGAGCATTGTGATGACAAGCGCATGGAGCATTGTGATTACAGGGGCCATGGAGCATTGTGATGACAACGGCATGGAGCATTGTGGTGACAGTGGTCATTGAGCATTGTGATTACAAAGACCATGAGGCTTTGTGATGACAGGGACCTTGGAGCATTGTGATGACAATGGTCATCAAGCATTGTGATGACGGGGGTCATAGAGCATTGTGATGAGAAAGACCATGGAGCATGGTGATGACAGAGGCCATGGAACATTGTGATGACAAGGCCATGTACCATTGTGGTGACAAGGGCAGGGAACCTTGTGGTGACCGGTGTCATGGAGCATTTTGATGACAACTTTCATGGAACATTGTGATGACAGGGGTCATGGAGCATTGTGTTGAAAAGGAACATGGAGCTGTGTGATTACAGGGTCCATGGAACATTGTGAATACATAGGCCATGGAACAATGTGATGACAGGGGTCATGTAGCATTGTGATGACAGGGTCATGGAGCATTGGGATTACAGTGCTTATGGGGCACTGTGATGACAGGGGGCATGGAGCATTGTGATGAAAATTGTCCTGGAGCATTATGATGACAACCGTCACAGAGGATTGGGATGAAAGGTATCATGCAGCATTGTGATGACAACGGTCATGGATCATTTTGATGACAGGGGTCATGGAACATTGTGATAAGAATGTTCATAAAGCATTTTGATGACAGGGGTCATGAAGCATTGTGTTGACACGGGCATGGAGCATTGTAATGATAGGATATCTGGAGCATTGTGATGAAAAGGGGATGGAGCATTTTGATGACAGGGTCCAAGGAGCATTGTGCTGACAATGGCATGGAGCATTGTGATGAAAAGGGTACTGGAGCACTGTGAGGAAAGGAATCATGGATCATTGTGATGACAGGGGTCATGGAGCATTGTGATGACAAGGGTCATGGAGCATCGTGATGACACGGTCAAGGAACATTGCGATGACAAGAATTATGGAGCATTGTGATGAAAGGACATGGAGCATTGTGATGAAAGGTGACAAGGAGCATTGTGATGATATGGGCAGAGAACTTTGTGATGACAGGGGTCATGGAGCATTGTGATGAAAAGTGTCATCGAACATTGTACTGACAGGGATCATGGAGCTTTTTGGTAAGAGAGGCCTTGGAGATTGGTGGTGGCAGGCGTCATGGGGCATTGTAATGACAGCGGTCTTGGATCATTGTGATGAAAGGGGTCATGGAGCACTGTGATTACAGGGGCCATGGAGCATTGTGAATACAAAGGCTATGGAGCATTGAGATGACAGGTTTCATAGAGCATTGTGATGAAAGTGATCATGGATCATTGTGATGACAAGAGTCCTGGAACCTTGTGATGACAAGGTGCATGGAGCATTGTGATGACAAGGACCATGGCGAATTGTTATGACATCTGTCATGGGGCATTGTGATGACAGTGGTCATCTAGAATTGTGATGAAAGGTATAATGGAGCACTGTGATGACAGGGGCCATGGAACATTGTGATGACAAAGGCCATGGAGCATTGTGATGACAAGTGTCATGGGGCATTTTGATGACATTGTCATGGAGCATTATGATGACAAGAGTTCTGGAGCATTTTGATGAAAAGGGCATGGAGCATTGTGATGACAGGGGCCATGGAACATTGTGATGGCATAAGCCATGGAGCATTGTGATGACAAGTGTCATGGGACATTTTGATGACATTGGCATGGAGCATTATGATGACAAGAGTTCTGGAGCACTTTGATGACAAGGGCATGGAGCATTGTGATCACAGGGCCCATGGGGCATTGTGATGAAAAGAGCCATGGAGCATTGAGATGACAGGCGTCTTGAGGTATGGTGATGAGAGTGGTCATGGAGCATTGTGATGAAAGAGATCATGGAGCAATATGATAACAGGGGCCATGGAGCATTGTGATGACAGGTGTATTGGAGCATTGTGATGAAAATAGTAATTGATCATTGTGATGACATGTGTCCTGGAACACTGTGATGACACGGTTCATCGAGTATTGTGATGACAAGGGTCATAGCGAATTGTGATGACAGGTGTCATTGGGCATTGTGATGACATTGATCATCTAGGAATTGTGATGAAAGGTATCATGGAGCACTGTGATGACTGGGGGCATGAAGCATTGTTATGAAAATTGTCCTGGATTATTGTGATGACAGCAGTCATGGAGAATTGTGATGACAGGGATTATGCAGCATTGTGTTGACAAGGCTATGGACTATTGTGATGACAATGGTCATGGAGCAATGTGATGAAAGTTTTCATGGAACATCGTGATGAAAAGTGCCTGGGAGCATTGTGACGATAAAGGCCATGGAGCATTGTGATGACAAGTGTCACGGAGCATTGTAATGAAAGCTTTCATTATGCACTGTGATGACAAGGGGGATGGAGTATTGTGATGAAAGTGGTCCTGGCGCATTGTGGTAACAAAAGCCATGGAGCATTGTGGTGACAGGCATCATGGAGCATGGTGAAGAAAGGGGCCATGGGGAATTGTAATGACAATAGAGAAATGTGATGAAAATGGTCAGCGAGCATAGTGATTAAAGTGGTCATTGAGAATTGTGATGAATAGTGACATAGAGCATTGTGATGACAAAGGTCATGGAGAACTGTGATGACCAGGGTCATGTAGCTTTGTGATGACACGTCCATGGAACATTGTGATGACAAGAATTCTGGAGCATTGTGATGACAAGGGCCGTGGAGCATTGTGATGCCACGGTCATGGAACATTGTGATGACAAAATTCTGGAGCATTGTGAGGAAAAAGGCTTGGAGCATTGTGATTATAGGGGACATGGAGCATTGTGATGACATGGGCAGGGAACACTGTGATGACAGGTGTTATGGAGCAATGTGATGACAAGTGTCATGGAGCATTGTGATGAGAGGGGCCTTGGAGAATTGTGATGACAGGCGTCATGAGGCATTGAGATGGCAGTGGTCATGGAGCATTATGATGAAAGGTGTTATGCAGCACTGTGATTACAGGGGCCATGGAGCATTGTGAAGACAAAGGCCATGGGGCATTGAGATGAGAGTGGTCATGGAGCATTGTGATGAAAGTGGTAATGGATCATTGTGATGACAAGTGTCCTGGGACCCTGTGATGACATGGTTCATGGAGCATTGTGATGACAATGGTCATGGCGAATTGTGATGACAATGTCATGGGGCATTGTGATGGCACTGGTCATCTAGAAATGTGATTCAAGTTATTATGGAGCACAGTAATGAGAGGGGCCATGGAGCATTGTGATGACAAGTGTCATGGAGCATTGTGATGACAGGTGTCATGGAGCATCGTGATGACAAATGCCATGGAGAATTGTGATGAGAGGTGGCATTGGGCATTGTGATGAAAGGGGTCATGGAGTACTGGGATTACAGGGGGCATGGAGCATTGTGAAAACAAGTGACATGGTGAATAGTGATGACAGGCTTCATATAGCATTGTGATGACAAGTGCCATTTAGCATTTTGATGTCAGGGTTCATCAGGCATTGTGTTGACGGGGGTCACGTGACATTGTGATGACAAAGGCCATAGAGCATTGTGATCACAGGGGTCATGGAGCATTGTGATGACATGGGCCATGGAGCATTGTGAAGACAAGATTCATGGAGCATTGTGATGACAGTGGCATGAAGCATGGTGATGACAACAGAACTGGAGCATTGTGATGACAAGGGCATGGAGCATTGTGATTACAGGAGACATGGAGCATTGTGATGACATTGGCAGGGATCATTGTGATGACAGGGATCATGGAGCATTGTGATGACAAAGACCAAGGAACACTTTGATGACAAGTGTCATTGAGCAATGTGATGACACGGGAATGGAGCATTATGATGACAAATGTTCTGGAGCATTGTGATGACAAGCGCATGGAGCATTGTGATTACAGGGGCCATGGAGCATTGTGATGACAACGGCATGGAGCATTGTGATGACAGTGGTCATTGAGCATTGTGATTACAAAGACCATGAGGCATTGTGATGACAGGGACCTTGGAGCATTGTGATGACAATGGTCATCAAGCATTGTGATGACAGGGGTCATAGAGCATTGTGATGAGAAAGACCATGGAGCATGGTGATGACAGAGGCCATGGAACATTGTGATGACAAGGCCATGTACCATTGTGGTGACAAGGGCAGGGAACCTTGTGGTGACCGGGGTCATGGAGAATTTTGATGACAACTTTCATGGAACATTGTGATGACAGGGGTCATGGAGCATTGTGTTGAAAAGGAACATGGAGCTGTGTGATTACAGGATCCATGGAACATTGTGAATACATAGGCCATGGAACAATGTGATGACAGGGGTCATGTAGCATTGTGATGACAGGGTCATGGAGCATTGGGATTACAGGGCTTATGGGGCACTGTGATGACAGGGGGCATGGAGCATTGTGATGAAAATTGTCCTGGAGCATTATGATGACAGCCGTCACAGAGGATTGGGATGAAAGGTATCATGCAGCATTGTGATGACAACAGTCATGGATCATTTTGATGACAGGGGTCATGGAACATTGTGATAAGAATGTTCATAAAGCATTTTGATGACAGGGGTCATGAAGCATTGTGTTGACACGGGCATGGAGCATTGTAATGATAGGATATCTGGAGCATTGTGATGAAAAGGGGATGGAGCATTTTGATGACAGGGTCCAAGGAGCATTGTGCTGACAATGCCATGGAGCATTGTGATGAAAAGGGTACTGGAGCACTGTGAGGAAAGGAATCATGGATCATTGTGATGACAGGGGTCATGGAGCTTTGTGATGACAAGGGTCATGGAGCATCGTGATGACACGGTCAAGGAACATTGCGATGACAAGAATTATGGAGCATTGTGATGAAAGGACATGGAGCATTGTGATGAAAGGTGACAAGGAGCATTGTGATGATATGGGCAGAGAACTTTGTGATGACAGGGGTCATGGAGCATTGTGATGAAAAGTGTCATCGAACATTGTACTGACAGGGATCATGGAGCTTTTTGGTAAGAGAGGCCTTGGAGATTTGTGGTGGCAGGCGTCATGGGGCATTGTAATGACAGCGGTCTTGGATCATTGTGATGAAAGGGGTCATGGAGCACTGTGATTACAGGGGCCATGGAGCATTGTGAATACAAAGGCTATGGAGCATTGAGGTGACAGGTTTCATGGAGCATTGTGATGAAAGTGATCATGGATCATTGTGATGCCAAGAGTCCTGGAACCTTGTGATGACAAGCTTCATGGAGCATTGTGATGACAAGGACCATGGCGAATTGTTATGACATCTGTCATGGGGCATGGTGATGACAGCGGTCTTTGACCATTGTGATGAAAGGTATCATGGAGCAGGGTGATGACAGGGGCCATGAAACATTGTGATGACAAAGGCCATGGAGCATTGTGATGACAAATGTCATGGGGCATTTTGATGACATTGGCTTTCAGCATTATGATGACAAGAGTTCTGGAGCATTTTGATGACAAGAGCATGGAGCATTGTGATGAGAGGGGCCATGGAACATTGTGATGACAAAGGCCATGGAACATTGTGATGACAAGTGTCATGGGGCATTGTGATGACAGGTGTCATGGAGCATTGTGATGACAAATGCCATGGAGAATTGTGATGAGAGGTGGCATTGGGCATTGTGATGAAAGGGGTCATGGAGTACTGGGATTACAGGGACCATGGAGCATTGTGATAACAAGTGACATGGAGAATAGTGATGACAGGCATCATAGAGCATTGTGATGACCAGTGCCATTTAGCATTTTAATGACAGGGGTCATTAGGCATTGTGTTGACGGGCGTCACGGAGCATTGTGATGAAAAAGGCCATAGAGCATTGTGATGACAGGGGTCATGGAGCATTGTGATGACATGGGCCATGGAGCATTGTGAAGACAAGGTTCATGGAGCATTGTCATGACACGGGCATGAAGCATGGTGATGACAACAGACCTGAGCATTGTGATGACAAGGGTATGGAGCATTGTGATTACAGGAGACATGGAGCATGGTGATGACATTGGCAGGGATCATTGTGATTACAGGGATCATGGAGCATTGTGATGACAACGGCATGGAGCATTGTGATGACAGTGGTCATTGCGCATTGTGATTTCAAAGACCATGAGGCATTGTGATGACAGGTGCCGTGGAGCATTGTGATGACAATGGTCATCAAGCATTGTGATGACAGGTGTCATACAGCATTGTGATGAGAAAGTCCATGGAGCATGGTGATGACAGAGGCCATGGATCTTTGTGATGACAAGGCCATGTACCATTGTGATGACAAGGGCAGGGAACCTTGTGGTGCCCGGGGTCATGGAGCATTTTGATGACAACTTTCATTGAATGTTGTGATGACAGGAGTCATAGAGCATTGTGTTGAAAGGGAACATGGAGCAGTCTGATTACAGGGTCCATGGAGCATTGTGAATTCATAGGCCATTGAACAATGTGATGACAGAGGTCATGTAGCATTGTGATGACAGGGTCATGGAGCATTGTGATTACAGGGTTTATGGGGTACTGTGATGAGAGGGGGCATGGAGCATTGTGATGAAAATTGTCCTGGAGCATTGTGATGACAGCGGTCACAGACAAATGGGATGAAAGGTATCATGCAGCATTGTGATGACAACGGTCATGGATCATTTTGATGACAGGGGTCATGGAACATTCTGATAACAAGGTTCATAAAGCATTTTGATAACAGGGGTCATGGAGCATAGTGTTGACACGGGCAAGGAGCATTGTAATGATAGGATATCTGGAGCGTTGTGATGAAAAGGGGATGGAGCATTTTGATGACAGGGTCCAAGTAGCATTGTGCTGACAATGGCATGGAGCATTGTGATGAAAAGGGTACTGGAGCACTGTGAGGAAAGGAATCATGGATCATTGTGATGACAGGGTTCATGGAGCTTTGTGATGACACGGGTCATGGGGCATTGTGATGACATTGGTCATCTTGCATTGTGATGACAGTGGTCATGTAGAATTTTGATTAAATGTATCATGGAGCACTGTGATGATAAAGGACAAGGAACATTTTGATGACAAGTGTCATTGAGCAATGGCATTACACGGGAATGGATTATTATGATGATAAGTGTTCTGGAGCATTGTGATGACAAGGGCATGGGGCATTGTGATTAGAGGGGCCATGGAGCATTTTGATGAAAATGGCATGGAGTCTTGTGATGACACGGGCATGGAGCATTGTAATGATAGGATATCTGGAGCATTGTGATCAAAAGGGGATGGAGCATTTGGAAGACAGTGTCCAAGGAGCATTGTGGTGACAATGGAATGAAGCATTGTGATGAAAAGGCTACTGGAGCACTGTGAGGAAAGGAATCATGCATCATTGTGATGAGAGGTGTCATGGAGCTTTGTGATGACAAAAGCCATGGAGCATTGTGATGACACGGTCAAGGAACATTGCGATGACAAGAATTCTGGATCATTGTGATGAAAGGGCATGGAGCATTGTGATGAAAGGTGACAAGGAGCATTGTGATGATATGGGCAGAGAATTTTGTGATGACAGGGATCATGGAGCATTGTGATGAAAAACGTCATGGAACATTGTACTGACAGGTATCATGGAGCTTTTTGGTAAGAGAGGCCTTGGAGATTTGTGGTGGCAGGCGTCATGGGGCATTGTGATGACAGCGGTCTTGAGCATTGTGATGAAAGGGGTCATGGAGCACTGTGATTAGAGGGGCCATGGAACATTGTGAATACAAAGGCTATGGAGCATTGAGATGACAGGGTTCATGGAGCATTCTGATGAAAGTGATCATGGATCATTGTGATGACAAGGACCATGGCGAATTGTGATGACATCTTTCATGGGGCATTGTGATGACAGTGGTCATCTAGAATTGTGATGAAAGGTACCATAGAGCACTGTAATGACAGGGCCATAGAACATTGTGATGACAGAGGCCTTGGAGCATTGTGATGACAAGTGTCATGGGGCATTTTGATGACATTGCCATGGAGCATTATGATGACAAGTGTTCTGGAGCATTTTGATGACAATGGCATGGAGCATTGTGATGAGAGGGGCCATGGAACATTGTGATGGAAAAGGCCATGGACCATTGTGATGACAAGTGTCATGGGGCATTTTGATGACATTGGCATGGAGCATTAGGATGAAAAGAGTTCTGGAGCATTTTGATGAGAAGGTCCTGGAGCATTGTGATGAAAAGGGCAGGGAACCTGGTGGTGACCAGAGTCATGGAGCATTTTTATGACAACTTTCATGGAACGTTGTGATGACAGGGGTCATGGAGCATTGTGTTGAAAGGGAACATGGAGCAGTGTGATTACAGGGTCCATGGAGCATTGTGAATACATAGGCCATGGAACAATGTGATGACAGGGGTCATGTAGCATTGTGATGACAGGGTCATGGAGCATTGTGATTACAGGGGTTATGGGGCACTGTGAGGACAGGGGGCATGGAGCATTGTGATGAAAATTGTCCTGGAGCATTGTGATGACAGCGGTCACAGAGAATTGGGATGAAAGGTATCATGCAGCATTTTGATAACAACGGTCATGGATCAATGTGATGACAGGGGTCATGGAGCATTGTGTTGACACGGGCATGGAGCATTGTAATGATAGGATATCTGGAGCTCTGTGATGAAAATGGGATGGAGCATTTTGATGACAGGGTCCAAGGAGCATTGTGCTGACAATGGCATGGAGCATTATGAGGAAAAGTGTACTGGAGCACTGTGAGGAAAGGAATCATGGATCATTTTGATGACAGGGGTCATGGAGCTTTGTGATGACAAGGGTCATGGAGCATTGTGATGACACAGTCAAGGAATATTGCGATGACTAGAATTCTGGAGCATTGTAATGAAAGGACATGGAGCATTGTGATGAAAGGTGACAAGGAGCATTGTGATGATATGGGCAGAGAACTTTATGATGACAGCGGTCATGGAGCATTGTGATGAAAAGTGTCATGGAACATTGTACTGACAGGGATCATGGAGCTTTTTGGTAAGAGAGGCCTTGGAGATTTGTGGTGGAAGGCGTCATGGGGCATTGTGATGACAGCGGTCTCAGATCATTGTGATGAAAGGGGTCATGGAACACTGTGATTACAGGGGCCATGGAGCATTGTGAATACAAAGGCTATGGAGCATTGAGATGACAGGGTTCATGGAGCATTGTGATGAAAGTGATCATGGATCATTGTGATGACAAGAGTCCTGGAAACTTGTGATGACACGGTTCATGGAGCATTGTGATGACAAGGACCATGGCGAATTGTTATGACAATTGTCATGGGACATTGTGATGACAGTGGTCATCTAGAATTGTGATGAAAGGTATCATGGAGCACTGTGATGACAGGGGCCATGGAATATTGTGATGACAAAGGCCATGGAGCATTGTGATGACAAGTGTCATGGGTCATTTTGATGACATTGGCATGGAGCATTATGATGACAAGAGTTCTGGAGCATTTTGATGACAAGGGCATGGAGCATTGTGATGACAGGGCCCATGGAGCATTGTGATGAAAAGGGCAGGGAACATTGTGATGACTGGGTTCATGGAGCATTGTGATGAATGGGGCCATGGAGCATTGAGATAAAAGGCGTCTTGCGGTATGGTGATGACAGTCGTCATGGAGCATTGTGATTAAAGAGATCATGGAGCAATATGATAACAGGGGCCATGGAGCATTGTGATGACTCCTTTATTGGAGCATTGTGATGAAAATAGTCATGGATCATTGTGATGACATGTGTCCTGGAACACTGTGATGACACAGTCCATCGAGTATTGTGATGACAATGGTCATAGCAAATTGTGATGACATGTGTCATGGGGCATTGTGATGACATTGATCATCTAGGAATTGTGATGAAAGACATCATGGAGCACTGTGATGACTGGGGGCATGAAGCATTGTTATGAAAATTGTCCTGGGTTATTGTGATGACAGCAGTCATGGAGAATTGTGATGACAGGGATTATGCAGCATTGTGTTGACAAGGCTATGGACTATTGTGATGACAATGGTCATGGAGCAATGTGATGAAAGTTTTCATGGAACATCGTGATGAAAAGTGCCTGGGAGCATTGTGACGATAAAGGCCATGGAGCATTGTGATGACAAGTTTCACGGAGCATTGTAATGAAAGCTTTCATTATGCACTGTGATGACAAGGGGGATGGAGTATTGTGATGAAACTGGTCCTGGAGCATTGTGATAACAAAAGTCATGGAGCATTGTGATGACAGGCATCATGGAGCTTTGTGAAGAAAGGGGCCATGGGGAATTGTAATGACAATAGAGAAATGTGATGAAAATGGTCAGCGAGCATAGTGATTAAAGTGGTCATTGAGAATTGTGATGAATAGTGACATAGAGCTTTGTGATGACAGAGGTTATGGAGAGCTGTGATGACCAGGGTCATGTAGCTTTGTGATGACACGTCCATGGAACATTGTGATGACAAGAATTCTGGAGCCTTGTGATGACAAGGGCCGTGGAGTATTGTGATGCCACGGTCATGGAACATTGTGATGACAAAATTCTGGAGCATTGTGAGGAAAAAGGCTTGGAGCATTGTGATTATAGGGGACATGGAGCATTTTGATGAAAGTGGTAATGGATCATTTTGATGACAAGTGTCCTGGGACTCTGTGATGACATGGTTCATGGAGCATTGTGATGACAATGGACATGGCGAATTGTGATGACAATGTCATGGGGCATTGTGATGGCAGTGGTCACCTAGAAATGTGATTAAAGTTATTATGGAGCACAGTAATGAGAGGGGCCATGGAGCATTGAGAAGACAAGTGTCATGGAGCATTGTGATGACAGGTGTCATGGAGCATCGTGATGACAAATGCCATGGAGAATTGTGATGAGTGGTGGCATTGGGCATTGTGATGAAAGGGGTCATGGAGTACTGGGATTACAGGGGGCATGGAGCATTGTGAAAACAAGTGACATGTTGAATAGTGAAGACAGGCATTATAGAGCTTTGTGATGACAAGTGCCATTTGGCATTTTGATGTCAGGGTTCTTCAGGCATTGTGTTGACGGGGATCACGGGGTATTGTGATGACAAAGGCCACAGAGCATTGTGATGACAACCGACCTGGAGCATTGTGATGACAAGGGCATGGAGCATTGTGATTACAGTGGTCATTGAGCATTGTGATTACAAAGATCATGAGGCATTGTGATGACAGGGGCCTTGGAGCATTGTGATGACAATGGTCATCAAGCATTGTCATGACAAGGGTCATAGAGCATTGTGATAAGAAAGACCATGGAGCATGGTGATGACAGAGGCCATGGAACATTGTGATGACAAGGCCATGTACCATTGTGATGACAAGGGCAGGGAACCTTGTGGTGACCGGGGTCATGGAGCATTTTGATGACATCTTTCATGGAACGTTGTGATGACTGGAGTCATGGAGCATTGTGTTGAAAGGGAACATGGAGCAGTGTGATTACAGGGTCCATGGAGCATTGTGAATACATAGGCCATGGAACAATGTGATGACAGGGGTCATGTAACATTGTGATGACAGGGTCATGGAGCATTGTGATTACAGGGGTTATGGGGCACTGTGATGACAGGGGGCAAGGAGCATTGTGATGAGAATTGTCCTGGAGCATTGTGATGTCTGTGGTCACAGAGAATTTGAATGAAAAGTTCCATGCAGCATTGTGATGACAACGGTCATGGATCATTTTGATGACAGGGGTCATGGAACATTGTGATAACCAGGTTCATGAAGCATTTTGATGACAGTGGTCAAGGAGCATTGTGTTGACACGGGCATGGAGCATTGTAATGATCGGATATCTGGAGCATTGTAATGAAAAGTGGATGGAGCATTTTGATGACAGGGTCCAAGGAGCATTGTCCTGACAATGGCATGGAGCACTGTGATGAAAAGGGTACTGGAGAACTGTGAGGAATGGAATCAAGGATCATTGTGATGACAGGGGTCATGGAGCTTTGTGATGACAAGGGTAATGGAGCATTGTGATGACACGGTCAAGGAACATTGCGATGACAAGAATTCTGGAGCATTGTGATGAAATGGTTTGGAGCATTGTGATGAAAGGTGACAAGGAGCATTGTGATGATATGGTCAGAGAACTTTGTGATGACAGGTGTCATGGAGCATTGTGATGAAAAGTGTCATGGAACATTGTACTGACAGGGATCATGGAGGTTTTTGGTAAGAGAGGCCTTGGAGATTTGGGGTGGCAGGTGTCATGGGGCATTGTAATGACAGCGGTCTTGGAGCATTGTGATGAAAGGGTTCGTGGAGCACTGTGATTACAGGGGCCATGGAGCATTGTGAATACAAAGGGTATGGAGCATCGAGATGACAGGGTTCATGGAGCATTGTGATGAAAGTGATCATGGATCATTGTGATGAAAATGTCCTGGAAACTTGTTGTGACACGGTTCATGGAGCATTGTGATGACAAGGACCATGGCGAATCGTGATGACATCTGTCATGGGGCATTGTGATGACATTGGTCATCTAGATTTGTGATGAAATGTATCATGGAGCACTGAGATGAAAGGGGCCATGGGACATTGTGATGGCAAAGGCCATGGAGCATTGTGATGACAAGTGTCATGGGGCATTTTGATGACATTGTCATGGAGCATTATGATGACAAGTGTTCTGGAGCATTTTGATAAAAAGGGAATGGAGCATTGTTATGAGAGCGGCCATGGAACATTGTGATGGCAAAGGCAATGGAGCATTGTGATGACAAGTGTCATGGGACATTTTGATGACATTGGCATGGAGCATTAAGATGACAAGAGTTCTGGAGCATTTTGATGACAAGGGCATGGAGCATTGTGAAGACAGGGCCCATGGAGCATTGTGATGAATAGGGCAGGGAACATTGTGATGACTGGGTTCATGGAGCATTTTGATGAAAGGGGCCATGGAGCATTGAGATGACAGGCGTCTTGAGGTATGGTGATGACAGTGGTCATGGGGCATTGTGATGAAAGACATCATGGAGCAACATGATAACAGGGGCCATGGAGCATTGTGATGAGAGTTGTATGGGATCATTGTGATGAGAATAGTCATGGATCATTGTGATGACATGTGTCCTGGAACACTGTGATGACACGGTTCATCGAGTATTGTGATGACAAGGGTCATAGCGAATTGTGATGACAGGTGTCATGGGGCATTGTGATGGCACTGATCATCTAAGAATTGTGATGAAAGGTATCATGGAGCACTGTGATGACTGGGGGCATGAAGCTTTGTTATGAAAATTGACCTGGATTATTGTGATGACAGCAGTCATGGAGAATTGTGATGACAGGGATTATGCAGCATTGTGTTGACAAGGCTATGGACTATTGTGATGACAATGGTCATGGAGCAATGTGATGAAAGTTTTCATGGAACATCGTGATGAAAAGTGCCTGGGAGCATTGTGACGATAAAGGCCATGGAGCATTGTGATGACAAGTTTCACGGAGCATTGTAATGAAAGCTTTCATTATGCACTGAGATGACAAGGGGGATGGAGTATTGTGATGAAACTGGTCCTGGAGCATTGTGATAACAAAAGCCATGGAGCATTGTGATGACAGGCATCATGGAGCTTTGTGAAGAAAGGGGCCATGGGGAATTGCAATGACAATAGAGAAATGTGATGAAAATGGTCAGCGAGCATAGTGATGAAAGTGGTCATTGAGAATTGTGATGAAAAGTGACCTAGAGCATTGTGATGACAAAGGTCATGGAGAACTGTGATGACCAGGGTCATGTAGCATTGTGATGACACTTTAATTGAACATTGTGATGACAATAATTCTTGAGCATTGTGATGACAAGGGCCGTGGAGCATTGTGATGCCACGGTCATGGAACATTGTGATGACAAAATTCTGGAGCATTGTGAGGAAAAAGGCTTGGAGCATTGTGATTATAGGGGACATGGAGCATTGTGATGACATGGGCAGGGAACACTGTGATGACAGGTGTTATGGAGCAATGTGATGACAAGTGTCATGCAGCATTGTGATGAGAGGGGACTTGGAGAATTGTGATGACAGGCGTCATGAGGCATTGAGATGGCAGTGGTCATAGAGCATTATGGTGAAAGGTGTTATGGAGCACTGTGATTACAGGGGCCATGGAGCATTGTGAATACAAAGGCCATGGAGCATTGAGATGACAGTGGTCATGGAGCATTGTGATGAAAGTGGTAATGGATCATTGTGATAACAGGTTTCCTGGGACCCTGTGATGACATGGTTCATGGAGCATTGTGATGACAATGGTCATGGCGAATTGTGATGACAATGTCATGGGGCATTGTGATGGCAGTGGTCATCTAGAAATGTGATTAAAGTTATTATGGAGCACGGTAATGAGAGGGGCCATGGAGCATTGTGATGACAGGTGTCATGGAGCATCGTGATGACAAATGCCGTGGAGAATTGTGATGAGAGGTGGCATTGGGCATTGTGATGAAAGGGTTAATGGAGTACTGGGATTACAGGGGCCATGGAGCATTGTGATATCAAGTGAGATGGAGAATAGTGATGACAGGCCTCATAGAGCATTGTGATGACAAGTGCCATTTATCATTTTGATGACGGGGTCATCAGGGATTGTGTTGAGAGGGGTCACGGAGCATTGTGATGACAGGGTTCATGGAGCATTGTGATGACATGTGCCATGGAGCATTGTGAAGACAAGATTCATGGAGCATTGTGATGACAATTGACATGGAGAATAGTGATGACAGGCATCATAGAGCATTGTGATGACAAGTGCCATTTAGCATTTTGATGACAGGTGTCAACAGGCATTGTGTTGACGTGGGTCACTGAGCATTGGGTTGACAATGGCCATAGAGCATTGTGATGACAGGGGTCATGGAGTATTGTGATGACGTGGGCCATGGAGCATTGTGAACACAGGATTCATGAGCATTGTGATGACACAGGCATGAAGCATGGTGATGACAACAGACCTGGAGCATTGTGATTACAGGAGACATGGAGCATTGTGATGACATTGGCAGGGATCATTGTGATGACAGGGATCATGGAGCATTGGGATGACAAGTGTCATGCAATATTGTGCTGACAGAGATCATGGAGCATTTTGATGAGAGTGGTCTTGGAGCACAGTGATGAGAGACGTCATGGGGCATTATGGTGACAGTGGTCAAGGAGCATTGTGATGAAAGTGTTCATGGAGCAACGCGATTATCCGGACAATGGAGCATTGTGAATACAAAGGCCATGGAACATTGAGATAACAGAGTTCATGGAGCATTGTGATGACAAGGGTCTTGGAAATTACTGATGACACGTTTCATACAGCATTGAGATGACAAGGGCCCAGACGAATTGTGATGAGACGTGTCTTGGGGCATTGTGATGTCATTGGTCATCATGCATTGTGATGACAGTGGTCATGTAGAATTTTGATTAAAGGTATCATGGAGCACTGTGATGACAAAGGCCAAGGAACATTTTGATGACAAGTGTCATTGAGCAATGTGAAGACATGGGAATGGAGCATTATGATGACAAGTGTTCTGGAGCATTGTGATGACAAGGGCATGGAGCATTGTGATTACAGGGGCCACGGAGCATTGTGATGACAACGGCATGGAGCATTGTGATGACAATGGTCATTGAGCATTGTGATTACAAAGACCATGAGGCATTGTGATTACAAAGAACATGAGGCATTGTGATGAAAGGGGCCTTGGAGCATTGTGATGACAATGGTTATCAAGCATTGTGATGACAGGGGTCATAGAGCATTGTGATGAGAAAGTCCTTGGAATATGGTGATGAGAGAGGCCATGGAACATTGTGATGACAAGGCCATGTACCATTGTGATGACAAGGGCAGGGAACCTTGTGGTGACCAGGGTCATTGAGCATTTTGATGACAACTTTCATGGAAGGTTGTGATGACAGGGGTCATGGAGCATTGTGTTGAAAGGGAACATGGAGCAGTGTGATTACAGGGTCCATGGAACATTGTAAATACATAGGCCAAGTAAGAATGTGATGACAGGGGTCATGTAGCTTTGTGATGACAGGGTCATGGAGCATTGTGATTACAGGACTTATGGGGCACTGTGATGACAGGGGGCATGGAGCATTGTGATGAAAATTGTCCTGGAGCATTGTGATGACAGCGGTGACAGAGGATTGTGATGAAAGGTATCATGAAGCATTGTGATGACAACGGTCATGGATCATTTTGATGACAGGGGTCATGGAACATTGTGATATCAAGGTTCATAAAACATTTTGATGACAGGGGTCATGGAGCATTGTGTTGACACGGTCATGGAGCATTGTAATGATAGGATATCTGAAGCATAGTGATGAAAAGGGGATGGAGGATTTTGATGACAGGGTCCAAGGAGCATTGTGCTGACAATGGCATGGAGCATTGTGATGGCAAGGACCATGGCGAATTGTGATGACATCTGTCATGGGGCATTGTGATGACAGTGGTCATCTAGAATTGTGATGAAAGGTATGATGGAGCACTGTGATGACAGGGGTCATGGAACATGGCGATGACAAAGGCCATGGAGCATTGTGATGACAAGTGTCATGGGGCATTTTGATGACATTGGCATGGAGCATTATGATGACAAGAGATCTGGAGCATTTTGATGACAAGGGCATGGAGCACTGTGATGAAAGGGGCCATGGAACATTGTGATGGCAAAGGCCATGGAGCATTGTGATGATAAGTGTCATGGGACATTTTGATGACATTGGCATGGAGCATTATGATGACAAGTGTTCTGGAGCATTTGGATGACAAGGGCATGGAGCATTGTGATGACAGGGGCCATAGAACATTGTGATGGTAAAGGCCATGGAGCATTGTGATGACAAGTGTCATGGGACATTTTGATGACATTGGCATGGAGCATTATGATGACAAGAGATCTGGAGCATTTTGATGAAAAGGGCATGGAGCATTGTGATGACAGGGCTCATGGAGCATTGTGATGAAAAGGGCCATGGAGCATTGAGATGACAGGCTTCTTGAGGTATGGTGATGACAGTGGTCATGGAGCATTGTGATGAAAGAGACCATGGAGCAATATGATAACAGGGGCCATGGAGCATTGTGATGACAGGTGTATTGGAGCCTTGTGATGAAAATAGTAATGTATCATTGTGATGACATGTGTCCTGGAACACTGTGATGACACGGATCATCGAGTATTGTGATGACAAGTGTCATAGCGAATTGTGATGACAGTTGTCATGGGGCATTGTGATGACATTGATCATCTAGGAAACTAGAGGTATCATGGAGCACTGTGATGACTGGGGGCATGAAGCATTGTTATGAAAAATGTCCTAGAAAATTGTGATGACAGCAGTCATTGAGAATTGTGATGACAGGGATTATGCAGCATTGTGTTGACAAGGCTATGGACTATTGTGATGACAATGGTCAGGGAGCAATGTGATGAACGTTTTCATGGAAGATCGTGATGAAAAGTGCCTGGGAGCATTGTGACGATAAAGGTCATGGAGCATTGTGATGACAAGTGTCATGGAGCATTGTGATGACAGGCATCATGGAGCATTGAGAAGAAAGGGGCCATGGAGAATTGTAAAGACAATAGAGAAATGTGATGAAATTGGTCAGTGAACACAGTGATTAAAGTGGTCATTGAGAATTGTGATGAAAAGTGACATAGAGCATTGTGATGACAAAGGTCATGGAGAACTGTGATGACCAGGGTCATGTAACATTGTGATGACACGTTCACGGAACATTGTGATGACAAGAATTCTGGAGCATTGTGATGACAAGGGCCATCGAGCATTGTGATGCCACGGTCATGGAACATTGTGATGACAAAATTATGGAGCATTGTGAGGAAAAAGGCATGGAGCCTTGTGATTATAGGGGACATGGAGCATTGTGATGACATGGGCAGGGAACACTGTGATGACAGGTGTTATGGAGCAATGTGATGACAAGTGTCATGCAGCATTGTGATGAGAGGGGCCTTGGAGAATTGTGATGACAGGCGTCATGAGGCATTGAGATGGCAGTGGTCATGGAGCATTATGATGAAAGGTGTTATGGAGCACTGTGATTACAGGGGCCATGGAGCATTGTGAATACAAAGGCCATGGAGCATTGAGATGACAGTGGTCATGGAGCATTGTGATGAAAGTGGTAATGGATCATTGTGATGACAAGTGTCCTGGGACCCTGTGATGACATGGTTCATGGAGCATTGTGATGACAATGGTCATGGCGAATTGTGATGACAGTGTCATGGGGCATTGTGATGGCAGTGGTCATCTAGAAATGTGATTAAAGTTATTATGGAGCATGGTAATGAGAGGGGCCACGGAGAATTGTGGTGACAGGTGTCATGGAGCATCGTGATGACAAATGCCATTGAGAATTGTGATGAGAGGTGGCATTGGGCATTGTGATGAAAGGGTTAAAGGAGTACTGGTATTACACTGGCAATGGAGCATTGTGATAACAAGTGACATGGAGAATAGTGATGACAGGCATCATAGAGCATTGTGATGACAAGTGCCATTTAGCATTTTGATGACAGGTGTCACCAGGCATTGTGTTGACGTGGGGCACTGAGCATTGGGTAGACAATGGCCATAGAGCATTGTGATGACAGGGGTCATGGAGCATTGTGATGACGTGGGCCATGGAGCATTGTGAAAACAGGATTCATGAGCATTGTGATGACACAGGCATGAAGCATGGTGATAACAACAGACCTGGAGCATTGTGATTACAGGAGACATGGAGCATTGTGATGACATTGGCAGGGATCATTGTGATGACAGGAATCATGGAGCATAGTGATGACAAGTGTCATGAAATATTGTGCTGACACAGATCATGGAGCATTTTGATGAGAGTGTTCTTGGAGCACAGTGATGAGAGACGTCATGGGGCATTATGGTGACAGTGGTCAAGGAGCATTGTGATGAAAGTGTTCATGGAGCAACGCGATTATCCGGACAATGGAGCATTGTGAATACAAAGGCCATGGAACATTGAGATAACAGAGTTCATGGAGCATTGTGATGACAAGGGTCTTGGAACTTACTGATGACACGTTTCATACAGCATTGAGATGACAAGGGCCCAGATGAATTGTGATGAGACGTGTCTTGGGGCATTGTGATGTCATTGGTCATCATGCATTGTGATGACAGTGATCATGTAGAATTTTGATTAAAGGTATCATGGAGCACTGTGATGACAAAGGCAAGGAACATTTTGATGACAAGTGTCATTGAGCAATGTGATGACACGGGAATGGAGCATTATGATGACAAGTGTTCTGGAGCATTGTGATGACAAGGGCAAGGAGCATTGTGATTACAGGGGCCACGGAGCATTGTGATGACAACGGCATGGAGCATTGTGATGACAGTGGTCATTGAGCATTGTGATTACAAAGACCATGAGGCATTGTGATGACAGGGGCCTTGGAGCATTGTGATGACAATTGTCGTCAAGCATTGTGATGACAGGGGTCATAGAGCATTGTGATGAGAAAGACCTTGGAGCATGGTGATGACAGAGGCCATGGAACATTGTGATGACAAGGCCATGTACCATTGTGATGACAAGGGCAGGGAACCTTGTGCTGACCGGGGTCATGGAGCATTTTGATGACAACTTTCATGGAACGTTGTGATGACAGGGGTCATGGAGCATTGTGTTGAAAGGGAACATGGAGCAGTGTGATTACAGGGTCCATGGAACATTGTGAATACATAGGCCATGGAACAATGTGATTACAGGGGTCATGTAACATTGTGATGACAGGGTCATGGAGCATTGTGATTACCGGGTTTATAGGGCACTGTGATGACATGGGGCATGGAGCATTGTGATGAAAATTGTCCTGGAGCATTGTGATGACTGCTGTCACAGAGGATTGTGATGAAAGGTATCATGAAGCATTGTGATGACAGCGGTCATGGATCATTTTGATGACAGGGGTCATGGAACATTGTGATAAGAATGTTCATAAAGCATTTTGATGACAGGGGTCATGGAGCATTGTGTTGACACGGGCATGGAGCACTGTAATGATAGGATATCAGGAGCATTGTGATGAAAAAGGGATGGAGTATTTTGATGACAGGGTCCAAGGAGCATTGTGCTGACAATGGCATGGAGCATTGTGAGGAAAAGGCTACTGGAGCACTGTGAGGAAAGGAATCATGGATCATTGTGATGACAGGTGTCATGGAGCTTTGTGATGACCAGGGTCATGGAGCATTGTGATGACACGGTCAAGGAACATTGCGATGACTAGAATTATGGAGCATTGTAATGAAAGGGCATGGAGCATTGTGATGAAAGGTGACAAGGAGCATTGTGATGATATGGGCAGAGAACTTTGTGATGAAAGGGGTCATGGAGCATTGTGATGAAATGTGTCATGGAACATTGTACTGACAGGGATCATGGAGCTTTTTGGTAAGAGAGGCCTTGGAGATTTGTGGTGGCAGGCGTCATCGGGCATTGTGATGACAGCGGTCTTGGAGCATTGTGATGAAAGGGGTCATGGAGCACTGTGATTACAGGGGCCATGGAACATTGTGAATAAAAAGGCTATGGACCATTGAGATGACAGGGGTCATGGAGCATTGTGATGAATGTGATCATGGATCATTGTGATGACAATTGTCCTGGAACCTTGTGATGACACGGTTCATGGAGCATTGTGATGACAAGGACCATGGCGATTTGTGATGACATCTGTTATGGGGCATTGTGATGACAGTGGTCATCTAGATTTGTGATGAAAGGTATCATGGAACACTGTGATGACAGGGGCCATGGAACATTGTGATGACAAAGGCCATGGAGCATTGTGATGACAAGTGTCATGGGGCATTTTGATGACATTGGCATGGAGCATTATGATGACAAGAGTTCTGGAGCATTTTGATAAAAAGGGAATGGAGCATTGTTATGAGAGCGGCCATGGAACATTGTGATGGCAAAGGCAATGGAGCATTGTGATGACAAGTGTCATGGGACATTTTGATGACATTGGCATGGAGCATTAAGATGACAAGAGTTCTGGAGCATTTTGATGACAAGGGCATGGAGCATTGTGAAGACAGGGCCCATGGAGCATTGTGATGAATAGGGCAGGGAACATTGTGATGACTGGGTTCATGGAGCATTTTGATGAAAGGGGCCATGGAGCATTGAGATGACAGGCGTCTTGAGGTATGGTGATGGCAGTGGTCATGGGGCATTGTGATGAAAGACATCATGGAGCAACATGATAACAGGGGCCACGGAGCTTTGTGATGAGAGTTGTATGGGATCATTGTGATGAGAATAGTCATGGATCATTGTGATGACATGTGTCCTGGAACACTGTGATGACACGGTTCATCGAGTATTGTGATGACAAGGGTCATAGCGAATTGTGATGACAGGTGTCATGGGGCATTGTGATGGCATTGATCATCTAAGAATTGTGATGAAAGGTATCATGGAGCACTGTGATGACTGGGGGCATGAAGCTTTGTTATGAAAATTGACCTGGATTATTGTGATGACAGCAGTCATGGAGAATTGTGATGACAGGGATTATGCAGCATTGTGTTGACAAGGGTATGGACTATTGTGATGACAATGGTCATGGAGCAATGTGATGAAAGTTTTCATGGAACATCGTGATGAAAAGTGCCTGGGAGCATTGTGACGATAAAGGCCATGGAGCATTGTGATGACAAGTTTCACGGAGCATTGTAATGAAAGCTTTCATTATGCACTGTGATGACAAGGGGGATGAAGTATTGTGATGAAACTGGTCCTGGAGCATTGTGATAACAAAAGCCATGGAGCATTGTGATGACAGGCATCATGGAGCTTTGTGAAGAAAGGGGCCATGGGGAATTGTAATGACAATAGAGAAATGTGATGAAAATGGTCAGCGAGCATAGTGATGAAAGTGGTCATTGAGAATTGTGATGAAAAGTGA
The DNA here is from genome assembly GCF_965194825.1 of Balaenoptera physalus. NCBI lineage: Eukaryota > Metazoa > Chordata > Mammalia > Artiodactyla > Balaenopteridae > Balaenoptera > Balaenoptera physalus. The sequence continues at coordinate 654,443 of NW_028126378.1, forward strand.
CCTAGAGCATTGTGATGACCAAGGTCATGGAGAACTGTGATGACCAGGGTCATGTAGCTTTGTGATGACACGTCCATGGAACATTGTGATGACAAGAATTCTGGAGCATTGTGATGACAAGGGCCGTGGAGCATTGTGATGCCACGGTCATGGAACATTGTGATGACAAAATTCTGGAGCATTGTGAGGAAAAAGGCTTGGAGCATTGTGATTATAGGGGACATGGAGCATTGTGATGACATGGGCAGGGAACACTGTGATGACAGGTGTTATGGAGCTATGTGATGACAAGTGTCATGCAGCATTGTGATGAGAGGGGACTTGGAGAATTGTGATGACAGGCGTCATGAGGCATTGAGATGGCAGTGGTCATAGAGCATTATGGTGAAAGGTGTTATGGAGCACTGTTATTACAGGGGCCATGGAGCATTGTGAATACAAAGGCCATGGAGCATTGAGATGACAGTGGTCATGGAGCACTGTGATGAAGGTGGTAATGGATCATTGTGATAACAGGTGTCCTGGGACCCTGTGATGACATGGTTCATGGAGCATTGTGATGACAACGGTCATGGCGAATTGTGATGACAATATCATGGGGCATTGTGATGGCAGTGGTCATCTAGAAATGTGATTAAAGTTATTATGGAGCACGGTAATGAGAGGGGCCATGGAGCATTGTGATGACAGGTGTCATGGAGCATCGTGATGACAAATGCCAAGGAGAATTGTGATGAGAGGTGGCATTGGGCATTGTGATGAAAGGGTTAATGGAGTACTGGGATTACAGGGGCCATGGAGCATTGTGATATCAAGTGAGATGGAGAATAGTGATGACAGGCCTCATAGAGCATTGTGATGACAAGTGCCATTTATCATTTTGATGACGGGGTCATCAGGGATTGTGTTGAGAGGGGTCACGGAGCATTGTGATGACAGGGTTCATGGAGCATTGTGATGACATGTGCCATGGAGCATTGTGAAGACAAGATTCATGGAGCATTGTGATGACAATTGACATGGAGAATAGTGATGACAGGCATCATAGAGCATTGTGATGACAAGTGCCATTTAGCATTTTGATGAGAGGTGTCAACAGGCATTGTGTTGACGTGGGGCACTGAGCATTGGGTAGACAATGGCCATAGAGCATTGTGATGACAGGGGTCATGGAGCATTGTGATGACGTGGGCCATGGAGCATTGTGAAAACAGGATTCATGAGCATTGTGATGACACAGGCATGAAGCATGGTGATGACAACAGAACTGGAGCATTGTGATTACAGGAGACATGGAGCATTGTGATGACATTGGCAGGGATCATTGTGATGACAGGAATCATGGAGCATTGTGATGACAAGTGTCATGAAATATTGTGCTGACACAGATCATGGAGCATTTTGATGAGAGTGTTCTTGGAGCACAGTGATGAGAGACGTCATGGGGCATTATGGTGACAGTGGTCAAGGAGCATTGTGATGAAAGTGTTCATGGAGCAACGCGATTATCCGGACAATGGAGCATTGTGAATTCAAAGTCCATGGAACATTGAGATAACAGAGTTCATGGAGCATTCTGATGACAAGCGTCTTGGAACTTACTGATGACACGTTTCATACAGCATTGAGATGACAAGGGCCAAGACGAATTGTAATGACACGTGTCATGGGGCATTGTGATGTCATTGGTCATCATGCATTGTGATGACAGTGGTCATGTAGAATTTTGATTAAAGGTATCATGGAGCACTGTGATGACAAAGGCAAGGAACATTTTGATGACAAGTGTCATTGAGCAATGTGATGACACGGGAATGGAGCATTATGATGACAAGTGTTCTGGAGCATTGTGATGACAAGGGCAAGGAGCATTGTGATTACAGGGGCCACGGAGCATTGTGATGACAACGGCATGGAGCATTGTGATGACAGTGGTCATTGAGCATTGTGATTACAAAGACCATGAGGCATTGTGATGACAGGGGCCTTGGAGCATTGTGATGAGAAAGACCTTGGAGCATGGTGATGACAGAGGCCATGGAACATTGTGATGACAAGGCCATGTACCATTGTGATGACAAGGGCAGGGAACCTTGTGCTGACTGGGGTCATGGAGCATTTTGATGACAACTTTCATGGAACGTTGTGATGACAGGGGTCATGGAGCATTGTGTTGAAAGGGAACATGGAGCAGTGTGATTACAGGGTCCATGGAACATTGTGAATACATAGGCCATGGAACAATGTGATTACAGGGGTCATGTAACATTGTGATGACAGGGTCATGGAGCATTGTGATTACAGGGTTTATGGGGCACTGTGATGACATGGGGAATGGAGCATTGTGATGAAAATTGTCCTGGAGCATTGTGATGACAGCTGTCACAGAGGATTGTGATGAAAGGTATTATGAAGCATTGTGATGACAGCGGTCATGGATCATTTTGATGACAGGGGTCATGGAACATTGTGATAAGAATGTTCATAAAGCATTTTGATGACAGGGGTCATGGAGCATTGTGTTGACACGGGCATGGAGCATTGTAATGATAGGATATCAGGAGCATTGTGATGAAAAAGGGATGGAGTATTTTGATGACAGGGTCCAAGGAGCATTGTGCTGACAATGGCATGGAGCATTGTGAGGAAAAGGGTACTGGAGCACTGTGAGGAAAGGAATCATGGATCATTGTGATGACAGGTGTCATGGAGCTTTGTGATGACCAGGGTCATGGAGCATTGTGATGACACAGTCAAGGAACATTGCGATGACTAGAATTATGGAGCATTGTAATGAAAGGGCATGGAGCATTGTGATGAAAGGTGACAAGGAGCATTGTGATGATATGGGCAGAGAACTTTGTGATGAAAGGGGTCATGGAGCATTGTGATGAAATGTGTCATGGAACATTGTACTGACAGGGATCATGGAGCTTTTTGGTAAGAGAGGCCTTGGAGATTTGTGGTGGCAGGCGTCATCGGGCATTGTGATAACAGCGGTCTTGGAGCATTGTGATGAAAGGGGTCATGGAGCACTGTGATTACAGGGGCCATGGAACATTGTGAATACAAAGGCTATGGACCATTGAGATGACAGGGTTCATGGAGCATTGTGATGAATGTGATCACGGATCATTGTGATGACAATTGTCCTGGAACCTTGTGATGACACGGTTCATGGAGCATTGTGATGACAAGGACCATGGCGCTTTGTGATGACATCTGTTATGGGGCATTGTGATGACAGTGGTCATCTAGATTTGTGATGAAAGGTATCATGGAACACTGTGATGACAGGGGCCATGGAACATTGTGATGACAAAGGCCATGGAGCATTGTGATGACAAGTGTCATGGGGCATTTTGATGACATTGGCATGGAGCATTATGATGACAAGAGTTCTGGAGCATTTTGATAAAAAGGGAATGGAGCATTGTTATGAGAGCGGCCATGGAACATTGTGATGGCAAAGGCAATGGAGCATTGTGATGACAAGTGTCATGGGACATTTTGATGACATTGGCATGGAGCATTAAGATGACAAGAGTTCTGGAGCATTTTGATGACAAGGGCATGGAGCATTGTGAAGACAGAGCCCATGGAGCATTGTGATGAATAGGGCAGGGAACATTGTGATGACTGGGTTCATGGAGCATTTTGATGAAAGGGGCCATGGAGCATTGAGATGACAGGCGTCTTGAGGTATGGTGATGACAGTGGTCATGGGGCATTGTGATGAAAGACATCATGGAGCAACATGATAACAGGGGCCATGGAGCATTGTGATGAGAGTTGTATGGGATCATTGTGATGAGAATAGTCATGGATCATTGTGATGACATGTGTCCTGGAACACTGTGATGACACGGTTCATCGAGTATTGTGATGACAAGGGTCATAGCGAATTGTGATGACAGGTGTCATGGGGCATTGTGATGGCACTGATCATCTAAGAATTGTGATGAAAGGTATCATGGAGCACTGTGATGACTGGGGGCATGAAGCTTTGTTATGAAAATTGACCTGGATTATTGTGATGACAGCAGTCATGGAGAATTGTGATGACAGGGATTATGCAGCATTGTGTTGACAAGGCTATGGACTATTGTGATGACAATGGTCATGGAGCAATGTGATGAAAGTTTTCATGGAACATCGTGATGAAAAGTGCCTGGGAGCATTGTGACGATAAAGGCCATGGAGCATTGTGATGACAAGTTTCACGGAGCATTGTAATGAAAGCTTTTATTATGCCCTGTGATGACAAGGGGGATGGAGTATTGTGATGAAACTGGTCCTGGAGCATTGTGATAACAAAAGCCATGGAGCATTGTGATGACAGGCATCATGGAGCTTTGTGAAGAAAGGGGCCATGGGGAATTGTAATGACAATAGAGAAATGTGATGAAAATGGTCAGCGAGCATAGTGATGAAAGTGGTCATTGAGAATTGTGATGAAAAGTGACCTAGAGCATTGTGATGACAAAGGTCATGGAGAACTGTGATGACCAGGGTCATGTAGCATTGTGATGACACGTTAATTGAACATTGTGATGACAATAATTCTTGAGCATTGTGATGACAAGGGCCGTGGAGCATTGTGATGCCACGGTCATGGAACATTGTGATGACAAAATTCTGGAGCATTGTGAGGAAAAAGGCATGGAGCCTTGTGATTATAGGGGACATGGAGCATTGTGATGACATGGGCAGGGAACACTGTGATGACAAGTGTTATGGAGCAATGTGATGACAAGTGTCATGCAGCATTGTGATGAGAGGGGACTTGGAGAATTGTGATGACAGGCGTCATGAGGCATTGGGATGGCAGTGGTCATAGAGCATTATGGTGAAAGGTGTTATGGAGCACTGTGATTACAGGGGCCATGGAGCATTGTGAATACAAAGGCCATGGAGCATTGAGATGACAGTGGTCATGGAGCATTGTGATGAAAGTGGTAATGGATCATTGTGATAACAGGTTTCCTGGGACCCTGTGATGACATGGTTCATGGAGCATTGTGATGACAATGGTCATGGCGAATTGTGATGACAATGTCATGGAGCATTGTGATGGCAGTGGTCATCTAGAAATGTGATTAAAGTTATTATGGAGCACGGTAATGAGAGGGGCCATGGAGCATTGTGATGACAGGTGTCATGGAGCATCGTGATGACAAATGCCATGGAGAATTGTGATGAGAGGTGGCATTGGGCATTGTGATGAAAGGGTTAATGGAGTACTGGGATTACAGGGGCCATGGAGCATTGTGATATCAAGTGAGATGGAGAATAGTGATGACAGGCCTCATAGAGCATTGTGATGACAAGTGCCATTTATCATTTTGATGACGGGGTCATCAGGGATTGTGTTGAGAGGGGTCACGGAGCATTGTGATGACAGGGTTCATGGAGCATTGTGATGACATGTGCCATGGAGCATTGTGAAGACAAGATTCATGGAGCATTGTGATGACAATTGACATGGAGAATAGTGATGACAGGCATCATAGAGCATTGTGATGACAAGTGCCATTTAGCATTTTGATGACAGGTGTCAACAGGCATTGTGTTGACGTTGGTCACTGAGCATTGGGTTGACAATGGCCATAGAGCATTGTGATGACAGGGGTCATGGAGTATTGTGATGACGTGGGCCATGGAGCATTGTGAACACAGGATTCATGAGCATTGTGATGACACAGGCATGAAGCATGGTGATGACAACAGACCTGGAGCATTGTGATTACAGGAGACATGGAGCATTGTGATGACATTGGCAGGGATCATTGTGATGACAGGGATCATGGAGCATTGGGATGACAAGTGTCATGCAATATTGTGCTGACAGAGATCATGGAGCATTTTGATGAGAGTGGTCTTGGAGCACAGTGATGAGAGACGTCATGGGGCATTATGGTGACAGTGGTCAAGGAGCATTGTGATGAAAGTGTTCATGGAGCAACGCGATTATCCGGACAATGGAGCATTGTGAATACAAAGGCCATGGAACATTGAGATAACAGAGTTCATGGAGCATTGTGATGACAAGGGTCTTGGAACTTACTGATGACACGTTTCATACAGCATTGAGATGACAAGGGCCCAGACGAATTGTGATGAGACGTGTCTTGGGGCATTGTGATGTCATTGGTCATCATGCATTGTGATGACAGTGGTCATGTAGAATTTTGATTAAAGGTATCATGGAGCACTGTGATGACAAAGGCAAGGAACATTTTGATGACAAGTGTCATTGAGCAATGTGATGACACGGGAATGGAGCATTATGATGACAAGTGTTCTGGAGCATTGTGATGACAAGGGCAAGGAGCATTGTGATTACAGGGGCCACGGAGCATTGTGATGACAACGGCATGAAGCATTGTGATGACAGTGGTCATTGAGCATTGTGATTACAAAGACCATGAGGCATTGTGATGACAGGGGCCTTGGAGCATTGTGATGACAATTGTCGTCAAGCATTGTGATGACAGGGGTCATAGAGCATTGTGATGAGAAAGACCTTGGAGCATGGTGATGACAGAGGCCATGGAACATTGTGATGACAAGGCCATGTACCATTGTGATGACAAGGGCAGGGAACCTTGTGCTGACCGGGGTCATGGAGCATTTTGATGACAACTTTCATGGAACGTTGTGATGACAGGGGTCATGGAGCATTGTGTTGAAAGGGAACATGGAGCAGTGTGATTACAGGGTCCATGGAACATTGTGAATACATAGGCCATGGAAGAATGTGATTACAGGGGTCATGTAACATTGTGATGACAGGGTCATGGAGCATTGTGATTACCGGGTTTATGGGGCACTGTGATGACATGGGGCATGGAGCATTGTGATGAAAATTTTCCTGGAGTATTGTGATGACAGGTGTCACAGAGGATTGTGATGAAAGGTATCATGAAGCATTGTGATGACAGCGGTCATGAATCATTTTGATGACAGGGGTCATGGAACATTGTGATAAGAATGTTCATAAAGCATTTTGATGACAGGGGTCATGGAGCATTGTGTTGACACGGGCATGGAGCACTGTAATGATAGGATATCAGGAGCATTGTGATGAAAAAGGGATGGAGTATTTTGATGACAGGGTCCAAGGAGCATTGTGCTGACAATGGCATGGAGCATTGTGAGGAAAAGGGTACTGGAGCACTGTGAGGAAAGGAATCATGGATCATTGTGATGACAGGTGTCATGGAGCTTTGTGATGACCAGGGTCATGGAGCATTGTGATGACACGGTCAAGGAACATTGCGATGACTAGAATTATGGAGCATTGTAATGAAAGGGCATGGAGCATTGTGATGAAAGGTGACAAGGAGCATTGTGATGATATGGGCAGAGAACTTTGTGATGAAAGGGGTCATGGAGCATTGTGATGAAATGTGTCATGGAACATTGTACTGACAGGGATCATGGAGCTTTTTGGTAAGAGAGGCCTTGGAGATTTGTGGTGGCAAGCGTCATCAGGCATTGTGATGACAGCGGTCTTGGAGCATTGTGATGAAAGGGGTCATGGAGCACTGTGATTACAGGGGCCATGGAACATTGTGAATACAAAGGCTATGGACCATTGAGATGACAGGGTTCATGGAGCATTGTGATGAATGTGATCACGGATCATTGTGATGACAATTGTCCTGGAACCTTGTGATGACACGGTTCATGGAGCATTGTGATGACAAGGACCATGGCGATTTGTGATGACATCTGTTATGGGGCATTGTGATGACAGTGGTCATCTAGATTTGTGATGAAAAGTATCATGGAACACTGTGATGACAGGGGCCATGGAACATTGTGATGACAAAGGCCATGGAGCATTGTGATGACAAGTGTCATGGGGCATTTTGATGACATTGGCATGGAGCATTATGATGACAAGAGTTCTGGAGCATTTTGATAAAAAGGGAATGGAGCATTGTTATGAGAGCGGCCATGGAACATTGTGATGGCAAAGGCAATGGAGCATTGTGATGACAAGTGTCATGGGACATTTTGATGACATTGGCATGGAGCATTAAGATGACAAGAGTTCTGGAGCATTTTGATGACAAGGGCATGGAGCATTGTGAAGACAGAGCCCATGGAGCATTGTGATGAATAGGGCAGGGAACATTGTGATGACTGGGTTCATGGAGCATTTTGATGAAAGGGGCCATGGAGCATTGAGATGACAGGCGTCTTGAGGTATGGTGATGAGAGTGGTCATGGGGCATTGTGATGAAAGACATCATGGAGCAACATGATAACAGGGGCCATGGAGCATTGTGATGAGAGTTGTATGGGATCATTGTGATGAGAATAGTCATGGATCATTGTGATGACATGTGTCCTGGAACACTGTGATGACACGGTTCATCGAGTATTGTGATGACAAGGGTCATAGCGAATTGTGATGACAGGTGTCATGGGGCATTGTGATGGCATTGATCATCTATGAATTGTGATGAAAGGTATCATGGAGCACTGTGATGACTGGGGGCATGAAGCTTTGTTATGAAAATTGACCTGGATTATTGTGATGACAGCAGTCATGGAGAATTGTGATGACAGGGATTATGCAGCATTGTGTTGACAAGGCTATGGACTATTGTGATGACAATGGTCATGGAGCAATGTGATGAAAGTTTTCATGGAACATCGTGATGAAAAGTGCCTGGGAGCATTGTGACGATAAAGGCCATGGAGCATTGTGATGACAAGTTTCACGGAGCATTGTAATGAAAGCTTTCATTATGCACTGTGATGACAAGGGGGATGAAGTATTGTGATGAAACTGGTCCTGGAGCATTGTGATAACAAAAGCCATGGAGCATTGTGATGACAGGCATCATGGAGCTTTGTGAAGAAAGGGGCCATGGGGAATTGTAATGACAATAGAGAAATGTGATGAAAATGGTCAGCGAGCATAGTGATGAAAGTGGTCATTGAGAATTGTGATGAAAAGTGACCTAGAGCATTGTGATGACCAAGGTCATGGAGAACTGTGATGACCAGGGTCATGTAGCTTTGTGATGACACGTCCATGGAACATTGTGATGACAAGAATTCTGGAGCATTGTGATGACAAGGGCCGTGGAGCATTGTGATGCCACGGTCATGGAACATTGTGATGACAAAATTCTGGAGCATTGTGAGGAAAAAGGCTTGGAGCATTGTGATTATAGGGGACATGGAGCATTGTGATGACATGGGCAGGGAACACTGTGATGACAGGTGTTATGGAGCTATGTGATGACAAGTGTCATGCAGCATTGTGATGAGAGGGGACTTGGAGAATTGTGATGACAGGCGTCATGAGGCATTGAGATGGCAGTGGTCATAGAGCATTATGGTGAAAGGTGTTATGGAGCACTGTTATTACAGGGGCCATGGAGCATTGTGAATACAAAGGCCATGGAGCATTGAGATGACAGTGGTCATGGAGCACTGTGATGAAGGTGGTAATGGATCATTGTGATAACAGGTGTCCTGGGACCCTGTGATGACATGGTTCATGGAGCATTGTGATGACAACGGTCATGGCGAATTGTGATGACAATATCATGGGGCATTGTGATGGCAGTGGTCATCTAGAAATGTGATTAAAGTTATTATGGAGCACGGTAATGAGAGGGGCCATGGAGCATTGTGATGACAGGTGTCATGGAGCATCGTGATGACAAATGCCAAGGAGAATTGTGATGAGAGGTGGCATTGGGCATTGTGATGAAAGGGTTAATGGAGTACTGGGATTACAGGGGCCATGGAGCATTGTGATATCAAGTGAGATGGAGAATAGTGATGACAGGCCTCATAGAGCATTGTGATGACAAGTGCCATTTATCATTTTGATGACGGGGTCATCAGGGATTGTGTTGAGAGGGGTCACGGAGCATTGTGATGACAGGGTTCATGGAGCATTGTGATGACATGTGCCATGGAGCATTGTGAAGACAAGATTCATGGAGCATTGTGATGACAATTGACATGGAGAATAGTGATGACAGGCATCATAGAGCATTGTGATGACAAGTGCCATTTAGCATTTTGATGAGAGGTGTCAACAGGCATTGTGTTGACGTGGGGCACTGAGCATTGGGTAGACAATGGCCATAGAGCATTGTGATGACAGGGGTCATGGAGCATTGTGATGACGTGGGCCATGGAGCATTGTGAAAACAGGATTCATGAGCATTGTGATGACACAGGCATGAAGCATGGTGATGACAACAGAACTGGAGCATTGTGATTACAGGAGACATGGAGCATTGTGATGACATTGGCAGGGATCATTGTGATGACAGGAATCATGGAGCATTGTGATGACAAGTGTCATGAAATATTGTGCTGACACAGATCATGGAGCATTTTGATGAGAGTGTTCTTGGAGCACAGTGATGAGAGACGTCATGGGGCATTATGGTGACAGTGGTCAAGGAGCATTGTGATGAAAGTGTTCATGGAGCAACGCGATTATCCGGACAATGGAGCATTGTGAATTCAAAGTCCATGGAACATTGAGATAACAGAGTTCATGGAGCATTCTGATGACAAGCGTCTTGGAACTTACTGATGACACGTTTCATACAGCATTGAGATGACAAGGGCCAAGACGAATTGTAATGACACGTGTCATGGGGCATTGTGATGTCATTGGTCATCATGCATTGTGATGACAGTGGTCATGTAGAATTTTGATTAAAGGTATCATGGAGCACTGTGATGACAAAGGCAAGGAACATTTTGATGACAAGTGTCATTGAGCAATGTGATGACACGGGAATGGAGCATTATGATGACAAGTGTTCTGGAGCATTGTGATGACAAGGGCAAGGAGCATTGTGATTACAGGGGCCACGGAGCATTGTGATGACAACGGCATGGAGCATTGTGATGACAGTGGTCATTGAGCATTGTGATTACAAAGACCATGAGGCATTGTGATGACAGGGGCCTTGGAGCATTGTGATGAGAAAGACCTTGGAGCATGGTGATGACAGAGGCCATGGAACATTGTGATGACAAGGCCATGTACCATTGTGATGACAAGGGCAGGGAACCTTGTGCTGACTGGGGTCATGGAGCATTTTGATGACAACTTTCATGGAACGTTGTGATGACAGGGGTCATGGAGCATTGTGTTGAAAGGGAACATGGAGCAGTGTGATTACAGGGTCCATGGAACATTGTGAATACATAGGCCATGGAACAATGTGATTACAGGGGTCATGTAACATTGTGATGACAGGGTCATGGAGCATTGTGATTACAGGGTTTATGGGGCACTGTGATGACATGGGGAATGGAGCATTGTGATGAAAATTGTCCTGGAGCATTGTGATGACAGCTGTCACAGAGGATTGTGATGAAAGGTATTATGAAGCATTGTGATGACAGCGGTCATGGATCATTTTGATGACAGGGGTCATGGAACATTGTGATAAGAATGTTCATAAAGCATTTTGATGACAGGGGTCATGGAGCATTGTGTTGACACGGGCATGGAGCATTGTAATGATAGGATATCAGGAGCATTGTGATGAAAAAGGGATGGAGTATTTTGATGACAGGGTCCAAGGAGCATTGTGCTGACAATGGCATGGAGCATTGTGAGGAAAAGGGTACTGGAGCACTGTGAGGAAAGGAATCATGGATCATTGTGATGACAGGTGTCATGGAGCTTTGTGATGACCAGGGTCATGGAGCATTGTGATGACACAGTCAAGGAACATTGCGATGACTAGAATTATGGAGCATTGTAATGAAAGGGCATGGAGCATTGTGATGAAAGGTGACAAGGAGCATTGTGATGATATGGGCAGAGAACTTTGTGATGAAAGGGGTCATGGAGCATTGTGATGAAATGTGTCATGGAACATTGTACTGACAGGGATCATGGAGCTTTTTGGTAAGAGAGGCCTTGGAGATTTGTGGTGGCAGGCGTCATCGGGCATTGTGATAACAGCGGTCTTGGAGCATTGTGATGAAAGGGGTCATGGAGCACTGTGATTACAGGGGCCATGGAACATTGTGAATACAAAGGCTATGGACCATTGAGATGACAGGGTTCATGGAGCATTGTGATGAATGTGATCACGGATCATTGTGATGACAATTGTCCTGGAACCTTGTGATGACACGGTTCATGGAGCATTGTGATGACAAGGACCATGGCGCTTTGTGATGACATCTGTTATGGGGCATTGTGATGACAGTGGTCATCTAGATTTGTGATGAAAGGTATCATGGAACACTGTGATGACAGGGGCCATGGAACATTGTGATGACAAAGGCCATGGAGCATTGTGATGACAAGTGTCATGGGGCATTTTGATGACATTGGCATGGAGCATTATGATGACAAGAGTTCTGGAGCATTTTGATAAAAAGGGAATGGAGCATTGTTATGAGAGCGGCCATGGAACATTGTGATGGCAAAGGCAATGGAGCATTGTGATGACAAGTGTCATGGGACATTTTGATGACATTGGCATGGAGCATTAAGATGACAAGAGTTCTGGAGCATTTTGATGACAAGGGCATGGAGCATTGTGAAGACAGAGCCCATGGAGCATTGTGATGAATAGGGCAGGGAACATTGTGATGACTGGGTTCATGGAGCATTTTGATGAAAGGGGCCATGGAGCATTGAGATGACAGGCGTCTTGAGGTATGGTGATGACAGTGGTCATGGGGCATTGTGATGAAAGACATCATGGAGCAACATGATAACAGGGGCCATGGAGCATTGTGATGAGAGTTGTATGGGATCATTGTGATGAGAATAGTCATGGATCATTGTGATGACATGTGTCCTGGAACACTGTGATGACACGGTTCATCGAGTATTGTGATGACAAGGGTCATAGCGAATTGTGATGACAGGTGTCATGGGGCATTGTGATGGCACTGATCATCTAAGAATTGTGATGAAAGGTATCATGGAGCACTGTGATGACTGGGGGCATGAAGCTTTGTTATGAAAATTGACCTGGATTATTGTGATGACAGCAGTCATGGAGAATTGTGATGACAGGGATTATGCAGCATTGTGTTGACAAGGCTATGGACTATTGTGATGACAATGGTCATGGAGCAATGTGATGAAAGTTTTCATGGAACATCGTGATGAAAAGTGCCTGGGAGCATTGTGACGATAAAGGCCATGGAGCATTGTGATGACAAGTTTCACGGAGCATTGTAATGAAAGCTTTTATTATGCCCTGTGATGACAAGGGGGATGGAGTATTGTGATGAAACTGGTCCTGGAGCATTGTGATAACAAAAGCCATGGAGCATTGTGATGACAGGCATCATGGAGCTTTGTGAAGAAAGGGGCCATGGGGAATTGTAATGACAATAGAGAAATGTGATGAAAATGGTCAGCGAGCATAGTGATGAAAGTGGTCATTGAGAATTGTGATGAAAAGTGACCTAGAGCATTGTGATGACAAAGGTCATGGAGAACTGTGATGACCAGGGTCATGTAGCATTGTGATGACACGTTAATTGAACATTGTGATGACAATAATTCTTGAGCATTGTGATGACAAGGGCCGTGGAGCATTGTGATGCCACGGTCATGGAACATTGTGATGACAAAATTCTGGAGCATTGTGAGGAAAAAGGCATGGAGCCTTGTGATTATAGGGGACATGGAGCATTGTGATGACATGGGCAGGGAACACTGTGATGACAAGTGTTATGGAGCAATGTGATGACAAGTGTCATGCAGCATTGTGATGAGAGGGGACTTGGAGAATTGTGATGACAGGCGTCATGAGGCATTGGGATGGCAGTGGTCATAGAGCATTATGGTGAAAGGTGTTATGGAGCACTGTGATTACAGGGGCCATGGAGCATTGTGAATACAAAGGCCATGGAGCATTGAGATGACAGTGGTCATGGAGCATTGTGATGAAAGTGGTAATGGATCATTGTGATAACAGGTTTCCTGGGACCCTGTGATGACATGGTTCATGGAGCATTGTGATGACAATGGTCATGGCGAATTGTGATGACAATGTCATGGAGCATTGTGATGGCAGTGGTCATCTAGAAATGTGATTAAAGTTATTATGGAGCACGGTAATGAGAGGGGCCATGGAGCATTGTGATGACAGGTGTCATGGAGCATCGTGATGACAAATGCCATGGAGAATTGTGATGAGAGGTGGCATTGGGCATTGTGATGAAAGGGTTAATGGAGTACTGGGATTACAGGGGCCATGGAGCATTGTGATATCAAGTGAGATGGAGAATAGTGATGACAGGCCTCATAGAGCATTGTGATGACAAGTGCCATTTATCATTTTGATGACGGGGTCATCAGGGATTGTGTTGAGAGGGGTCACGGAGCATTGTGATGACAGGGTTCATGGAGCATTGTGATGACATGTGCCATGGAGCATTGTGAAGACAAGATTCATGGAGCATTGTGATGACAATTGACATGGAGAATAGTGATGACAGGCATCATAGAGCATTGTGATGACAAGTGCCATTTAGCATTTTGATGACAGGTGTCAACAGGCATTGTGTTGACGTTGGTCACTGAGCATTGGGTTGACAATGGCCATAGAGCATTGTGATGACAGGGGTCATGGAGTATTGTGATGACGTGGGCCATGGAGCATTGTGAACACAGGATTCATGAGCATTGTGATGACACAGGCATGAAGCATGGTGATGACAACAGACCTGGAGCATTGTGATTACAGGAGACATGGAGCATTGTGATGACATTGGCAGGGATCATTGTGATGACAGGGATCATGGAGCATTGGGATGACAAGTGTCATGCAATATTGTGCTGACAGAGATCATGGAGCATTTTGATGAGAGTGGTCTTGGAGCACAGTGATGAGAGACGTCATGGGGCATTATGGTGACAGTGGTCAAGGAGCATTGTGATGAAAGTGTTCATGGAGCAACGCGATTATCCGGACAATGGAGCATTGTGAATACAAAGGCCATGGAACATTGAGATAACAGAGTTCATGGAGCATTGTGATGACAAGGGTCTTGGAACTTACTGATGACACGTTTCATACAGCATTGAGATGACAAGGGCCCAGACGAATTGTGATGAGACGTGTCTTGGGGCATTGTGATGTCATTGGTCATCATGCATTGTGATGACAGTGGTCATGTAGAATTTTGATTAAAGGTATCATGGAGCACTGTGATGACAAAGGCAAGGAACATTTTGATGACAAGTGTCATTGAGCAATGTGATGACACGGGAATGGAGCATTATGATGACAAGTGTTCTGGAGCATTGTGATGACAAGGGCAAGGAGCATTGTGATTACAGGGGCCACGGAGCATTGTGATGACAACGGCATGAAGCATTGTGATGACAGTGGTCATTGAGCATTGTGATTACAAAGACCATGAGGCATTGTGATGACAGGGGCCTTGGAGCATTGTGATGACAATTGTCGTCAAGCATTGTGATGACAGGGGTCATAGAGCATTGTGATGAGAAAGACCTTGGAGCATGGTGATGACAGAGGCCATGGAACATTGTGATGACAAGGCCATGTACCTTTGTGATGACAAGGGCAGGGAACCTTGTGCTGACCGGGGTCATGGAGCATTTTGATGACAACTTTCATGGAACGTTGTGATGACAGGGGTCATGGAGCATTGTGTTGAAAGGGAACATGGAGCAGTGTGATTACAGGGTCCATGGAACATTGTGAATACATAGGCCATGGAAGAATGTGATTACAGGGGTCATGTAACATTGTGATGACAGGGTCATGGAGCATTGTGATTACCGGGTTTATGGGGCACTGTGATGACATGGGGCATGGAGCATTGTGATGAAAATTTTCCTGGAGTATTGTGATGACAGGTGTCACAGAGGATTGTGATGAAAGGTATCATGAAGCATTGTGATGACAGCGGTCATGAATCATTTTGATGACAGGGGTCATGGAACATTGTGATAAGAATGTTCATAAAGCATTTTGATGACAGGGGTCATGGAGCATTGTGTTGACACGGGCATGGAGCACTGTAATGATAGGATATCAGGAGCATTGTGATGAAAAAGGGATGGAGTATTTTGATGACAGGGTCCAAGGAGCATTGTGCTGACAATGGCATGGAGCATTGTGAGGAAAAGGGTACTGGAGCACTGTGAGGAAAGGAATCATGGATCATTGTGATGACAGGTGTCATGGAGCTTTGTGATGACCAGGGTCATGGAGCATTGTGATGACACGGTCAAGGAACATTGCGATGACTAGAATTATGGAGCATTGTAATGAAAGGGCATGGAGCATTGTGATGAAAGGTGACAAGGAGCATTGTGATGATATGGGCAGAGAACTTTGTGATGAAAGGGGTCATGGAGCATTGTGATGAAATGTGTCATGGAACATTGTACTGACAGGGATCATGGAGCTTTTTGGTAAGAGAGGCCTTGGAGATTTGTGGTGGCAAGCGTCATCAGGCATTGTGATGACAGCGGTCTTGGAGCATTGTGATGAAAGGGGTCATGGAGCACTGTGATTACAGGGGCCATGGAACATTGTGAATACAAAGGCTATGGACCATTGAGATGACAGGGTTCATGGAGCATTGTGATGAATGTGATCACGGATCATTGTGATGACAATTGTCCTGGAACCTTGTGATGACACGGTTCATGGAGCATTGTGATGACAAGGACCATGGCGATTTGTGATGACATCTGTTATGGGGCATTGTGATGACAGTGGTCATCTAGATTTGTGATGAAAAGTATCATGGAACACTGTGATGACAGGGGCCATGGAACATTGTGATGACAAAGGCCATGGAGCATTGTGATGACAAGTGTCATGGGGCATTTTGATGACATTGGCATGGAGCATTATGATGACAAGAGTTCTGGAGCATTTTGATAAAAAGGGAATGGAGCATTGTTATGAGAGCGGCCATGGAACATTGTGATGGCAAAGGCAATGGAGCATTGTGATGACAAGTGTCATGGGACATTTTGATGACATTGGCATGGAGCATTAAGATGACAAGAGTTCTGGAGCATTTTGATGACAAGGGCATGGAGCATTGTGAAGACAGAGCCCATGGAGCATTGTGATGAATAGGGCAGGGAACATTGTGATGACTGGGTTCATGGAGCATTTTGATGAAAGGGGCCATGGAGCATTGAGATGACAGGCGTCTTGAGGTATGGTGATGAGAGTGGTCATGGGGCATTGTGATGAAAGACATCATGGAGCAACATGATAACAGGGGCCATGGAGCATTGTGATGAGAGTTGTATGGGATCATTGTGATGAGAATAGTCATGGATCATTGTGATGACATGTGTCCTGGAACACTGTGATGACACGGTTCATCGAGTATTGTGATGACAAGGGTCATAGCGAATTGTGATGACAGGTGTCATGGGGCATTGTGATGGCATTGATCATCTAAGAATTGTGATGAAAGGTATCATGGAGCACTGTGATGACTGGGGGCATGAAGCTTTGTTATGAAAATTGACCTGGATTATTGTGATGACAGCAGTCATGGAGAATTGTGATGACAGGGATTATGCAGCATTGTGTTGACAAGGCTATGGACTATTGTGATGACAATGGTCATGGAGCAATGTGATGAAAGTTTTCATGGAACATCGTGATGAAAAGTGCCTGGGAGCATTGTGACGATAAAGGCCATGGAGCATTGTGATGACAAGTTTCACGGAGCATTGTAATGAAAGCTTTCATTATGCACTGTGATGACAAGGGGGATGAAGTATTGTGATGAAACTGGTCCTGGAGCATTGTGATAACAAAAGCCATGGAGCATTGTGATGACAGGCATCATGGAGCTTTGTGAAGAAAGGGGCCATGGGGAATTGTAATGACAATAGAGAAATGTGATGAAAATGGTCAGCGAGCATAGTGATGAAAGTGGTCATTGAGAATTGTGATGAAAAGTGACCTAGAGCATTGTGATGACCAAGGTCATGGAGAACTGTGATGACCAGGGTCATGTAGCTTTGTGATGACACGTCCATGGAACATTGTGATGACAAGAATTCTGGAGCATTGTGATGACAAGGGCCGTGGAGCATTGTGATGCCACGGTCATGGAACATTGTGATGACAAAATTCTGGAGCATTGTGAGGAAAAAGGCTTGGAGCATTGTGATTATAGGGGACATGGAGCATTGTGATGACATGGGCAGGGAACACTGTGATGACAGGTGTTATGGAGCTATGTGATGACAAGTGTCATGCAGCATTGTGATGAGAGGGGACTTGGAGAATTGTGATGACAGGCGTCATGAGGCATTGAGATGGCAGTGGTCATAGAGCATTATGGTGAAAGGTGTTATGGAGCACTGTTATTACAGGGGCCATGGAGCATTGTGAATACAAAGGCCATGGAGCATTGAGATGACAGTGGTCATGGAGCATTGTGATGAAGGTGGTAATGGATCATTGTGATAACAGGTGTCCTGGGACCCTGTGATGACATGGTTCATGGAGCATTGTGATGACAACGGTCATGGCGAATTGTGATGACAATATCATGGGGCATTGTGATGGCAGTGGTCATCTAGAAATGTGATTAAAGTTATTATGGAGCACGGTAATGAGAGGGGCCATGGAGCATTGTGATGACAGGTGTCATGGAGCATCGTGATGACAAATGCCAAGGAGAATTGTGATGAGAGGTGGCATTGGGCATTGTGATGAAAGGGTTAATGGAGTACTGGGATTACAGGGGCCATGGAGCATTGTGATATCAAGTGAGATGGAGAATAGTGATGACAGGCCTCATAGAGCATTGTGATGACAAGTGCCATTTATCATTTTGATGACGGGGTCATCAGGGATTGTGTTGAGAGGGGTCACGGAGCATTGTGATGACAGGGTTCATGGAGCATTGTGATGACATGTGCCATGGAGCATTGTGAAGACAAGATTCATGGAGCATTGTGATGACAATTGACATGGAGAATAGTGATGACAGGCATCATAGAGCATTGTGATGACAAGTGCCATTTAGCATTTTGATGACAGGTGTCACCAGGCATTGTGTTGACGTGGGGCACTGAGCATTGGGTAGACAATGGCCATAGAGCATTGTGATGACAGGGGTCATGGAGCATTGTGATGACGTGGGCCATGGAGCATTGTGAAAACAGGATTCATGAGCATTGTGATGACACAGGCATGAAGCATGGTGATGACAACAGACCTGGAGCATTGTGATTACAGGAGACATGGAGCATTGTGATGACATTGGCAGGGATCATTGTGATGACAGGAATCATGGAGCATTGTGATGACAAGTGTCATGAAATATTGTGCTGACACAGATCATGGAGCATTTTGATGAGAGTGTTCTTGGAGCACAGTGATGAGAGACGTCATGGGGCATTATGGTGACAGTGGTCAAGGAGCATTGTGATGAAAGTGTTCATGGAGCAACGCGATTATCCGGACAATGGAGCATTGTGAATACAAAGGCCATGGAACATTGAGATAACAGAGTTCATGGAGCATTGTGATGACAAGGGTCTTGGAACTTACTGATGACACGTTTCATACAGCATTGAGATGACAAGGGCCCAGACGAATTGTGATGAGACGTGTCTTGGGGCATTGTGATGTCATTGGTCATCATGCATTGTGATGAAAGTGGTCATGTAGAATTTTGATTAAAGGTATCATGGAGCACTGTGATGACAAAGGCAAGGAACATTTTGATGACAAGTGTCATTGAGCAATGTGATGACACGGGAATGGAGCATTATGATGACAAGTGTTCTGGAGCATTGTGATGACAAGGGCAAGGAGCATTGTGATTACAGGGGCCACGGAGCATTGTGATGACAACGGCATGGAGCATTATGATGACAGTGGTCATTGAACATTGTGATGACAAAGACCATGAGGCATTGTGATGACAGGGGCCTTGGAGCATTGTGATGACAATTGTCGTCAAGCATTGTGATGACAGGGGTCATAGAGCATTGTGATGAGAAAGACCTTGGAGCATGGTGATGACAGAGGCCATGGAACATTGTGATGACAAGGCCATGTACCATTGTGATGACAAGGGCAGGGAACCTTGTGCTGACCGGGGTCATGGAGCATTTTGATGACAACTTTCATGGAACGTTGTGATGACAGGGGTCATGGAGCATTGTGTTGAAAGGGAACATGGAGCAGTGTGATTACAGGGTCCATGGAACATTGTGAATACATAGGCCATGGAACAATGTGATTACAGGGGTCATGTAACATTGTGATGACAGGGTCATGGAGCATTGTGATTACCGGGTTTATAGGGCACTGTGATGACATGGGGCATGGAGCATTGTGATGAAAATTGTCCTGGAGCATTGTGATGACTGCTGTCACAGAGGATTGTGATGAAAGGTATCATGAAGCATTGTGATGACAGCGGTCATGGATCATTTTGATGACAGGGGTCATGGAACATTGTGATAAGAATGTTCATAAAGCATTTTGATGACAGGGGTCATGGAGCATTGTGTTGACACGGGCATGGAGCACTGTAATGATAGGATATCAGGAGCATTGTGATGAAAAAGGGATGGAGTATTTTGATGACAGGGTCCAAGGAGCATTGTGCTGACAATGGCATGGAGCATTGTGAGGAAAAGGCTACTGGAGCACTGTGAGGAAAGGAATCATGGATCATTGTGATGACAGGTGTCATGGAGCTTTGTGATGACCAGGGTCATGGAGCATTGTGATGACACGGTCAAGGAACATTGCGATGACTAGAATTATGGAGCATTGTAATGAAAGGGCATGGAGCATTGTGATGAAAGGTGACAAGGAGCATTGTGATGATATGGGCAGAGAACTTTGTGATGAAAGGGGTCATGGAGCATTGTGATGAAATGTGTCATGGAACATTGTACTGACAGGGATCATGGAGCTTTTTGGTAAGAGAGGCCTTGGAGATTTGTGGTGGCAGGCGTCATCGGGCATTGTGATGACAGCGGTCTTGGAGCATTGTGATGAAAGGGGTCATGGAGCACTGTGATTACAGGGGCCATGGAACATTGTGAATAAAAAGGCTATGGACCATTGAGATGACAGGGGTCATGGAGCATTGTGATGAATGTGATCATGGATCATTGTGATGACAATTGTCCTGGAACCTTGTGATGACACGGTTCATGGAGCATTGTGATGACAAGGACCATGGCGATTTGTGATGACATCTGTTATGGGGCATTGTGATGACAGTGGTCATCTAGATTTGTGATGAAAGGTATCATGGAACACTGTGATGACAGGGGCCATGGAACATTGTGATGACAAAGGCCATGGAGCATTGTGATGACAAGTGTCATGGGGCATTTTGATGACATTGGCATGGAGCATTATGATGACAAGAGTTCTGGAGCATTTTGATAAAAAGGGAATGGAGCATTGTTATGAGAGCGGCCATGGAACATTGTGATGGCAAAGGCAATGGAGCATTGTGATGACAAGTGTCATGGGACATTTTGATGACATTGGCATGGAGCATTAAGATGACAAGAGTTCTGGAGCATTTTGATGACAAGGGCATGGAGCATTGTGAAGACAGGGCCCATGGAGCATTGTGATGAATAGGGCAGGGAACATTGTGATGACTGGGTTCATGGAGCATTTTGATGAAAGGGGCCATGGAGCATTGAGATGACAGGCGTCTTGAGGTATGGTGATGGCAGTGGTCATGGGGCATTGTGATGAAAGACATCATGGAGCAACATGATAACAGGGGCCACGGAGCTTTGTGATGAGAGTTGTATGGGATCATTGTGATGAGAATAGTCATGGATCATTGTGATGACATGTGTCCTGGAACACTGTGATGACACGGTTCATCGAGTATTGTGATGACAAGGGTCATAGCGAATTGTGATGACAGGTGTCATGGGGCATTGTGATGGCATTGATCATCTAAGAATTGTGATGAAAGGTATCATGGAGCACTGTGATGACTGGGGGCATGAAGCTTTGTTATGAAAATTGACCTGGATTATTGTGATGACAGCAGTCATGGAGAATTGTGATGACAGGGATTATGCAGCATTGTGTTGACAAGGGTATGGACTATTGTGATGACAATGGTCATGGAGCAATGTGATGAAAGTTTTCATGGAACATCGTGATGAAAAGTGCCTGGGAGCATTGTGACGATAAAGGCCATGGAGCATTGTGATGACAAGTTTCACGGAGCATTGTAATGAAAGCTTTCATTATGCACTGTGATGACAAGGGGGATGAAGTATTGTGATGAAACTGGTCCTGGAGCATTGTGATAACAAAAGCCATGGAGCATTGTGATGACAGGCATCATGGAGCTTTGTGAAGAAAGGGGCCATGGGGAATTGTAATGACAATAGAGAAATGTGATGAAAATGGTCAGCGAGCATAGTGATGAAAGTGGTCATTGAGAATTGTGATGAAAAGTGACCTAGAGCATTGTGATGACCAAGGTCATGGAGAACTGTGATGACCAGGGTCATGTAGCTTTGTGATGACACGTCCATGGAACATTGTGATGACAAGAATTCTGGAGCATTGTGATGACAAGGGCCGTGGAGCATTGTGATGCCACGGTCATGGAACATTGTGATGACAAAATTCTGGAGCATTGTGAGGAAAAAGGCTTGGAGCATTGTGATTATAGGGGACATGGAGCATTGTGATGACATGGGCAGGGGACACTGTGATGACAGGTGTTATGGAGCTATGTGATGACAAGTGTCATGCAGCATTGTGATGAGAGGGGACTTGGAGAATTGTGATGACAGGCGTCATGAGGCATTGAGATGGCAGTGGTCATAGAGCATTATGGTGAAAGGTGTTATGGAGCACTGTTATTACAGGGGCCATGGAGCATTGTGAATACAAAGGCCATGGAGCATTGAGATGACAGTGGTCATGGAGCACTGTGATGAAGGTGGTAATGGATCATTGTGATAACAGGTGTCCTGGGACCCTGTGATGACATGGTTCATGGAGCATTGTGATGACAACGGTCATGGCGAATTGTGATGACAATATCATGGGGCATTGTGATGGCAGTGGTCATCTAGAAATGTGATTAAAGTTATTATGGAGCACGGTAATGAGAGGGGCCATGGAGCATTGTGATGACAGGTGTCATGGAGCATCGTGATGACAAATGCCAAGGAGAATTGTGATGAGAGGTGGCATTGGGCATTGTGATGAAAGGGTTAATGGAGTACTGGGATTACAGGGGCCATGGAGCATTGTGATATCAAGTGAGATGGAGAATAGTGATGACAGGCCTCATAGAGCATTGTGATGACAAGTGCCATTTATCATTTTGATGACGGGGTCATCAGGGATTGTGTTGAGAGGGGTCACGGAGCATTGTGATGACAGGGTTCATGGAGCATTGTGATGACATGTGCCATGGAGCATTGTGAAGACAAGATTCATGGAGCATTGTGATGACAATTGACATGGAGAATAGTGATGACAGGCATCATAGAGCATTGTGATGACAAGTGCCATTTAGCATTTTGATGAGAGGTGTCAACAGGCATTGTGTTGACGTGGGGCACTGAGCATTGGGTAGACAATGGCCATAGAGCATTGTGATGACAGGGGTCATGGAGCATTGTGATGACGTGGGCCATGGAGCATTGTGAAAACAGGATTCATGAGCATTGTGATGACACAGGCATGAAGCATGGTGATGACAACAGAACTGGAGCATTGTGATTACAGGAGACATGGAGCATTGTGATGACATTGGCAGGGATCATTGTGATGACAGGAATCATGGAGCATTGTGATGACAAGTGTCATGAAATATTGTGCTGACACAGATCATGGAGCATTTTGATGAGAGTGTTCTTGGAGCACAGTGATGAGAGACGTCATGGGGCATTATGGTGACAGTGGTCAAGGAGCATTGTGATGAAAGTGTTCATGGAGCAACGCGATTATCCGGACAATGGAGCATTGTGAATTCAAAGTCCATGGAACATTGAGATAACAGAGTTCATGGAGCATTCTGATGACAAGCGTCTTGGAACTTACTGATGACACGTTTCATACAGCATTGAGATGACAAGGGCCAAGACGAATTGTAATGACACGTGTCATGGGGCATTGTGATGTCATTGGTCATCATGCATTGTGATGACAGTGGTCATGTAGAATTTTGATTAAAGGTATCATGGAGCACTGTGATGACAAAGGCAAGGAACATTTTGATGACAAGTGTCATTGAGCAATGTGATGACACGGGAATGGAGCATTATGATGACAAGTGTTCTGGAGCATTGTGATGACAAGGGCAAGGAGCATTGTGATTACAGGGGCCACGGAGCATTGTGATGACAACGGCATGGAGCATTGTGATGACAGTGGTCATTGAGCATTGTGATTACAAAGACCATGAGGCATTGTGATGACAGGGGCCTTGGAGCATTGTGATGAGAAAGACCTTGGAGCATGGTGATGACAGAGGCCATGGAACATTGTGATGACAAGGCCATGTACCATTGTGATGACAAGGGCAGGGAACCTTGTGCTGACTGGGGTCATGGAGCATTTTGATGACAACTTTCATGGAACGTTGTGATGACAGGGGTCATGGAGCATTGTGTTGAAAGGGAACATGGAGCAGTGTGATTACAGGGTCCATGGAACATTGTGAATACATAGGCCATGGAACAATGTGATTACAGGGGTCATGTAACATTGTGATGACAGGGTCATGGAGCATTGTGATTACAGGGTTTATGGGGCACTGTGATGACATGGGGAATGGAGCATTGTGATGAAAATTGTCCTGGAGCATTGTGATGACAGCTGTCACAGAGGATTGTGATGAAAGGTATTATGAAGCATTGTGATGACAGCGGTCATGGATCATTTTGATGACAGGGGTCATGGAACATTGTGATAAGAATGTTCATAAAGCATTTTGATGACAGGGGTCATGGAGCATTGTGTTGACACGGGCATGGAGCATTGTAATGATAGGATATCAGGAGCATTGTGATGAAAAAGGGATGGAGTATTTTGATGACAGGGTCCAAGGAGCATTGTGCTGACAATGGCATGGAGCATTGTGAGGAAAAGGGTACTGGAGCACTGTGAGGAAAGGAATCATGGATCATTGTGATGACAGGTGTCATGGAGCTTTGTGATGACCAGGGTCATGGAGCATTGTGATGACACAGTCAAGGAACATTGCGATGACTAGAATTATGGAGCATTGTAATGAAAGGGCATGGAGCATTGTGATGAAAGGTGACAAGGAGCATTGTGATGATATGGGCAGAGAACTTTGTGATGAAAGGGGTCATGGAGCATTGTGATGAAATGTGTCATGGAACATTGTACTGACAGGGATCATGGAGCTTTTTGGTAAGAGAGGCCTTGGAGATTTGTGGTGGCAGGCGTCATCGGGCATTGTGATAACAGCGGTCTTGGAGCATTGTGATGAAAGGGGTCATGGAGCACTGTGATTACAGGGGCCATGGAACATTGTGAATACAAAGGCTATGGACCATTGAGATGACAGGGTTCATGGAGCATTGTGATGAATGTGATCACGGATCATTGTGATGACAATTGTCCTGGAACCTTGTGATGACACGGTTCATGGAGCATTGTGATGACAAGGACCATGGCGCTTTGTGATGACATCTGTTATGGGGCATTGTGATGACAGTGGTCATCTAGATTTGTGATGAAAGGTATCATGGAACACTGTGATGACAGGGGCCATGGAACATTGTGATGACAAAGGCCATGGAGCATTGTGATGACAAGTGTCATGGGGCATTTTGATGACATTGGCATGGAGCATTATGATGACAAGAGTTCTGGAGCATTTTGATAAAAAGGGAATGGAGCATTGTTATGAGAGCGGCCATGGAACATTGTGATGGCAAAGGCAATGGAGCATTGTGATGACAAGTGTCATGGGACATTTTGATGACATTGGCATGGAGCATTAAGATGACAAGAGTTCTGGAGCATTTTGATGACAAGGGCATGGAGCATTGTGAAGACAGAGCCCATGGAGCATTGTGATGAATAGGGCAGGGAACATTGTGATGACTGGGTTCATGGAGCATTTTGATGAAAGGGGCCATGGAGCATTGAGATGACAGGCGTCTTGAGGTATGGTGATGACAGTGGTCATGGGGCATTGTGATGAAAGACATCATGGAGCAACATGATAACAGGGGCCATGGAGCATTGTGATGAGAGTTGTATGGGATCATTGTGATGAGAATAGTCATGGATCATTGTGATGACATGTGTCCTGGAACACTGTGATGACACGGTTCATCGAGTATTGTGATGACAAGGGTCATAGCGAATTGTGATGACAGGTGTCATGGGGCATTGTGATGGCACTGATCATCTAAGAATTGTGATGAAAGGTATCATGGAGCACTGTGATGACTGGGGGCATGAAGCTTTGTTATGAAAATTGACCTGGATTATTGTGATGACAGCAGTCATGGAGAATTGTGATGACAGGGATTATGCAGCATTGTGTTGACAAGGCTATGGACTATTGTGATGACAATGGTCATGGAGCAATGTGATGAAAGTTTTCATGGAACATCGTGATGAAAAGTGCCTGGGAGCATTGTGACGATAAAGGCCATGGAGCATTGTGATGACAAGTTTCACGGAGCATTGTAATGAAAGCTTTTATTATGCCCTGTGATGACAAGGGGGATGGAGTATTGTGATGAAACTGGTCCTGGAGCATTGTGATAACAAAAGCCATGGAGCATTGTGATGACAGGCATCATGGAGCTTTGTGAAGAAAGGGGCCATGGGGAATTGTAATGACAATAGAGAAATGTGATGAAAATGGTCAGCGAGCATAGTGATGAAAGTGGTCATTGAGAATTGTGATGAAAAGTGACCTAGAGCATTGTGATGACAAAGGTCATGGAGAACTGTGATGACCAGGGTCATGTAGCATTGTGATGACACGTTAATTGAACATTGTGATGACAATAATTCTTGAGCATTGTGATGACAAGGGCCGTGGAGCATTGTGATGCCACGGTCATGGAACATTGTGATGACAAAATTCTGGAGCATTGTGAGGAAAAAGGCATGGAGCCTTGTGATTATAGGGGACATGGAGCATTGTGATGACATGGGCAGGGAACACTGTGATGACAAGTGTTATGGAGCAATGTGATGACAAGTGTCATGCAGCATTGTGATGAGAGGGGACTTGGAGAATTGTGATGACAGGCGTCATGAGGCATTGGGATGGCAGTGGTCATAGAGCATTATGGTGAAAGGTGTTATGGAGCACTGTGATTACAGGGGCCATGGAGCATTGTGAATACAAAGGCCATGGAGCATTGAGATGACAGTGGTCATGGAGCATTGTGATGAAAGTGGTAATGGATCATTGTGATAACAGGTTTCCTGGGACCCTGTGATGACATGGTTCATGGAGCATTGTGATGACAATGGTCATGGCGAATTGTGATGACAATGTCATGGAGCATTGTGATGGCAGTGGTCATCTAGAAATGTGATTAAAGTTATTATGGAGCACGGTAATGAGAGGGGCCATGGAGCATTGTGATGACAGGTGTCATGGAGCATCGTGATGACAAATGCCATGGAGAATTGTGATGAGAGGTGGCATTGGGCATTGTGATGAAAGGGTTAATGGAGTACTGGGATTACAGGGGCCATGGAGCATTGTGATATCAAGTGAGATGGAGAATAGTGATGACAGGCCTCATAGAGCATTGTGATGACAAGTGCCATTTATCATTTTGATGACGGGGTCATCAGGGATTGTGTTGAGAGGGGTCACGGAGCATTGTGATGACAGGGTTCATGGAGCATTGTGATGACATGTGCCATGGAGCATTGTGAAGACAAGATTCATGGAGCATTGTGATGACAATTGACATGGAGAATAGTGATGACAGGCATCATAGAGCATTGTGATGACAAGTGCCATTTAGCATTTTGATGACAGGTGTCAACAGGCATTGTGTTGACGTTGGTCACTGAGCATTGGGTTGACAATGGCCATAGAGCATTGTGATGACAGGGGTCATGGAGTATTGTGATGACGTGGGCCATGGAGCATTGTGAACACAGGATTCATGAGCATTGTGATGACACAGGCATGAAGCATGGTGATGACAACAGACCTGGAGCATTGTGATTACAGGAGACATGGAGCATTGTGATGACATTGGCAGGGATCATTGTGATGACAGGGATCATGGAGCATTGGGATGACAAGTGTCATGCAATATTGTGCTGACAGAGATCATGGAGCATTTTGATGAGAGTGGTCTTGGAGCACAGTGATGAGAGACGTCATGGGGCATTATGGTGACAGTGGTCAAGGAGCATTGTGATGAAAGTGTTCATGGAGCAACGCGATTATCCGGACAATGGAGCATTGTGAATACAAAGGCCATGGAACATTGAGATAACAGAGTTCATGGAGCATTGTGATGACAAGGGTCTTGGAACTTACTGATGACACGTTTCATACAGCATTGAGATGACAAGGGCCCAGACGAATTGTGATGAGACGTGTCTTGGGGCATTGTGATGTCATTGGTCATCATGCATTGTGATGACAGTGGTCATGTAGAATTTTGATTAAAGGTATCATGGAGCACTGTGATGACAAAGGCAAGGAACATTTTGATGACAAGTGTCATTGAGCAATGTGATGACACGGGAATGGAGCATTATGATGACAAGTGTTCTGGAGCATTGTGATGACAAGGGCAAGGAGCATTGTGATTACAGGGGCCACGGAGCATTGTGATGACAACGGCATGAAGCATTGTGATGACAGTGGTCATTGAGCATTGTGATTACAAAGACCATGAGGCATTGTGATGACAGGGGCCTTGGAGCATTGTGATGACAATTGTCGTCAAGCATTGTGATGACAGGGGTCATAGAGCATTGTGATGAGAAAGACCTTGGAGCATGGTGATGACAGAGGCCATGGAACATTGTGATGACAAGGCCATGTACCATTGTGATGACAAGGGCAGGGAACCTTGTGCTGACCGGGGTCATGGAGCATTTTGATGACAACTTTCATGGAACGTTGTGATGACAGGGGTCATGGAGCATTGTGTTGAAAGGGAACATGGAGCAGTGTGATTACAGGGTCCATGGAACATTGTGAATACATAGGCCATGGAAGAATGTGATTACAGGGGTCATGTAACATTGTGATGACAGGGTCATGGAGCATTGTGATTACCGGGTTTATGGGGCACTGTGATGACATGGGGCATGGAGCATTGTGATGAAAATTTTCCTGGAGTATTGTGATGACAGGTGTCACAGAGGATTGTGATGAAAGGTATCATGAAGCATTGTGATGACAGCGGTCATGAATCATTTTGATGACAGGGGTCATGGAACATTGTGATAAGAATGTTCATAAAGCATTTTGATGACAGGGGTCATGGAGCATTGTGTTGACACGGGCATGGAGCACTGTAATGATAGGATATCAGGAGCATTGTGATGAAAAAGGGATGGAGTATTTTGATGACAGGGTCCAAGGAGCATTGTGCTGACAATGGCATGGAGCATTGTGAGGAAAAGGGTACTGGAGCACTGTGAGGAAAGGAATCATGGATCATTGTGATGACAGGTGTCATGGAGCTTTGTGATGACCAGGGTCATGGAGCATTGTGATGACACGGTCAAGGAACATTGCGATGACTAGAATTATGGAGCATTGTAATGAAAGGGCATGGAGCATTGTGATGAAAGGTGACAAGGAGCATTGTGATGATATGGGCAGAGAACTTTGTGATGAAAGGGGTCATGGAGCATTGTGATGAAATGTGTCATGGAACATTGTACTGACAGGGATCATGGAGCTTTTTGGTAAGAGAGGCCTTGGAGATTTGTGGTGGCAAGCGTCATCAGGCATTGTGATGACAGCGGTCTTGGAGCATTGTGATGAAAGGGGTCATGGAGCACTGTGATTACAGGGGCCATGGAACATTGTGAATACAAAGGCTATGGACCATTGAGATGACAGGGTTCATGGAGCATTGTGATGAATGTGATCACGGATCATTGTGATGACAATTGTCCTGGAACCTTGTGATGACACGGTTCATGGAGCATTGTGATGACAAGGACCATGGCGATTTGTGATGACATCTGTTATGGGGCATTGTGATGACAGTGGTCATCTAGATTTGTGATGAAAAGTATCATGGAACACTGTGATGACAGGGGCCATGGAACATTGTGATGACAAAGGCCATGGAGCATTGTGATGACAAGTGTCATGGGGCATTTTGATGACATTGGCATGGAGCATTATGATGACAAGAGTTCTGGAGCATTTTGATAAAAAGGGAATGGAGCATTGTTATGAGAGCGGCCATGGAACATTGTGATGGCAAAGGCAATGGAGCATTGTGAT
Source organism: Balaenoptera physalus (assembly GCF_965194825.1). Classification (NCBI taxonomy): domain Eukaryota; kingdom Metazoa; phylum Chordata; class Mammalia; order Artiodactyla; family Balaenopteridae; genus Balaenoptera; species Balaenoptera physalus. The sequence continues at coordinate 684,923 of NW_028126378.1, forward strand.
GACAAGTGTCATGGGACATTTTGATGACATTGGCATGGAGCATTAAGATGACAAGAGTTCTGGAGCATTTTGATGACAAGGGCATGGAGCATTGTGAAGACAGAGCCCATGGAGCATTGTGATGAATAGGGCAGGGAACATTGTGATGACTGGGTTCATGGAGCATTTTGATGAAAGGGGCCATGGAGCATTGAGATGACAGGCGTCTTGAGGTATGGTGATGAGAGTGGTCATGGGGCATTGTGATGAAAGACATCATGGAGCAACATGATAACAGGGGCCATGGAGCATTGTGATGAGAGTTGTATGGGATCATTGTGATGAGAATAGTCATGGATCATTGTGATGACATGTGTCCTGGAACACTGTGATGACACGGTTCATCGAGTATTGTGATGACAAGGGTCATAGCGAATTGTGATGACAGGTGTCATGGGGCATTGTGATGGCATTGATCATCTAAGAATTGTGATGAAAGGTATCATGGAGCACTGTGATGACTGGGGGCATGAAGCTTTGTTATGAAAATTGACCTGGATTATTGTGATGACAGCAGTCATGGAGAATTGTGATGACAGGGATTATGCAGCATTGTGTTGACAAGGCTATGGACTATTGTGATGACAATGGTCATGGAGCAATGTGATGAAAGTTTTCATGGAACATCGTGATGAAAAGTGCCTGGGAGCATTGTGACGATAAAGGCCATGGAGCATTGTGATGACAAGTTTCACGGAGCATTGTAATGAAAGCTTTCATTATGCACTGTGATGACAAGGGGGATGAAGTATTGTGATGAAACTGGTCCTGGAGCATTGTGATAACAAAAGCCATGGAGCATTGTGATGACAGGCATCATGGAGCTTTGTGAAGAAAGGGGCCATGGGGAATTGTAATGACAATAGAGAAATGTGATGAAAATGGTCAGCGAGCATAGTGATGAAAGTGGTCATTGAGAATTGTGATGAAAAGTGACCTAGAGCATTGTGATGACCAAGGTCATGGAGAACTGTGATGACAAGGGTCATGTAGCTTTGTGATGACACGTCCATGGAACATTGTGATGACAAGAATTCTGGAGCATTGTGATGACAAGGGCCGTGGAGCATTGTGATGCCACGGTCATGGAACATTGTGATGACAAAATTCTGGAGCATTGTGAGGAAAAAGGCTTGGAGCATTGTGATTATAGGGGACATGGAGCATTGTGATGACATGGGCAGGGAACACTGTGATGACAGGTGTTATGGAGCTATGTGATGACAAGTGTCATGCAGCATTGTGATGAGAGGGGACTTGGAGAATTGTGATGACAGGCGTCATGAGGCATTGAGATGGCAGTGGTCATAGAGCATTATGGTGAAAGGTGTTATGGAGCACTGTTATTACAGGGGCCATGGAGCATTGTGAATACAAAGGCCATGGAGCATTGAGATGACAGTGGTCATGGAGCATTGTGATGAAGGTGGTAATGGATCATTGTGATAACAGGTGTCCTGGGACCCTGTGATGACATGGTTCATGGAGCATTGTGATGACAACGGTCATGGCGAATTGTGATGACAATATCATGGGGCATTGTGATGGCAGTGGTCATCTAGAAATGTGATTAAAGTTATTATGGAGCACGGTAATGAGAGGGGCCATGGAGCATTGTGATGACAGGTGTCATGGAGCATCGTGATGACAAATGCCAAGGAGAATTGTGATGAGAGGTGGCATTGGGCATTGTGATGAAAGGGTTAATGGAGTACTGGGATTACAGGGGCCATGGAGCATTGTGATATCAAGTGAGATGGAGAATAGTGATGACAGGCCTCATAGAGCATTGTGATGACAAGTGCCATTTATCATTTTGATGACGGGGTCATCAGGGATTGTGTTGAGAGGGGTCACGGAGCATTGTGATGACAGGGTTCATGGAGCATTGTGATGACATGTGCCATGGAGCATTGTGAAGACAAGATTCATGGAGCATTGTGATGACAATTGACATGGAGAATAGTGATGACAGGCATCATAGAGCATTGTGATGACAAGTGCCATTTAGCATTTTGATGACAGGTGTCACCAGGCATTGTGTTGACGTGGGGCACTGAGCATTGGGTAGACAATGGCCATAGAGCATTGTGATGACAGGGGTCATGGAGCATTGTGATGACGTGGGCCATGGAGCATTGTGAAAACAGGATTCATGAGCATTGTGATGACACAGGCATGAAGCATGGTGATGACAACAGACCTGGAGCATTGTGATTACAGGAGACATGGAGCATTGTGATGACATTGGCAGGGATCATTGTGATGACAGGAATCATGGAGCATTGTGATGACAAGTGTCATGAAATATTGTGCTGACACAGATCATGGAGCATTTTGATGAGAGTGTTCTTGGAGCACAGTGATGAGAGACGTCATGGGGCATTATGGTGACAGTGGTCAAGGAGCATTGTGATGAAAGTGTTCATGGAGCAACGCGATTATCCGGACAATGGAGCATTGTGAATACAAAGGCCATGGAACATTGAGATAACAGAGTTCATGGAGCATTGTGATGACAAGGGTCTTGGAACTTACTGATGACACGTTTCATACAGCATTGAGATGACAAGGGCCCAGACGAATTGTGATGAGACGTGTCTTGGGGCATTGTGATGTCATTGGTCATCATGCATTGTGATGAAAGTGGTCATGTAGAATTTTGATTAAAGGTATCATGGAGCACTGTGATGACAAAGGCAAGGAACATTTTGATGACAAGTGTCATTGAGCAATGTGATGACACGGGAATGGAGCATTATGATGACAAGTGTTCTGGAGCATTGTGATGACAAGGGCAAGGAGCATTGTGATTACAGGGGCCACGGAGCATTGTGATGACAACGGCATGGAGCATTGTGATGACAGTGGTCATTGAGCATTGTGATTACAAAGACCATGAGGCATTGTGATGACAGGGGCCTTGGAGCATTGTGATGACAATTGTCATCAAGCATTGTGATGACAGGGGTCATAGAGCATTGTGATGAGAAAGACCTTGGAGCATGGTGATGACAGAGGCCATGGAACATTGTGATGACAAGGCCATGTACCATTGTGATGACAAGGGCAGGGAACCTTGTGCTGACCGGGGTCATGGAGCATTTTGATGACAACTTTCATGGAACGTTGTGATGACAGGGGTCATGGAGCATTGTGTTGAAAGGGAACATGGAGCAGTGTGATTACAGGGTCCATGGAACATTGTGAATACATAGGTCATGGAACAATGGGATTACAGGGGTCATGTAACATTGTGATGACAGGGTCATGGAGCATTGTGATTACCGGGTTTATGGGGCACTGTGATGACATGGGGCATGGAGCATTGTGATGAAAATTGTCCTGGAGCATTGTGATGACTGCTGTCACAGAGGATTGTGATGAAAGGTATCATGAAGCATTGTGATGACAGCGGTCATGGATCATTTTGATGACAGGGGTCATGGAACATTGTGATAAGAATGTCCATAAAGCATTTTGATGACAGGGGTCATGGAGCATTGTGTTGACACGGGCATGGAGCACTGTAATGATAGGATATCAGGAGCATTGTGATGAAAAAGGGATGGAGTATTTTGATGACAGTGTCCAAGGAGCATTGTGCTGACAATGGCATGGAGCATTGTGAGGAAAAGGGTACTGGAGCACTGTGAGGAAAGGAATCATGGATCATTGTGATGACAGGTGTCATGGAGCTTTGTGATGACCAGGGTCATGGAGCATTGTGATGACACGGTCAAGGAACATTGCGATGACTAGAATTATGGAGCATTGTAATGAAAGGGCATGGAGCATTGTGATGAAAGGTGACAAGGAGCATTGTGATGATATGGGCAGAGAACTTTGTGATGAAAGGGGTCATGGAGCATTGTGATGAAATGTGTCATGGAACATTGTACTGACAGGGATCATGGAGCTTTTTGGTAAGAGAGGCCTTGGAGATTTGTGGTGGCAAGCGTCATCAGGCATTGTGATGACAGCGGTCTTGGAGCATTGTGATGAAAGGGGTCATGGAGCACTGTGATTACAGGGGCCATGGAACATTGTGAATACAAAGGCTATGGAACATTGAGATGACAGGGTTCATGGAGCATTGTGATGAATGTGATCACGGATCATTGTGATGACAATTGTCCTGGAACCTTGTGATGACACGGTTCATGGAGCATTGTGATGACAAGGACCATGGCGATTTGTGATGACATCTGTTATGGGGCATTGTGATGACAGTGGTCATCTAGATTTGTGATGAAAAGTATCATGGAACACTGTGATGACAGGGGCCATGGAACATTGTGATGACAAAGGCCATGGAGCATTGTGATGACAAGTGTCATGGGGCATTTTGATGACATTGGCATGGAGCATTATGATGACAAGAGTTCTGGAGCATTTTGATAAAAAGGGAATGGAGCATTGTTATGAGAGCGGCCATGGAACATTGTGATGGCAAAGGCAATGGAGCATTGTGATGACAAGTGTCATGGGACATTTTGATGACATTGGCATGGAGCATTAAGATGACAAGAGTTCTGGAGCATTTTGATGACAAGGGCATGGAGCATTGTGAAGACAGAGCCCATGGAGCATTGTGATGAATAGGGCAGGGAACATTGTGATGACTGGGTTCATGGAGCATTTTGATGAAAGGGGCCATGGAGCATTGAGATGACAGGCGTCTTGAGGTATGGTGATGAGAGTGGTCATGGGGCATTGTGATGAAAGACATCATGGAGCAACATGATAACAGGGGCCATGGAGCATTGTGATGAGAGTTGTATGGGATCATTGTGATGAGAATAGTCATGGATCATTGTGATGACATGTGTCCTGGAAAACTGTGATGACACGGTTCATCGAGTATTGTGATGACAAGGGTCATAGCGAATTGTGATGACAGGTGTCATGGGGCATTGTGATGGCATTGATCATCTAAGAATTGTGATGAAAGGTATCATGGAGCACTGTGATGACTGGGGGCATGAAGCTTTGTTATGAAAATTGACCTGGATTATTGTGATGACAGCAGTCATGGAGAATTGTGATGACAGGGATTATGCAGCATTGTGTTGACAAGGGTATGGACTATTGTGATGACAATGGTCATGGAGCAATGTGATGAAAGTTTTCATGGAACATCGTGATGAAAAGTGCCTGGGAGCATTGTGACGATAAAGGCCATGGAGCATTGTGATGACAAGTTTCACGGAGCATTGTAATGAAAGCTTTCATTATGCACTGTGATGACAAGGGGGATGAAGTATTGTGATGAAACTGGTCCTGGAGCATTGTGATAACAAAAGCCATGGAGCATTGTGATGACAGGCATCATGGAGCTTTGTGAAGAAAGGGGCCATGGGGAATTGTAATGACAATAGAGAAATGTGATGAAAATGGTCAGCGAGCATAGTGATGAAAGTGGTCATTGAGAATTGTGATGAAAAGTGACCTAGAGCATTGTGATGACCAAGGTCATGGAGAACTGTGATGACCAGGGTCATGTAGCTTTGTGATGACACGTCCATGGAACATTGTGATGACAAGAATTCTGGAGCATTGTGATGACAAGGGCCGTGGAGCATTGTGATGCCACGGTCATGGAACATTGTGATGACAAAATTCTGGAGCATTGTGAGGAAAAAGGCATGGAGCCTTGTGATTATAGGGGACATGGAGCATTGTGATGACATGGGCAGGGAACACTGTGATGACAGGTGTTATGGAGCAATGTGATGACAAGTGTCATGCAGCATTGTGATGAGAGGGGACTTGGAGAATTGTGATGACAGGCGTCATGAGGCATTGGGATGGCAGTGGTCATAGAGCATTATGGTGAAAGGTGTTATGGAGCACTGTGATTACAGGGGCCATGGAGCATTGTGAATACAAAGGCCATGGAGCATTGAGATGACAGTGGTCATGGAGCATTGTGATGAAGGTGGTAATGGATCATTGTGATAACAGGTGTCCTGGGACCCTGTGATGACATGGTTCATGGAGCATTGTGATGACAACGGTCATGGCGAATTGTGATGACAATGTCATGGGGCATTGTGATGGCAGTGGTCATCTAGAAATGTGATTAAAGTTATTATGGAGCACGGTAATGAGAGGGGCCATGGAGCATTGTGATGACAGGTGTCATGGAGCATCGTGATGACAAATGCCAAGGAGAATTGTGATGAGAGGTGGCATTGGGCATTGTGATGAAAGGGTTAATGGAGTACTGGGATTACAGGGGCCATGGAGCATTGTGATATCAAGTGAGATGGAGAATAGTGATGACAGGCCTCATAGAGCATTGTGATGACAAGTGCCATTTATCATTTTGATGACGGGGTCATCAGGGATTGTGTTGAGAGGGTTCACGGAGCATTGTGATGACAGGGTTCATGGAGCATTGTGATGACATGTGCCATGGAGCATTGTGAAGACAAGATTCATGGAGCATTGTGATGACAATTGACATGGAGAATAGTGATGACAGGCATCATAGAGCATTGTGATGACAAGTGCCATTTAGCATTTTGATGACAGGTGTCACCAGGCATTGTGTTGACGTGGGGCACTGAGCATTGGGTAGACAATGGCCATAGAGCATTGTGATGACAGGGGTCATGGAGCATTGTGATGACGTGGGCCATGGAGCATTGTGAAAACAGGATTCATGAGCATTGTGATGACACAGGCATGAAGCATGGTGATGACAACAGACCTGGAGCATTGTGATTACAGGAGACATGGAGCATTGTGATGACATTGGCAGGGATCATTGTGATGACAGGGATCATGGAGCATTGGGATGACAAGTGTCATGCAATATTGTGCTGACAGAGATCATGGAGCATTTTGATGAGAGTGGTCTTGGAGCACAGTGATGAGAGACGTCATGGGGCATTATGGTGACAGTGGTCAAGGAGCATTGTGATGAAAGTGTTCATGGAGCAACGCGATTATCCGGACAATGGAGCATTGTGAATACAAAGGCCATGGAACATTGAGATAACAGAGTTCATGGAGCATTGTGATGACAAGGGTCTTGGAACTTACTGATGACACGTTTCATACAGCATTGAGATGACAAGGGCCCAGACGAATTGTGATGAGACGTGTCTTGGGGCATTGTGATGTCATTGGTCATCATGCATTGTGATGACAGTGGTCATGTAGAATTTTGATTAAAGGTATCATGGAGCACTGTGATGACAAAGGCCAAGGAACATTTTGATGACAAGTGTCATTGAGCAATGTGAAGACATGGGAATGGAGCATTATGATGACAAGTGTTCTGGAGCATTGTGATGACAAGGGCATGGAGCATTGTGATTACAGGGGCCACGGAGCATTGTGATGACAACGGCATGGAGCATTGTGATGACAATGGTCATTGAGCATTGTGATTACAAAGACCATGAGGCATTGTGATTACAAAGACCATGAGGCATTGTGATGACAGGGGCCTTGGAGCATTGTGATGACAATGGTCATCAAGCATTGTGAAGACAGGGGTCATAGAGCATTGTGATGAGAAAGACCATGGAGCATGGTGATGACAGAGGCCATGGAACATTGTGATGACAAGGCCATGTACCATTGTGATGACAAGGGCTGAGAACCTTGTGGTGACCGGGGTCATGGAGCATTTTGATGACAACTTTCAGGGAACGTTGTGATGACAGGGGTCATGGAGCATTGTGTTGAAAGGGAACATGGAGCAGTGTGATTACAGGGTCCATGGAACATTGTGAATACATAGGCCAAGTAAGAATGTGATGACAGGGGTCATGAAGCATTGTGATGACAACGGTCATGGATCATTTTGATGACAGGGGTCATGGAACATTGTGATATCAAGGTTCATAAAGCATTTTGATGACAGGGGTCATGGAGCATTGTGTTCACACGGTCATGGAGCATTGTAATGATAGGATATCTGGAGCATAGTGATGAAAAGGGGATGGAGGATTTTGATGACAGGGTCCAAGGAGCATTGTGCTGACAATGGCATGGAGCATTGTGATGGCAAGGACCATGGCGAATTGTGATGACATCTGTCATGGGGCATTGTGATGACAGTGGTCATCTAGAATTGTGATGAAAGGTATGATGGAGCACTGTGATGACAGGGGTCATGGAACATTGCGATGACAAAGGCCATGGAGCATTGTGATGACAAGTGTCATGGGGCATTTTGATGACATTGGCATGGAGCATTATGATGACAAGAGATCTGGAGCATTTTGATGACAAGGGCATGGAGCACTGTGATGAAAGTGGCCATGGAACATTGTGATGGCAAAGGCCATGGAGCATTGTGATGATAACTGTCATGGGACATTTTGATGACATTGGCATGGAGCATTATGATGACAAGTGTTCTGGAGCATTTGGACGACAAGGGCATGGAGCATTGTGATGACAGGGGCCATAAAACATTGTGATGGTAAAGGCCATGGAGCATTGTGATGACAAGTGTCATGGGACATTTTGATGACATTGGCATGGAGCATTATGATGACAAGAGATCTGGAGCATTTTGATGAAAAGGGCATGGAGCATTGTGATGACAGGGCTCATGGAGCATTGTGATGAAAAGGGCCATGGAGCATTGAGATGACAGGCGTCTTGAGGTATGGTGATGACAGTGGTCATGGAGCATTGTGATGAAAGAGATCATGGAGCAATATGATAACAGGGGCCATGGAGCATTGTGATGACAGGTGTATTGGAGCCTTGTGATGAAAATAGTAATGTATCATTGTGATGACATGTGTCCTGCAACACTGTGATGACACGGATCATCGAGTATTGTGATGACAAGTGTCATAGCGAATTGTGATGACAGGTGTCATGGGGCATTGTGATGAAATTGATCATCTAGGAAACTAGAGGTATCATGGAGCACTGTGATGACTGGGGGCATGAAGCATTGTTATGAAAAATGTCCTAGAAAATTGTGATGACAGCAGTCATTGAGAATTGTGATGACAGGGATTATGCAGCATTGTGTTGACAAGGGTATGGACTATTGTGATGACAATGGTCAGGGAGCAATGTGATGAACGTTTTCATTGAAGATCGTGATGAAAAGTGCCTGGGAGCATTGTGACAATAAAGGTCATGGAGCATTGTGATGATAAGTGTCATGGAGCATTGTGATGACAGGCATCAGGGAGCATTGAGAAGAAAGGGGCCATGGGGAATTGTAAAGACAATAGAGAAATGTGATGAAATTGGTCAGTGAACACAGTGATTAAAGTGGTCATTGAGAATTGTGATGAAAAGTGACATAGAGCATTGTGATGACAAAGGTCATGGAGAACTGTGATGACCAGGGTCATGTAGCATTGTGATGACACGTTCACGGAACATTGTGATGACAAGAATTCTGGAGCATTGTGATGACAAGGGCCATCGAGCATTGTGATGCCACGGTCATGGAACATTGTGATGACAAAATTATGGAGCATTGTGAGGAAAAAGGCATGGAGCCTTGTGATTATAGGGGACATGGAGCATTGTGATGACATGGGCAGGGAACACTGTGATGACAGGTGTTATGGAGCAATGTGATGACAAGTGTCATGCAGCATTGTGATGAGAGGGCCCTTGGAAAATTGTGATGACAGGCGTCATGAGGCATTGAGATGGCAGTGGTCATGGAGCATTGTGATGAAAGTGGTAATGGATCATTGTGATGACAAGTGTCCTGGGACCCTGTGATGACATGGTTCATGGAGCATTGTGATGACAATGGTCATGGCAAATTGTGATGACAGTGTCATGGGGCATTGTGATGGCAGTGGTCATCTAGAAATGTGATTAAAGTTATTATGGAGCATGGTAATGAGAGGGGCCATGGAGCATTGTGGTAACAGGTGTCATGGAGCATCGTGATGACAAATGCCATTGAGAATTGTGATGAGAGGTGGCATTGGGCATTGTGATGAAAGGGTTAAAGGAGTACTCGTATTACACTGGCAATTGAGCATTGTGATAACAAGTGACATGGAGAATAGTGATGACAGGCATCATAGAGCATTGTGATGACAAGTGCCATTTAGCATTTTGATGACAGGTGTCACCAGGCATTGTGTTGACGTGGGGCACTGAGCATTGGGTAGACAATGGCCATAGAGCATTGTGATGACAGGGGTCATGGAGCATTGTGATGACGTGGGCCATGGAGCATTGTGAAAACAGGATTCATGTGCATTGTGATGACACAGGCATGAAGCATGGTGATGACAACAGACCTGGAGCATTGTGATTACAGGAGACATGGAGCATTGTGATGACATTGGCAGGGATCATTGTGATGACAGGAATCATGGAGCATTGTGATGACAAGTGTCATGAAATATTGTGCTGACACAGATCATGGAGCATTTTGATGAGAGTGTTCTTGGAGTACAGTGATGAGAGACGTCATAGGGCATTATGGTGACAGTGGTCAAGGAGCATTGTGATGAAAGTGTTCATGGAGCAATGCGATTATCCGGACAATGGAGCATTGTGAATTCAAAGGCCATGGAACATGGAGATAACAGAGTTCATGGAGCATTCTGATGACAAGCGTCTTGGAACTTACTGATGACACGTTTCATACAGCATTGAGACGACAAGGGCCAAGACAAATTGTGATGACACGTGTCGTGGGGCATTGTGATGTCATTGGTCATCATGCATTGTGATGACAGTGGTCATGTAGAATTTTGATTAAAGGTATCATGGAGCACTGTGATGACAAAGGCAAGGAACATTTTGATGACAAGTGTCATTGAGCAATGTGATGACACGGGAATGGAGCATTATGATGACAAGTGTTCTGGAGCATTGTGATGACAAGGGCAAGGAGCATTGTGATTACAGGGGCCACGGAGCATTGTGATGACAACGGCATGGAGCATTGTGATGACAGTGGTCATTGAGCATTGTGATTACAAAGACCATGAGGCATTGTGATGACAGGGGCCTTGGAGCATTGTGATGACAATTGTCGTCAAGCATTGTGATGACAGGGGTCATAGAGCATTGTGATGAGAAAGACCTTGGAGCATGGTGATGACAGAGGCCATGGAACATTGTGATGACAAGGCCATGTACCATTGTGATGACAAGGGCAGGGGACCTTGTGCTGACCGGGGTCATGGAGCATTTTGATGACAACTTTCATGGAACGTTGTGATGACAGGGGTCATGGAGCATTGTGTTGAAAGGGAACATGGAGCAGTGTGATTACAGGGTCCATGGAACATTGTGAATACATAGGCCATGGAACAATGTGATTACAGGGGTCATGTAACATTGTGATGACAGGGTCATGGAGCATTGTGATTACAGGGTTTATGGGGCACTGTGATGACATGGGGAATGGAGCATTGTGATGAAACTTGTCCTGGAGCATTGTGATGACAGCTGTCACAGAGGATTGTGATGAAAGGTATCATGAAGCATTATGATGACAGCGGTCATGGATCATTTTGATGACAGGGGTCATGGAACATTGTGATAAGAATGTTCATAAAGCATTTTGATGACAGGGGTCATGGAGCATTGTGTTGACAAGGACATGGAGCACTGTAATGATAGGATATCAGGAGCATTGTGATGAAAAAGGGATGGAGTATTTTGATGACAGGGTCCAAGGAGCATTGTGCTGACAATGGCATGGAGCATTGTGAGGAAAAGGGTACTGGAGCACTGTGAGGAAAGGAATCATGGATCATTGTGATGACAGGGGTCATGGAGCTTTGTGATGACAAGGGTCATGGAGCATTGTGATGACACGGTCAAGGAACATTGCGATGACTAGAATTATGGAGCATTGTAATGAAAGGGCATGGAGCATTGTGATGAAAGGTGACAAGGAGCATTGTGATGATATGGGCAGAGAACTTTGTGATGAAAGGGGTCATGGAGCATTGTGATGAAATGTGTCATGGAACATTGTACTGACAGGGATCATGGAGCTTTTTGGTAAGAGAGGCCTTGGAGATTTGTGGTGGCAGGCGTCATCGGGCATTGTGATGACAGCAGTCTTGGAGCATTGTGATGAAAGGGGTCATGGAACACTGTGATTACAGCGGCCATGGAACATTGTGAATACAAAAGCTATGGACCATTGAGATGACAGGGTTCATGGAGCATTGTGATGAATGTGATCATGGATCATTGTGATGACAATTGTCCTGGAACCTTGTGATGACACGGTTCATGGAGCATTGTGATGACAAGGACCATGGCGATTTGTGATGACATCTGTTATGGGGCATTGTGATGACAGTGGTCATCTAGATTTGTGATGAAAGGTATCATGGAACACTGTGATGACAGGGGCCATGGAACATTGTGATGACAAAGGCCATGGAGCATTGTGATGATAAGTGTCATGGGGCATTTTGATGACATTGGCATGGAGCATTATTTTGACAAGCGTTCTGGAGCATTTTGATAAAAAGGGAATGGAGCATTGTTATGAGAGCGGCCATGGAACATTGTGATGGCAAAGGCAATGGATCATTGTGATGACAAGTGTCATGGGACATTTTGATGACATTGGCATGGAGCATTAAGATGACAAGAGTTCTGGAATATTTTGATGACAAGGGCATGGAGCATTGTGAAGACAGAGCCCATGGAGCATTGTGATTACAGGGGCCATGGAGCATTGTGATGACAACGGCCTGGAGCATTGTGATGACAGTGGTCATTGAGCATTGTGATTACAAAGACAATGAGGCATTGTGATGACAGGGACCTTGGAGCATTATGATGACAATGGTCATCAAGCATTGTGATGACAGGGATCATAGAGCATTGTGATGAGAAAGACCATGGAGCATGGTGATGACAGAGGCCATGGAACATTGTGATGACAAGGCCATGTACCATTGTGATGACAAGGGCAGGGAACCTTGTGGTGACCGGGGTCATGGAGCATTTTGATGACAACTTTCATGGAACGTTGTGATGACAGGGGTCATGGAGCATTGTGTTGAAAAGGAACATGGAGCAGTGTGATTACAGGGTCCATGGAACATTGTGAATACATAGGCCATGGAACAATGTGATGACAGGGGTCATGTAGCATTGTGATGACAGGGGACATGGAGCATTGTGATGAAAATTGTCCTGGAGCATTATGATGACAGCAGTCACAGAGGATTGGGATGAAAGGTATCATGCAGCATTGTGATGACAACGGTCATGGATCATTTTGATGACAGGGTTCATGGAACATTGTGATAAGAATGTTCATAAAGCATTTTGATGACAGGGGTCATGAAGCATTGTGTTGACACGGGCATGGAGCATTGTAATGATAGGATATCTGGAGCATTGTGATGAAAAGGGGATGGAGCATTTTGATGACAGGGTCCAAGGAGCATTGTGCTGACAATGGCATGGAGCATTGTGATGAAAAGGGTACTGGAGCACTGTGAGGAAAGGAATCATGGATCATTGTGATGACAGGGGTCATGGAGCTTTGTGATGACAAGGGTCATGGAGCATTGTGATGACACGGTCAAGGAACATTGCGATGACAAGAATTATGGAGCATTGTGATGAAAGGTCATGGAGCATTGTGATGAAAAGTGTCATCGAACATTGTACTGACAGGGATCATGGAGCTTTTTGGTAAGAGAGGCCTTGGAGATTTGTGGTGGCAGGCGTCATGGGGCATTGTAATGACAGCGGTCTTGGATCATTGTGATGAAAGGGGTCATGGAGCACTGTGATTACAGGGGCCATGGAGCATTGTGAATACAAAGGCTATGGAGCATTGAGGTGACAGGTTTCATGGAGCATTGTGATGCAAGTGATCATGGATCATTGTGATGACAAGAGTCCTGGAACCTTGTGATGACAAGGTTCATGGAGCATTGTGATGACAAGGACCATGGCGAATTGTTATGACATCTGTCATGGGGCATGGTGATGACAGTGGTCATCTAGAATTGTGATGAAAAGTATAATGGAGCACTGTGATGACAGGGGCCATGGAACATTGTGATGACAAAGGCCATGGAGCATTGAGATGACAAGTGTCATGGGGCATTTTGATGACATTGGCATGGAGCATTATGATGACAAGAGTTCTGGAGCATTTTGATGAAAAGGGCAGGGAGCATTGTGATGACAGGGGCCATGGAAAATTGTGATGGCATAAGCCATGGAGCATTGTGATGACAAGTGTCATGGGACATTTTGATGACATTGGCATGGAGCATTATGATGACAAGAGTTCTGGAGCACGTTGATGACAAGGGCATGGAGCATTGTGATCACAGGGCCCATGGGGCATTGTGATGAAAAGAGCCATAGAGCATTGAGATGACAGGCGTCTTGAGGTATGGTGATGAGAGTGGTCATGGAGCATTGTGATGAAAGAGATCATGGAGCAATATGATAACAGAGGCCATGGAGCATTGTGATGACAGGTGTATAGGAGCATTGTGATGAAAATAGTAATGGAGCATTGTGATGACATGTGTCCTGGAACACTGTGATGACACGGTTCATCGAGTATTGTTATGACAAGGGTCATAGCGAATTGTGATGACAGGTGTCATTGGGCATTGTGCTGACATTGATCATCTAGGAATTGTGATGAAAGGTATCATGGAGCACTGTGATGACTGGGGGCATGAAGCATTGTTATGAAAATTGTCCTGGATTATTGTGATGACAGCAGTCATGGAGAATTGTGATGACAGGGATTATGCAGCATTGTGTTGACAAGGCTATGGACTATTGTGATGACAATGGTCATGGAGCAATGTGATGAAAGTTTTCATGGAACATCGTGATGAAAAGTGCCTGGGAGCATTGTGGCGATAAAGGCCTTGGAGCATTGTGATGACAAGTGTCACAGAGCATTGTAATGAAAGCTTTCATTATGCACTGTGATGACAAGGGGGAAGGAGTATTGTGATGAAACTGGTCGTGGCGCATTGTGATAACAAAAGCCAGGGAGCATTTTGATGACAGGCATCATGGAGCATGGTGAAGAAAGGGGCCATGGGGAATTGTAATGACAATAGAGAAATGTGATGAAAATGGTCAGCGAGCATAGTGATTAAAGTGGTCATTGAGAATTGAGATGAAAAGTGGCATAGAGCATTGTGATGACAAAGGTCATGGAGAACTGAGATGACCAGGGTCATGTAGCTTTGTGATGACACGTCCATGGAACATTGTGATGACAAGAATTCTGGAGCATTGTGATGACAAGGGCCGTGGAGCATTGTGATGCCACGGTTATGGAACATTGTGATGACAAAATTCTGGAGCATTGTGAGGAAAAAGGCTTGGAGCATTGTAATTATAGGGGACATGGAGCATTGTGATGACATGGGCAGGGAACACTGTGATGACAGGTGTTATGGAGCAATGTGATCACAAGTGTCATGGAGCATGGTGATGAGAGGGGCCTGGAGAATTGTGATGACAGGCGTCATGAGGCATTGAGATGGCAGTGGTCATGGAGCATTATGATGAAAGGTGTTATGGAGCACTGTGATTACAGGGGCCATGGAGCATTGTGAATACAAAGGCCATGGGGCATTGAGATGACAGTGGTCATGGAGCATTGTGATGAAAGTGGTAATGGATCATTGTGATGACAAGTGTCCTGGGACCCTGTGATGACATGGTTCATGGAGCATTGTGATGACAATGGTCATGGCGAATTGTGATGACAATGTCATGGGGCATTGTGATGGCACTGGTCATCTAGAAATGTGATTCAAGTTATTATGGAGCACAGTAATGAGAGGGGCCATGGAGCATTGTGATGACAAGTGTCATGGAGCATTGTGATGACAGGTGTCATGGAGCATCGTGATTACAAATGCCATGGAGAATTGTGATGAGAGGTGGCATTGGGCATTGTGATGAAAGGGGTCATGGAGTACTGGGATTACAGGGGGCATGGAGCATTGTGAAAACAAGTGACATGGTGAATAGGGATGACAGGCTGCATATAGCATTGTGATGACAAGTGCCATTTAGCATTTTGATGTCAGGGTTCATCAGGCATTGTGTTGACGGGGGTCACGTGTCATTGTGATGACAAAGGCCATAGAGCATTGTGATCACAGGGGTCATGGAGCATTGTGATGACATGGGCCATGGAGCATTGTGAAGACAAGATTCATGGAGCATTGTGATGACACTGGCATGAAGCATGGTGATGACAACAGACCTGGAGCATTGTGATGACAAGGGCATGGAGCATTGTGATTACAGGAGACATGGAGCATTGTGATGACATTGGCAGGGATCATTGTGATGACAGGGATCATGGAGCATTGTGATGACAAAGACCAAGGAACATTTTGATGACAAGTGTCATTGAGCAATGTGATGACACGGGAATGGAGCATTATGATGACAAATGTTCTGGAGCATTGTGATGACAAGCGCATGGAGCATTGTGATTACAGGGGCCATGGAGCATTGTGATGACAACGGCATGGAGCATTGTGATGACAGTGGTCATTGAGCATTGTGATTACAAAGACCATGAGGCATTGTGATGACAGGGACCTTGGAGCATTGTGATGACAATGGTCATCAAGCATTGTGATGACAGGGGTCATAGAGCATTGTGATGAGAAAGACCATGGAGCATGGTGATGACAGAGGCCATGGAACATTGTGATGACAAGACCATGTACCATTGTGATGACAAGGGCAGGGAACCTTGTGGTGACCGGGGTCATGGAGCCTTTTGATGACAGCTTTCATGGAACATTGTGATGACAGGGGTCATGGAGCATTGTGTTGAAAAGGAACATGGAGCAGTGTGATTACAGGGTCCATGGAACATTGTGAATACATAGGCCATGGAACAATGTGATGACAGGGGTCATGTAGCATTGTGATGACAGGGTCATGGAGCATTGGGATTACAGGGCTTATGGGGCACTGTGATGACATGGGGCATGGAGCATTGTGATGAAAATTGTCCTGGAGCATTATGATGACAGCAGTCAAGAGGATTGGGATGAAAGGTATCATGCAGCATTGTGATGACAACGGTCATGGATCATTTTGATGACAGGGGTCATGGAACATTGTGATAAGAATGTTCATAAAGCATTTTGATGACAGGGGTCATGAAGCATTGTGTTGACACGGGCATGGAGCATTGTAATGATAGGATATCTGGAGCATTGTGATGAAAAGGGCTTGGAGCATTTTGATGACAGGGTCCAAGGAGCATTGTGCTGACAATGGCATGGAGCATTGTGATGAAAAGGGTACTGGAGCACTGTGAGGAAAGGAATCATGGATCATTGTGATGACAGGGTTCATGGAGCTTTGTGATGACAAGGGTCATGGAGCATTGTGATGACACGGTCAAGGAACATTGCGATGACAAGAATTATGGAGCATTGTGATGAAAGTGATCATGGATCATTGTGATGACAAGAGTCCTGGAACCTTGTGATGACAAGGTTCATGGAGCATTGTGATGACAAGGACCATGGCGAATTGTTATGACATCTGTCATGGGGCATGGTGATGACAGTGGTCATCTAGAATTGTGATGAAAGGTATAATGGAGCCCTGTGATGACAGGGGCCATGGAACATTGTGTTGACAAAGGCCATGGAGCATTGTGATGACAAGTGTCATGGGGCATTTTGATGACATTGGCATGGAGCATTATGATAACAAGAATTCTGGAGCGTTTTGATGAAAAGGGCATGGAGCATTGTGATGACAGGGGCCATGGAAAATTGTGATGGCGTAAGCCATGGAGCATTGTGATGACAAGTGTCATGGGACATTTTGATGACATTGGCATGGAGCATTATGATGACAAGAGTTCTGGAGCATTTTGATGAAAAGGGCATGGAGCATTGTAATGACAGGGGCCATGGAAAATTGTGATGGCATAAGCCATGGAGCATTGTGATGACAAGTGTCATGGGACATTTTGATGACATTGGCATGGAGCATTATGATGACAAGAGTTCTGGAGCACGTTGATGACAAGGGCATGGAGCATTGTGATCACAGGGCCCATGGGGCATTGTGATGAAAAGAGCCATAGAGCATTGAGATGACAGGCGTCTTGAGGTATGGTGATGAGAGTGGTCATGGAGCATTGTGATGAAAGAGATCATGGAGCAATATGATAACAGAGGCCATGGAGCATTGTGATGACAGGTGTATAGGAGCATTGTGATGAAAATAGTAATGGAGCATTGTGATGACATGTGTCCTGGAACACTGTGATGACACGGTTCATCGAGTATTGTTATGACAAGGGTCATAGCGAATTGTGATGACAGGTGTCATTGGGCATTGTGATGACATTGATCATCTAGGAATTGTGATGAAAGGTATCATGGAGCACTGTGATGACTGGGGGCATGAAGCATTGTTATGAAAATTGTCCTGGATTATTGTGATGACAGCAGTCATGGAGAATTGTGATGACAGGGATTATGCAGCATTGTGTTGACAAGGCTATGGACTATTGTGATGACAATGGTCATGGAGCAATGTGATGAAAGTTTTCATGGAACATCGTGATGAAAAGTGCCTGGGAGCATTGTGGCGATAAAGGCCTTGGAGCATTGTGATGACAAGTGTCACAGAGCATTGTAATGAAAGCTTTCATTATGCACTGTGATGACAAGGGGGAAGGAGTATTGTGATGAAACTGGTCGTGGCGCATTGTGATAACAAAAGCCAGGGAGCATTTTGATGACAGGCATCATGGAGCATGGTGAAGAAAGGGGCCATGGGGAATTGTAATGACAATAGAGAAATGTGATGAAAATGGTCAGCGAGCATAGTGATTAAAGTGGTCATTGAGAATTGAGATGAAAAGTGGCATAGAGCATTGTGATGACAAAGGTCATGGAGAACTGAGATGACCAGGGTCATGTAGCTTTGTGATGACACGTCCATGGAACATTGTGATGACAAGAATTCTGGAGCATTGTGATGACAAGGGCCGTGGAGCATTGTGATGCCACGGTTATGGAATATTGTGATGACAAAATTCTGGAGCATTGTGAGGAAAAAGGCTTGGAGCATTGTAATTATAGGGGACATGGAGCATTGTGATGACATGGGCAGGGAACACTGTGATGACAGGTGTTATGGACCAATGTGATCACAAGTGTCATGGAGCATGGTGATGAGAGGGGCCTGGAGAATTGTGATGACAGGCGTCATGAGGCATTGAGATGGCAGTGGTCATGGAGCATTATGATGAAAGGTGTTATGGAGCACTGTGATTACAGGGGCCATGGAGCATTGTGAATACAAAGGCCATGGGGCATTGAGATGACAGTGGTCATGGAGCATTGTGATGAAAGTGGTAATGGATCATTGTGATGACAAGTGTCCTGGGACCCTGTGATGACATGGTTCATGGAGCATTGTGATGACAATGGTCATGGCGAATTGTGATGACAATGTCATGGGGCATTGTGATGGCACTGGTCATCTAGAAATGTGATTCAAGTTATTATGGAGCACAGTAATGAGAGGGGCCATGGAGCATTGTGATGACAAGTGTCATGGAGCATTGTGATGACAGGTGTCATGGAGCATCGTGATTACAAATGCCATGGAGAATTGTGATGAGAGGTGGCATTGGGCATTGTGATGAAAGGGGTCATGGAGTACTGGGATTACAGGGGGCATGGAGCATTGTGAAAACAAGTGACATGGTGAATAGGGATGACAGGCTGCATATAGCATTGTGATGACAAGTGCCATTTAGCATTTTGATGTCAGGGTTCATCAGGCATTGTGTTGACGGGGGTCACGTGTCATTGTGATGACAAAGGCCATAGAGCATTGTGATCACAGGGGTCATGGAGCATTGTGATGACATGGGCCATGGAGCATTGTGAAGACAAGATTCATGGAGCATTGTGATGACACTGGCATGAAGCATGGTGATGACAACAGACCTGGAGCATTGTGATGACAAGGGCATGGAGCATTGTGATTACAGGAGACATGGAGCATTGTGATGACATTGGCAGGGATCATTGTGATGACAGGGATCATGGAGCATTGTGATGACAAAGACCAAGGAACATTTTGATGACAAGTGTCATTGAGCAATGTGATGACACGGGAATGGAGCATTATGATGACAAAAGTTCTGGAGCATTGTGATGACAAGCGCATGGAGCATTGTGATTACAGGGGCCATGGAGCATTGTGATGACAACGGCATGGAGCATTGTGATGACAGTGGTCATTGAGCATTGTGATTACAAAGACCATGAGGCATTGTGATGACAGGGACCTTGGAGCATTGTGATGACAATGGTCATCAAGCATTGTGATGACAGGGGTCATAGAGCATTGTGATGAGAAAGACCATGGAGCATGGTGATGACAGAGGCCATGGAACATTGTGATGACAAGACCATGTACCATTGTGATGACAAGGGCAGGGAACCTTGTGGTGACCGGGGTCATGGAGCCTTTTGATGACAGCTTTCATGGAACATTGTGATGACAGGGGTCATGGAGCATTGTGTTGAAAAGGAACATGGAGCAGTGTGATTACAGGGTCCATGGAACATTGTGAATACATAGGCCATGGAACAATGTGATGACAGGGGTCATGTAGCATTGTGATGACAGGGTCATGGAGCATTGGGATTACAGGGCTTATGGGGCACTGTGATGACATGGGGCATGGAGCATTGTGATGAAAATTGTCCTGGAGCATTATGATGACAGCAGTCAAGAGGATTGGGATGAAAGGTATCATGCAGCATTGTGATGACAACGGTCATGGATCATTTTGATGACAGGGGTCATGGAACATTGTGATAAGAATGTTCATAAAGCATTTTGATGACAGGGGTCATGAAGCATTGTGTTGACACGGGCATGGAGCATTGTAATGATAGGATATCTGGAGCATTGTGATGAAAAGGGCTTGGAGCATTTTGATGACAGGGTCCAAGGAGCATTGTGCTGACAATGGCATGGAGCATTGTGATGAAAAGGGTACTGGAGCACTGTGAGGAAAGGAATCATGGATCATTGTGATGACAGGGTTCATGGAGCTTTGTGATGACAAGGGTCATGGAGCATTGTGATGACACGGTCAAGGAACATTGCGATGACAAGAATTATGGAGCATTGTGATGAAAGTGATCATGGATCATTGTGATGACAAGAGTCCTGGAACCTTGTGATGACAAGGTTCATGGAGCATTGTGATGACAAGGACCATGGCGAATTGTTATGACATCTGTCATGGGGCATGGTGATGACAGTGGTCATCTAGAATTGTGATGAAAGGTATAATGGAGCACTGTGATGACAGGGGCCATGGAACATTGTGATGACAAAGGCCATGGAGCATTGTGATGACAAGTGTCATGGGGCATTTTGATGACATTGGCATGGAGCATTATGATAACAAGAATTCTGGAGCGTTTTGATGAAAAGGGCATGGAGCATTGTGATGACAGGGGCCATGGAAAATTGTGATGGCGTAAGCCATGGAGCATTGTGATGACAAGTGTCATGGGACATTTTGATGACATTGGCATGGAGCATTATGATGACAAGAGTTCTGGAGCATTTTGATGAAAAGGGCATGGAGCATTGTAATGACAGGGGCCATGGAAAATTGTGATGGCATAAGCCATGGAGCATTGTGATGACAAGTGTCATGGGACATTTTGATGACATTGGCATGGAGCATTATGATGACAAGAGTTCTGGAGCACGTTGATGACAAGGGCATGGAGCATTGTGATCACAGGGCCCATGGGGCATTGTGATGAAAAGAGCCATAGAGCATTGAGATGACAGGCGTCTTGAGGTATGGTGATGAGAGTGGTCATGGAGCATTGTGATGAAAGAGATCATGGAGCAATATGATAACAGAGGCCATGGAGCATTGTGATGACAGGTGTATAGGAGCATTGTGATGAAAATAGTAATGGAGCATTGTGATGACATGTGTCCTGGAACACTGTGATGACACGGTTCATCGAGTATTGTTATGACAAGGGTCATAGCGAATTGTGATGACAGGTGTCATTGGGCATTGTGATGACATTTATCATCTAGGAATTGTGATGAAAGGTATCATGGAGCACTGTGATGACTGGGGGCATGAAGCATTGTTATGAAAATTGTCCTGGATTATTGTGATGACAGCAGTCATGGAGAATTGTGATGACAGGGATTATGCAGCATTGTGTTGACAAGGCTATGGACTATTGTGATGACAATGGTCATGGAGCAATGTGATGAAAGTTTTCATGGAACATCGTGATGAAAAGTGCCTGGGAGCATTGTGGCGATAAAGGCCTTGGAGCATTGTGATGACAAGTGTCACAGAGCATTGTAATGAAAGCTTTCATTATGCACTGTGATGACAAGGGGGAAGGAGTATTGTGATGAAACTGGTCGTGGCGCATTGTGATAACAAAAGCCAGGGAGCATTTTGATGACAGGCATCATGGAGCATGGTGAAGAAAGGGGCCATGGGGAATTGTAATGACAATAGAGAAATGTGATGAAAATGGTCAGCGAGCATAGTGATTAAAGTGGTCATTGAGAATTGAGATGAAAAGTGGCATAGAGCATTGTGATGACAAAGGTCATGGAGAACTGAGATGACCAGGGTCATGTAGCTTTGTGATGACACGTCCATGGAACATTGTGATGACAAGAATTCTGGAGCATTGTGATCACAAGGGCCGTGGAGCATTGTGATGCCACGGTTATGGAACATTGTGATGACAAAATTCTGGAGCATTGTGAGGAAAAAGGCTTGGAGCATTGTAATTATAGGGGACATGGAGCATTGTGATGACATGGGCAGGGAACACTGTGATGACAGGTGTTATGGAGCAATGTGATCACAAGTGTCATGGAGCATGGTGATGAGAGGGGCCTGGAGAATTGTGATGACAGGCGTCATGAGGCATTGAGATGGCAGTGGTCATGGAGCATTATGATGAAAGGTGTTATGGAGCACTGTGATTACAGGGGCCATGGAGCATTGTGAATACAAAGGCCATGGGGCATTGAGATGACAGTGGTCATGGAGCATTGTGATGAAAGTGGTAATGGATCATTGTGATGACAAGTGTCCTGGGACCCTGTGATGACATGGTTCATGGAGCATTGTGATGACAATGGTCATGGCGAATTGTGATGACAATGTCATGGGGCATTGTGATGGCACTGGTCATCTAGAAATGTGATTCAAGTTATTATGGAGCACAGTAATGAGAGGGGCCATGGAGCATTGTGATGACAAGTGTCATGGAGCATTGTGATGACAGGTGTCATGGAGCATCGTGATTACAAATGCCATGGAGAATTGTGATGAGAGGTGGCATTGGGCATTGTGATGAAAGGGGTCATGGAGTACTGGGATTACAGGGGGCATGGAGCATTGTGAAAACAAGTGACATGGTGAATAGGGATGACAGGCTGCATATAGCATTGTGATGACAAGTGCCATTTAGCATTTTGATGTCAGGGTTCATCAGGCATTGTGTTGACGGGGGTCACGTGTCATTGTGATGACAAAGGCCATAGAGCATTGTGATCACAGGGGTCATGGAGCATTGTGATGACATGGGCCATGGAGCATTGTGAAGACAAGATTCATGGAGCATTGTGATGACACTGGCATGAAGCATGGTGATGACAACAGACCTGGAGCATTGTGATGACAAGGGCATGGAGCATTGTGATTACAGGAGACATGGAGCATTGTGATGACATTGGCAGGGATCATTGTGATGACAGGGATCATGGAGCATTGTGATGACAAAGACCAAGGAACATTTTGATGACAAGTGTCATTGAGCAATGTGATGACACGGGAATGGAGCATTATGATGACAAATGTTCTGGAGCATTGTGATGACAAGCGCATGGAGCATTGTGATTACAGGGGCCATGGAGCATTGTGATGACAACGGCATGGAGCATTGTGATGACAGTGGTCATTGAGCATTGTGATTACAAAGACCATGAGGCATTGTGATGACAGGGACCTTGGAGCATTGTGATGACAATGGTCATCAAGCATTGTGATGACAGGGGTCATAGAGCATTGTGATGAGAAAGACCATGGAGCATGGTGATGACAGAGGCCATGGAACATTGTGATGACAAGACCATGTACCATTGTGATGACAAGGGCAGGGAACCTTGTGGTGACCGGGGTCATGGAGCCTTTTGATGACAGCTTTCATGGAACATTGTGATGACAGGGGTCATGGAGCATTGTGTTGAAAAGGAACATGGAGCAGTGTGATTACAGGGTCCATGGAACATTGTGAATACATAGGCCATGGAACAATGTGATGACAGGGGTCATGTAGCATTGTGATGACAGGGTCATGGAGCATTGGGATTACAGGGCTTATGGGGCACTGTGATGACATAGGGCATGGAGCATTGTGATGAAAATTGTCCTGGAGCATTATGATGACAGCAGTCAAGAGGATTGGGATGAAAGGTATCATGCAGCATTGTGATGACAACGGTCATGGATCATTTTGATGACAGGGGTCATGGAACATTGTGATAAGAATGTTCATAAAGCATTTTGATGACAGGGGTCATGAAGCATTGTGTTGACACGGGCATGGAGCATTGTAATGATAGGATATCTGGAGCATTGTGATGAAAAGGGCTTGGAGCATTTTGATGACAGGGTCCAAGGAGCATTGTGCTGACAATGGCATGGAGCATTGTGATGAAAAGGGTACTGGAGCACTGTGAGGAAAGGAATCATGGATCATTGTGATGACAGGGTTCATGGAACCTTGTGATGACAAGGTTCATGGAGCATTGTGATGACAAGGACCATGGCGAATTGTTATGACATCTGTCATGGGGCATGGTGATGACAGTGGTCATCTAGAATTGTGATGAAAGGTATAATGGAGCACTGTGATGACAGGGGCCATGGAACATTGTGATGACAAAGGCCATGGAGCATTGTGATGACAAGTGTCATGGGGCATTTTGATGACATTGGCATGGAGCATTATGATAACAAGAATTCTGGAGCGTTTTGATGAAAAGGGCATGGAGCATTGTGATGACAGGGGCCATGGAAAATTGTGATGGCGTAAGCCATGGAGCATTGTGATGACAAGTGTCATGGGACATTTTGATGACATTGGCATGGAGCATTATGATGACAAGAGTTCTGGAGCATTTTGATGAAAAGGGCATGGAGCATTGTGATGACAGGGGCCATGGAAAATTGTGATGGCATAAGCCATGGAGCATTGTGATGACAAGTGTCATGGGACATTTTGATGACATTGGCATGGAGCATTATGATGACAAGAGTTCTGGAGCACTTTGATGACAAGGGCATGGAGCATTGTGATCACAGGGCCCATGGGGCATTGTGATGAAAAGAGCCATGGAGCATTGAGATGACAGGCGTCTTGAGGTATGGTGATGACAGTGGTCATGGAGCATTGTGATGAAAGAGATCATGGAGCAATATGATAACAGGGGACATGGAGCATTGTGATGACAGCTGTATTGGAGCATTGTGATGAAAATAGTAATGGATCATTGTGATGACATGTGTCCTGGAACACTGTGATGACACGGTTCATCGAGTATTGTGATGACAAGGGTCATAGCGAATTGTGATGACAGGTGTCATTGGGCATTGTGATGACATTGATCATCTAGGAAATGTGATGAAAGGTATCATGGAGCACTGTGATGACTGGGGGCATGAAGCATTGTTATGAAAATTGTCCTGGATTATTGTGATGACAGCAGTCATGGAGAATGGTGATGACAGGGATTATGCAGCATTGTGTTGACAAGGCTATGGACTATTGTGATGACAATGGTCATGGAGCAATGTGATGAAAGTTTTCATGGAACATCGTGATGAAAAGTGCCTGGGAGCATTGTGACGATAAAGGCCATGGAGCATTGTGATGACAAGTGTCATGGAGCATTGTAATGAAAGCTTTCATTATGCACTGTGATGACAAGGGGGAAGGAGTATTGTGATGAAACTGGTCGTGGCGCATTGTGATAACAAAAGCCATGGAGCATTGTGATGACAGGCATCATGGAGCATGGTGAAGAAAGGGGCGATGGGGAATTATAATGACAATAGAGATATGTGATGAAAATGGTCAGCGAGCATAGTGATTAAAGAGATCATTGAGAATTGTGATGAATAGTGACATAGAGCATTGTGATGGCAAAGGTCATGGAGAATGGTGATGACCAGGGTCATGTAGCTTTGTGATGACACGTCCATGGAACATTGTGATGACAAGAATTCTGGAGCATTGTGATGACAAGGGCCGTGGAGCATTGTGATGCCACGGTCATGGAATATTGTGATGAAAATATTCTGGAGCATTGTGAGGAAAAAAGCTTGGAGCATTGTGATTATAGGGGACATGGAGCATTGTGATGACATGGGCAGGGAACACTGTGATGACAGTTGTTATGGAGCAATGTGATGACAAGTGTCATGGAGCATTGTGATGAGAGGGGCCTTGGAGAATTGTGATGACAGGCGTCATGAGGCATTGAGATGGCAGTGGTCATGGAGCATTATGATGAAAGGTGTTATGGAGCCCTGTGATTACAGGGGCCATGGAGCATTGTGAATACAAAGGCCATGGGGCATTGAGATGACAGTGGTCATGGAGCATTGTGATGAAAGTGGTAATGGATCATTGTGATGACAAGTGTCCTGGGACCCTGTGATGACATGGTTCATGGAGCATTGTGATGACAATGGTCATGGCGAATTGTGATGACAATGTCATGGGGCATTGTGATGGCACTGGTTATCTAGAAATGTGATTCAAGTTATTATGGAGCACAGTAATGAGAGGGGCCATGGAGCATTGTGATGACAAGTGTCATGGAGAATCGTGATGACAAATGCCATGGAGAATTGTGATGAGAGGTGGCATTGGGCATTGTGATGAAAGGGGTCATGGAGTACTGGGATTACAGGGGGCATGGAGCATTGTGAAAACAAGTGACATGGTGAATAGTGATGACAGGCTTCATATAGCATTGTGATGACAAGTGCCATTTAGCATTTTGATGTCAGGGTTCATCAGGCATTGTGTTGACGGGGGTCACGTGTCATTGTGATGACAAAGGCCATGGAGCATTGTGATCACAGGGGTCATGGAGCATTGTGATGACATGGGCCATGGAGCATTGTGATGACATGGGCCATGGAGCATTGTGAAGACAAGATTCATGGAGCATTGTGATGACACTGGCATGAAGCATGGTGATGACAACAGAACTGGAGCATTGTGATGACAAGGGCATGGAGCATTGTGATTACAGGAGACATGGAGCATTGTGATGACATTGGCAGGGATCATTGTGATGACAGGGATCATGGAGCATTGTGATGACAAAGACCAAGGAACATTTTGATGACAAGTGTCATTGAGCAATGTGATGACACGGGAATGGAGCATTATGATGACAAATGTTCTGGAGCATTGTGATGACAAGCGCATGGAGCATTGTGATTACAGGGGCCATGGAGCATTGTGATGACAACGGCATGGAACATTGTGATGACAGCGGTCATTGAGCATTGTGATTACAAAGACCATGAGGCATTGTGATGACAGGGACCTTGGAGCATTGTGATGACAATGGTCATCAAGCATTGTGATGACAGGGGTCATAGAGCATTGTGATGAGAAAGACCATGGAGCATGGTGATGACAGAGGCCATGGAACATTGTGATGACAAGGCCATGTACCATTGTGATGACAAGGGCAGGGAACCTTGTGGTGACCGGGGTCATGGAGCATTTTGATGACAACTTTCATGGAACATTGTGATGACAGGGGTCATGGAGCATTGTGTTGAAAAGGAACATGGAGCAGTGTGATTACAGGGTCCATGGAACATTGTGAATACATAGGCCATGGAACAATGTGATGACAGGGGTCATGTAGCATTGTGATGACAGGGTCATGGAGTATTGGGATTACAGGACTTATGGGGCACTGTGATGACAGGGGGCATGGAGCATTGTGATGAAAATTGTCCTGGAGCATTATGATGACAGCAGTCACAGAGGATTGGGATGAAAGGTATCATGCAGCATTGTGATGACAACGGTCATGGATCATTTTGATGACAGGGGTCATGGAACATTGTGATAAGAATGTTCATAAAGCATTTTGATGACAGGGGTCATGAAGCATTGTGTTGACACGGGCATGGAGCATTGTAATGATAGGATATCTGGAGCATTGTGATGAAAAGGGGATGGAGCATTTTGATGACAGGGTCCAAGGAGCATTGTGCTGACAACGGCATGGAGCATTGTGATGAACAGGGTACTGGAGCACTGTGAGGAAAGGAATCATGGATCATTGTGATGACAGGGGTCATGGAGCTTTGTGATGAAAAGGGTCATGGAGCATTGTGATGACACGGTCAAGGAACATTGCGATGACAAGAATTATGGAGCATTGTGATGAAAGGACATGGAGCATTGTGATGAAAGGTGACAAGGAGCATTGAGATGATATGGGCAGAGAACTTTGTGATGACAGGGGTCATGGAGCATTGTGATGAAAAGTGTCATCGAACATTGTACTGACAGGGATCATGGAGCTTTTTGGTAAGAGAGGCCTTGGAGATTTGTGGTGGCAGGCGTCATGGGGCATTGTAATGACAGCGGTCTTGGATCATTGTGATGAAAGGGGTCATGGAGCACTGTGATTACAGGGGCCATGGAGCATTGTGAATAAAAAGGCTATGGAGCATTGAGGTGACAGGTTTCATGGAGCATTGTGATGAAAGTGATCATGGATCATTGTGATGACAAGAGTCCTGGAACCTTGTGATGACAAGGTTCATGGAGCATTGTGATGACAAGGACCATGGCGAATTGTTATGACATCTGTCATGGGGCATTGTGATGACAGTGGTCATCTAGAATTGTGATAAAAGGTATAATGGAGCACTGTGAGGACAGGGGCCATGGAACATTGTGATGACAAAGGCCATGGAGCATTGTGATGACAAGTGTCATGGGGCATTTTGATGACATTGGCATGGAGCATTATGATGACAAGAGTTCTGGAGCATTTTGATGAAAAGGGCATGGAGCATTGTGATGACAGGGGCCATGGAAAATTGTGATGGCATAAGCCATGGAGCATTGTGATGACAAGTGTCATGGGACATTTTGATGACATTGGCATGGAGCATTATGATGACAAGAGTTCTGGAGCACTTTGATGACAAGGGCATGGAGCATTGTGATCACAGGGCCCATGGGGCATTGTGATGAAAAGAGCCATGGAGCATTGAGATGACAGGCGTCTTGAGGTATGGTGATGACAGTGGTCATGGAGCACTGTGATGACAGGTGTATTGGAGCATTGTGATGAAAATGGTAATGGATCATTGTGATGACATGTGTCCTGGAACACTGTGATGACACGGTTCATCGAGTATTGTGATGACAAGGGTCATAGCGAATTGTGATGACAGGTGTCATTGGGCATTGTGATGACATTGATCATCTAGGAATTGTGATGAAAGGTATCATGGAGCACTGTGATGACTGGGGGCATGAAGCATTGTTATGAAAATTGTCCTGGATTATTGTGATGACAGCAGTCATGGAGAATTGTGATGACAGGGATTATGCAGCATTGTGTTGACAAGGCTATGGACTATTGTGATGACAATGGTCATGGAGCAATGTGATGAAAGTTTTCATGGAACATCGTGATGAAAAGTGCCTGGGAGCATTGTGACGATAAAGGCCATGGAGCATTGTGACGACAAGTGTCACGGAGCATTGTAATGAAAGCTTTCATTATGCACTGTGATGACAAGGGGGATGGAGTACTGTGATGAAACTGGTCCTGGCGCATTGTGATAACAAAAGCCATGGAGCATTGTGATGACAGGCATCATGGAGCATGGTGAAGAAAGGGGCCATGGGGAATTGTAATGACAATAGAGAAATGTGATGAAAATGGTCAGCGAGCATAGTGATTAAAGTGGTCATTGAGAATTGTGATGAATAGTGACATAGAGCATTGTGATGACAAAGGTCATGGAGAACTGTGATGACCAGGGTCATGTAGCTTTGTGATGACACGTCCATGGAACACTGTGATGACAAGAATTCTGCAGCATTGTGATGACAAGGACCCTGGAGCACTGTGATGCCACGGTCATGGAACATTGTGATGACAAAATTCTGGAGCATTGTGAGGAAAAAGGCTTGGAGCATTGTGATTATAGGGGACATGGAGCATTGTGATGACAAGGGCAGGGAACACTGTGATGACAGTTGTTATGGAGCAATGTGATGGCAAGTGTCATGGAGCATTGTGATGAGAGGGGCCTCGGAGAATTGTGATGACAGGCGTCATGAGGCATTGAGATGGCAGTGGTCATGGAGCATTATGATGAAATGTGTTATGGAGCACTGTGATTACAGGGGCCATGGAGCATTTTGAATACAAAGGCCATGGGGCATTGAGATGACAGTGGTCATGGAGCATTGTGATGAAAGTGGTAATGGATCATTGTGATGACAAGTGTCCTGGGACCCTGTGATGACATGGTTCATGGAGCATTGTGATGACAATGGTCATGGCGAATTGTGATGACAATGTCATGGGGCATTGTGATGGCACTGGTCATCTAGAAATGTGATTCAAGTTATTATGGAGCACAGTAATGAGAGGGGCCATGGAGCATTGTGATGACAAGTGTCATGGAGCATTGTGATGACAGGTGTCATGGAGCATCGTGATTACAGGGGCCATGGAGCATTGTGAATACAAAGGCTATGGAGCATTGAGGTGACAGGTTTCATGGAGCATTGTGATGCAAGTGATCATGGATCATTGTGATGACAAGAGTCCTGGAACCTTGTGATGACAAGGTTCATGGAGCATTGTGATGACAAGGACCATGGCGAATTGTTATGACATCTGTCATGGGGCATGGTGATGACAGTGGTCATCTAGAATTGTGATGAAAAGTATAATGGAGCATTGTGATGCCAGGGGCCATGGAACATTCTGATGACAAAGGCCATGGAGCATTGTGATGAGAAGTGTCATGGGGCATTTTGATGACATTGGCATGGAGCATTATGATGACAAGAGTTCTGGAGCATTTTGATGAAAAGGGCATGGAGCATTGTGATGACAATGGCCATGGAAAATTGTGATGGCATAAGCCATGGAGCATTGTGATGACAAGTGTCATGGGACATTTTGATGACATTGGCATGGAGCATTATGATGACAAGAGTTCTGGAGCACTTTGATGACAAGGGCATGGAGCATTGTGATCACAGGGCCCATGGGGCATTGTGATGAAAAGAGCCATGGAGCATTGAGATGACAGGCGTCTTGAGGTATGGTGATGACAGTGGTCATGGAGCATTGTGATGACAGGTGTATGGGAGAATTGTGATGAAAATAGTAATGGATCATTGTGATGACATGTGTCCTGGAACACTGTGATGACACGGTTCATCGAGTATTGTGATGACAAGGGTCATAGCGAATTGTGATGACAGGTGTCATTGGGCATTGTGATGACATTGATCATCTAGGAAATGTGATGAAAGGTATCATGGAGCACTGTGATGACTGGGGGCATGAAGCATTGTTATGAAAATTGTCCTGGATTATTGTGATGACAGCAGTCATGGAGAATTGTGATGACAGGGATTATGCAGCATTGTGTTGACAAGGCTATGGACTATTGTGATGACAATGGTCATGGAGCAATGTGATGAAAGTTTTCATGGAACATCGTGATGAAAAGTGCCTGGGAGCATTGTGACGATAAAGGCCATGGAGCATTGTGATGACAAGTGTCATGGAGCATTGTAATGAAAGCTTTCATTATGCACTGTGATGACAAGGGGGAAGGAGTATTGTGATGAAACTGGTCGTGGCGCATTGTGATAACAAAAGCCATGGAGCATTGTGATGACAGGCATCATGGAGCATGGTGAAGAAAGGGGCGATGGGGAATTGTAATGACAATAGAGATATGTGATGAAAATGGTCAGCGAGCATAGTGATTAAAGAGATCATTGAGAATTGTGATGAATAGTGACATAGAGCATTGTGATGGCAAAGGTCATGGAGAATGGTGATGACCAGGGTCATGTAGCTTTGTGATGACACGTCCATGGAACATTGTGATGACAAGAATTCTGGAGCATTGTGATGACAAGGGCCGTGGAGCATTGTGATGCCACTGTCATGGAACATTGTGATGACAAAATTCTGGAGCATTGTGAGGAAGAAGGCTTGGAGCATTGTGATTATAGGGGACATGGAGCATTGTGATGACATGGGCAGGGAACACTGTGATGACAGGTGTTATGGAGCAATGTGATGACAAGTGTCATGGAGCATGGTGATGAGAGGGGCCTTGGAGAATTGTGATGACAGGCGTCATGAGGCATTGAGATGGCAGTGGTCATGGAGCATTATGATGAAAGGTGTTATGGAGCACTGTGATTACAGGGGCCATGGAGCATTGTGAATACAAAGGCCATGGGGCATTGAGATGACAGTGGTCATGGAGCATTGTGATGAAAGTGGTAATGGATCATTGTGATGACAAGTGTCCTGGGACCCTGTGATGACATGGTTCATGAAGCATTGTGATGACAATGGTCATGGCGAATTGTGATGACAATGTCATGGGGCATTGTGATGGCACTGGTCATCTAGAAATGTGATTCAAGTTATTATGGAGCACAGTAATGAGAGGGGCCATGGAGCATTGTGATGACAAGTGTCATGGAGCATTGTGATGACAGGCGTCATGGAGCATCGTGATGACAAATGCCATGGAGAATTGTGATGAGAGGTGGCATTGGGCATTGTGATGAAAGGGGTCATGGAGTACTGGGATTACAGGGGGCATGGAGCATTGTGAAAACAAGTGACATGGTGAATAGTGATGACAGGCTTCATATAGCATTGTGATGACAAGTGCCATTTAGCATTTTGATGTCAGGGTTCATCAGGCATTGTGTTGACGGGGGTCACGTGTCATTGTGATGACAAAGGCCATAGAGCATTGTGATCACAGGGGTCATGGAGCATTGTTATGACATGGGCCATGGAGCATTGTGAAGACAAGATTCATGGAGCATTGTGATGACACTGGCATGAAGCATGGTGATGACAACAGAACTGGAGCACTGTGATGACAAGGGCATGGAGCATTGTGATTACAGGAGACATGGAGCATTGTGATGACATTGGCAGGGATCATTGTGATGACAGAGATCATGGAGCATTGTGATGACAAAGACCAAGGAACATTTTGATGACAAGTGTCATTGAGCAATGTGATGACACGGGAATGGAGCATTATGATGACAAATGTTCTGGAGCATTGTGATGACAAGCACATGGAGCATTGTGATTACAGGGGCCATGGAGCATTGTGATGACAACGGCATGGAGCATTGTGATGACAGTGGTCATTGAGCATTGTGATTACAAAGACCATGAGGCATTGTGATGACAGGGACCTTGGAGCATTGTGATGACAATGATCATCAAGCATTGTGATGACAGGGGTCATAGAGCATTGTGATGAGAAAGACCATGGAGCATGGTGATGACAGAGGCCATGGAACATTGTGATGACAAGGCCATGTACCATTGTGATGACAAGGGCGGGGAACCTTGTGGTGACCGGGGTCATGGAGCCTTTTGATGACAACTTTCATGGAACATTGTGATGACAGGGGTCATGGAGCATTGTGTTGAAAAGGAACATGGAGCAGTGTGATTACAGGGTCCATGGAACATTGTGAATACATAGGCCATGGAACAATGTGATGACAGGGGTCATGTAGCATTGTGATGACAGGGTCATGGAGCATTGGGATTACAGGGCTTATGGGGCACTGTGATGACAGGGGGCATGGAGCATTGTGATGAAAATTGTCCTGGAGCATTATGATGACAGCAGTCACAGAGGATTGGGATGAAAGGTATCATGCAGCATTGTGATGACAACGGTCATGGATCATTTTGATGACAGGGGTCATGGAACATTGTGATAAGAATGTTCATAAAGCATTTTGATGACAGGGGTCATGAAGCATTGTGTTGACACGGGCATGGATCATTGTAATGATAGGATATCTGGAGCATTGTGATGAAAAGGGGATGGATCATTTTGATGACAGGGTCCAAGGAGCATTGTGCTGACAATGGCATGGAGCATTGTGATGAAAAGGGTACTGGAGCACTGTGAGGAAAGAATCATGGATCATTGAGATGACAGGGGTCATGGAGCTTTGTGATGACAAGGGTCATGGAGCATTGTGATGACACGGTCAAGGAACATTGCGATGACAAGAATTATGGAGCATTGTGATGAAAGGACATGGAGCATTGTGATGAAAGGTGACAAGGAGCATTGTGATGATATGGGCAGAGAACTTTGTGATGACAGGGGTCATGGAGCATTGTGATGAAAAGTGTCATCGAACATTGTACTGACAGGGATCATGGAGCTTTTTGGTAAGAGAGGCCTTGGAGATTTGTGGTGGCAGGCGTCATGGGGCATTGTAATGACAGCTGTCTTGGATCATTGTGATGAAAGGGGTCATGGGACACTGTGATTACAGGGGCCATGGAGCATTGTGAATACAAAGGCTCTGGAGCATTGAGGTGACAGGTTTCATGGAGCATTGTGATGAAAGTGATCATGGATCATTGGGATGACAAGAGTCCTGGAACCTTGTGATGACAAGGTTCATGGAGCATTGTGATGACAAGGACCATGGCGAATTGTTATGACATCTGTCATGGGGCATGGTGATGACAGTGGCCATCTAGAATTGTGATGAAAGGTATAATGGAGCACTGTGAGGACAGGGGCCATGGAACATTGTGATGATAAATGCCATGGAGCATTGTGATGACAAGTGTCATGGGGCCTTTTGATGACATTGGCATGGAGCATTATGATGACAAGAGTTCTGGAGCATTTTGATGAAAAGGGCATGGAGCATTGTGATGACAGGGGCCATGGAACATTGTGATGGCATAAGCCATGGAGCATTGTGATGACAAGTGTCATGGGACATTTTGATGACATTGGCATGGAGCATTATGATGACAAGAGTTCTGGAGCACTTTGATGACAAGGGCATGGAGCATTGTGATCACAGGGCCCATGGGGCATTGTGATGAAAAGAGCCATGGAGCATTGAGATGACAGGCGTCTTGAGGTATGGTGATGACAGTGGTCATGGAGCATTGTGATGAAAGAGATCATGGAGCAATATGATAACAGGGGCCATGGAGCATTGTGATGACAGGTGTATTGGAGCATTGTGATGAAAATAGTAATGGATCATTGTGATGACATGTGTCCTGGAACACTGTGATGACACGGTTCATCGAGTATTGTGATGACAAGGGTCATAGCGAATTGTGATGACAGGTGTCATTGGGCATTGTGATGACATTGATCATCTAGGAATTGTGATGAAAGGTATCATGGAGCACTGTGATGACTGGGGGCATGAAGCATTGTTATGAAAATTGTCCTGGATTATTGTGATGACAGCAGTCATGGAGAATTGTGATGACAGGGATTATGCAGCATTGTGTTGACAAGGCTATGGACTATTGTGATGACAATGGTCATGGAGCAATGTGATGAAAGTTTTCATGGAACATCGTGATGAAAAGTGCCTGGGAGCATTGTGACGATAAAGGCCATGGAGCATTGTGACGACAAGTTTCACGGAGCATTGTAATGAAAGCTTTCATTATGCACTGTGATGACAAGGGGGATGGAGTACTGTGATGAAACTGGTCCTGGCGCATTGTGATAACAAAAGCCATGGAGCATTGTGATGACAGGCATCATGGAGCATGGTGAAGAAAGGGGCCATGGGGAATTGTAATGACAATAGAGAAATGTGATGAAAATGGTCAGCAAGCATAGTGATTAAAGTGGTCATTGAGAATTGTGATGAATAGTGACATAGAGCATTGTGATGACAAAGGTCATGGAGAACTGTGATGACCAGGGTCATGTAGCTTTTTGATGACACGTCCATGGAACACTGTGATGACAAGAATTCTGCAGCATTGTGATGACAAGGACCCTGGAGCACTGTGATGCCACGGTCATGGAACATTGTGATGACAAAATTCTGGAGCATTGTGAGGAAAAAGGCTTGGAGCATTGTGATTATAGGGGACATGGAGCATTGTGATGACATGGGCAGGGAACACTGTGATGACAGTTGTTATGGAGCAATGTGATGGCAGGTGTCATGGAGCATTGTGATGAGAGGGGCCTCGGAGAATTGTGATGACAGGCGTCATGAGGCATTGAAATGGCAGTGGTCATGGAGCATTATGATGAAAGGTGTTATGGAGCACTGTGATTACAGGGGCCATGGAGCATTGTGAAAACAAAGGCCATGGGGCATTGAGATGACAGTGGTCATGGAGCTTTGTGATGAAATTGGTAATGGATCATTGTGATGACTAGTGTCCTGGGACCCTGTGATGACATGGTTCATGGAGCATTGTGATGACAATGGTCATGGTGAATTGTGATGACAATGTCATGGGGCATTGTGATGGCACTGGTCATCTAGAAATGTGATTCAAGTTATTATGGAGCACAGTAATGAGAGGGGCCATGGAGCATTGTGATGACAAGTGTCATGGAGCATTGTGATGACAGGTGTCATGGAGCATCGTGATGACAAATGCCATGGAGAATTGTGATGAGAGGTGGCATTGGGCATTGTGATGAAAGAGGTCATGGAGTACTGGGATTACAGGGGGCATGGAGCATTGTGATAACAAGTGACATGGTGAATAGTGATGACAGTCTTCATATAGCATTGTGATGACAAGTGCCATTTAGCATTTTGATGTCAGGGTTCATCAGGGATTGTGTTCACGGGGGTCACGTGTCATTGTGATGACAAAGGCCATAGAGCATTGTGATCACAGGGGTCATGGAGCATTGTGATGACATGGGCCATGGAGCATTGTGAAGACAAGATTCATGGAGCATTGTGATGTCACGGGCATGAAGTATGGTGATGACAACAGAACTGGAGCATTGTGATGACAAGGGCATGGAGCATTGTGATTACAGGAGACATGGAGCATTGTGATGACATTGGCAGGGATCATTGTGATGACAGGGATCATGGAGCATTGTGATGACAAAGACCAAGGAACATTTTGATGACAAGTGTCATTGAGCAATGTGATGACAAGGGAATGGAGCATTATGATGACAAATGTTCTGGAGCATTGTGATGACAAGCGCATGGAGCATTGTGATTACAGGGGCCATGGAGCATTGTGATGACAGTGGTCATTGATCATTGTGATTACAAAGACCATGAGGCATTGTGATGACAGGGACCTTGGAGCATTGTGATGACAATGGTCATCAAGCATTGTGATGACAGGGGTCATAGAGCATTGTGATGAGAAAGACCATGGAGCATGGTGATGACAGAGGCCATGGAACATTGTGATGACAAGGCCATGTACCATTGTGATGACAAGGGCAGGGAACCTTGTGGTGACCGGGGTCAGGGAGCCTTTTGATGACAACTTTCATGGAACATTGTGATGACAGGGGTCATGGAGCATTGTGTTGAAAAGGAACATGGAGCTGTGTGATTACAGGGTCCATGGAACATTGTGAATACATAGGCCATGGAACAATGTGATGACAGGGGTCATGTAGCATTGTGATGACAGGGTCATGGAGCATTGGGATTACAGGGCTTATGGGGCACTGTGATGACAGGGGGCATGGAGCATTGTGATGAAAATTGTCCTGGAGCATTATGATGACAGCCGTCACAGAGGATTGCGATGAAAGGTATCATGCAGCATTGTGATGACAACGGTCATGGATCATTTTGATGACAGGGGTCATGGAACATTGTGATAAGAATGTTCATAAAGCATTTTGATGACAGGGGTCATGAAGCATTGTGTTGACACGGGCATGGAGCATTGTAATGATAGGATATCTGGAGCATTGTGATGAAAAGGGGATGGAGCATTTTGATGACAGGGTCCAAGGAGCATTGTGCTGACAATGGCATGGAGCATTGTGATGAAAAGGGTACTGGAGCACTGTGAGGAAAGGAATCATGGATCATTGTGATGACAGGGGTCATGGAGCTTTGTGATGACAAGGGTCATGGAGCATTGTGATGACACGGTCAAGGAACATTGCGATGACAAGAATTATGGAGCATTGTGATGAAAGGACATGGAGCATTGTGATGAAAGGTGACAAGGAGCATTGTGATGATATGGGCAGAGAACTTTGTGATGACAGGGGTCATGGAGCATTGTGATGAAAAGTGTCATCGAACATTGTACTGACAGGGATCATGGAGCTTTTTGGTAAGAGAGGCCTTGGAGATTTGTGGTGGCAGGCGTCATGGGGCATTGTAATGACAGCGGTCTTGGATCATTGTGATGAAAGGGGTCATGGAGCACTGTGATTACAGGGGCCATGGAGCATTGTGAATACAAAGGCTATGGAGCATTGAGGTGACAGGTTTCATGGAGCATTGTGATGAAAGTGATCATGGATCATTGTGATGACAAGAGTCCTGGAACCTTGTGATGACAAGGTTCATGGAGC
This sequence comes from Balaenoptera physalus, assembly GCF_965194825.1. NCBI lineage: Eukaryota > Metazoa > Chordata > Mammalia > Artiodactyla > Balaenopteridae > Balaenoptera > Balaenoptera physalus. The sequence continues at coordinate 723,690 of NW_028126378.1, forward strand.
ATTGTGATGACAAGGACCATGGCGAATTGTTATGACATCTGTCATGGGGCATGGTGATGACAGTGGTCATCTAGAATTGTGATGAAAGGTATAATGGAGCACTGTGATGACAGGGGCCATGGAACATTGTGATGACAAAGGCCATGGAGCATTGTGATGACAAGTGTCATGGGGCATTTTGATGACATTGGCATGGAGCATTATGATGACAAGAGTTCTGGAGCCTTTTGATGAAAAGGGCATGGAGCATTTTGATGACAGGGGCCATGGAAAATTGTGATGGCATAAGCCATGGAGCATTGTGATGACAAGTGTCATGGGGCATTTTGATGACATTGGCATGGAGCATTATGATGACAAGAGTTCTGGTGCACTTTGATGACAAGGGCATGGAGCATTGTGATCACAGGGCCCATGGGGCATTGTGATGAAAAGAGCCATGGAGCATTGAGATGACAGGCGTCTTGAGGTATGGTGATGACAGTGGTCATGGAGCATTGTGATGAAAGAGATCATGGAGCAATATGATAACAGGGGCCATGGAGCATTGTGATGACAGGTGTATTGGAGCATTGTGATGAAAATAGTAATGGATCATTGTGATGACATGTGGCCTTGAACACTGAGATGACACTGTTCATCGAGTATTGTGATGACAAGGGTCATAGCGAATTGTGATGACAGGTGTCATTGGGCATTGTGATGACATTGATCATCTAGGAATTGTGATGAAAGGTATCATGGAGCACTGTGATGACTGGGGGCATGAAGCATTGTTATGAAAATTGTCCTGGGTTATTGTGATGACAGCAGTCATGGAGAATTGTGATGACAGGGATTATGCAGCATTGTGTTGACAAGGCTATGGACTATTGTGATGACAATGGTCATGGAGCAATGTGATGAAAGTTTTCATGGAACATCGTGATGAAAAGTGCCTGGGAGCATTGTGACGATAAAGGCCATGGAGCATTGTGATGACAAGTGTCACGGAGCATTGAAATGAAAGCTTTCATTATGCACTGTGATGACAAGGGGGATGGAGTATTGTGATGAAACTGGTCCTGGCGCATTGTGATAACAAAAGCCATGGAGCATTGTGAAGACAAGATTCATGGAGCATTGTGATGACACTGGCATGAAGCATGGTGATGACAACAGAACTGGAGCATTGTGATGACAAGGGCATGTAGCATTGTGATTACACGAGACATGGAGCATTGTGATGACATTGGCAGGGATCATTGTGATGACAGGGATCATGGAGCATTGTGATGACAAAGACCATGGAACATTTTGATGACAAGTGTCATTGAGCAATGTGATGACACGGGAATGGAGCATTATGATGACAAATGTTCTGGAGCATTGTGATGACAAGCGCATGGAGCATTGTGATTACAGGGGCCATGGAGCATTGTGATGACAACGGCATGGAGCATTGTGATGACAGTGGTCATTTAGCATTGTGATTACAAAGACCATGAGGCATTGTGATGACAGGGACCTTGGAGCATTGTGATGACAATGGTCATCAAGCATTGTGATGACAGGGGTCATAGAGCATTGTGATGAGAAAGACCATGGAGCATGGTGATGACAGAGGCCATGGAACATTGTGATGACAAGGCCATGTACCATTGTGATGACAAGGGCAGGGAACCTTGTGGTGACCGGGGTCATGGAGCATTTTGATGACAACTTTCATGGAACATTGTGATGACAGGGGTCATGGAGCATTGTGTTGAAAAGGAACATGGAGCAGTGTGATTACAGGGTCCATGGAACATTGTGTATACATAGGCCATGGAACAATGTGATGACAGGGGTCATGTAGCATTGTGATGACAGGGTCATGGAGCATTGGGATTACAGGGCTTATGGGCACTGTGATGACAGGGGGCATGGAGCATTGTGATGAAAATTGTCCTGGAGCATTATGATGACAGCAGTCACAGAGGATTGGGATGAAAGGTATCATGAAGCATTGTGATGACAACGGTCATGGATCATTTTGATGACAGGGGTCATGGAACATTGTGAAAAGAATGTTCATAAAGCATTTTGATGACAGGGGTCATGAAGCATTGTGTTGACACGGGCATGGAGCATTGTAATGATAGGATATCTGGAGCATTGTGATGAAAAGGGGATGGAGCATTTTGATGACAGGGTCCAAGGAGCATTGTGCTGACAATGGCATGGAGCATTGTGATGAAAAGGGTACTGGAGCACTGTGAGGAAAGGAATCATGGATCATTGTGATGACAGGGGTCATGGAGCTTTGTGATGACAAGGGTCATGGAGCATTGTGATGACACAGTCAAGGAACATTGCGATGACAAGAATTATGGAGCATTGTGATGAAAGGACATGGAGCATTGTGATGAAAGGTGACAAGGAGCATTGTGATGATATGGGCAGAGAACTTTGTGATGACAGGGGTCATGGAGCATTGTGATGAAAAGTGTCATCGAACATTGTACTGACAGGGATCATGGAGCTTTTTGGTAAGAGAGGCCTTGGAGATTTGTGGTGGCAGGCGTCATGGGGCATTGTAATGACAGCGGTCTTGGATCATTGTGATGAAAGGGGTCATGGAGCACTGTGATTACAGGGGCCATGGAGCATTGTGAATACAAAGGCTATGGAGCATTGAGGTGACAGGTTTCATGGAGCATTGTGATGAAAGTGATCATGGATCATTGTGATGACAAGAGTCCTGGAACCTTGTGATGACAAGGTTCATGGAGCATTGTGATGACAAGGACCATGGCGAATTGTTATGACACCTGTCATGGGGCATTGTGATGACAGTGGTCATCTAGAAATGTGATGAAAGGTATAATGGAGCACTGTGATGACAGGGGCCATGGAACATTGTGATGAAAAAGGCCATGGAGCATTGTGATGACAAGTGTCATGGGGCATTTTGATGACATTGGCATGGAGCATTATGATGACAAGAGTTCTGGAGCATTTTGATGAAAAGGGCATGGAGCATTGTGATGACAGGGGCCATGGAAAATTGTGATGGCATAAGCCATGGAGCATTGTGATGACAAGAGTCATAGGACATTTTGATGACATTGGCATGGAGCATTATGATGACCAGATTTCTGGAGCACTTTGATGACAAGGGCATGGAGCATTGTGATCACAGGGCCCATGGGGCATTGTGATGAAAAGAGCCATGGAGCATTGAGATGACAGGCGTCTTGAGGTATGGTGATGACAGTGGTCATGGAGCATTGTGATGAAAGAGATCATGGAGCAATATGATAACAGGGGCCATGGAGCATTGTGATGACAGGTGTATTGGAGCATTGTGATGAAAATAGTAATGGATCATTGTGATGACATGTGTCCTGGAACACTGTGATGACACGGTTCATCGAGTATTGTGATGACAAGGACCATAGCGAATTGTGATGACAGGTGTCATTGGGCATTGTGATGACATTGATCATCTAGGAATTGTGATGAAAGGTATCATGGAGCCCTGTGATGACTGGGGGCATGAAGCATTGTTATGAAAATTGTCCTGGATTATTGTGATGACAGCAGTCATGGAGAATTGTGATGACAGGGATTATGCAGCATTGTGTTGACAAGGCTATGGACTATTGTGATGACAATGGTCATGGAGCAATGTTATGAAAATTTTCATGGAACATCGTGATGAAAAGTGCCTGGGAGCATTGTGACGATAAAGGCCATGGAGTATTGTGATGACAAGTGTCACGGAGCATAGTAATGAAAGCTTTCATTATGCACTGTGATGACAAGGGGGATGGAGTATTGTGATGAAACTGGTCCTGGCGCATTGTGATAACAAAAGCCATGGAGCATTGTGATGACAGGCATCATGGAGCATGGTGAAGAAAGGGGCCATGGGGAATTGTAATGACAATAGAGAAATGTGATGAAAATGGTCAGCGAGCATAGTGATTAAAGTGGTCATTGAGAATTGTGATGAATAGTGACATAGAGCATTGTGATGACAAAGGTCATGGAGAACTGTGATGACCAGGGTCATGTAGCTTTGTGATGACACGTCCATGGAACATTGTGATGACAAGAATTCTGGAGCATTGTGATGACAAGGGCCGTGGAGCATTGTGATGCCACGGTCATGGAACATTGTGATGACAAAATTCTGGAGCATTGTGAGGAAAAAGGCTTGGAGCATTGTGATTATAGGGGACATGGAGCATTGTGATGACATGGGCAGGGAACACTGTGATGACAGTTGTTATGGAGCAATGTGATGACAGGTGTCATGGAGCATTGTGATGAGAGGGGCCTTGGAGAATTGTGATGACAGGCGTCATGAGGCATTGAGATGGCAGTGGTCATGGAGCATTATGATGAAATGTGTTATGGAGCACTGTGATTACAGGGGCCATGGAGCATTGTGAATACAAAGGCCATGGGGCATTGAGATGACAGTGGTCATGGAGCATTGTGATGAAAGTGGTAATGGATCATTGTGATGACAAGTGTCCTGGGACCCTGTGATGACATGGTTCATGGAGCATTGTGATGACAATGGTCATGGCGAATTGTGATGACAATGTCATGGGGCTTTGTGATGGAACTGGTCATCTAGAAATGTGATTCAAGTTATTATGGAGCACAGTAATGAGAGGGGCCATGGAGCATTGTGATGACAAGTGTCATGGAGCATCGTGATGACAAATGCCATGGAGAATTGTGATGAGAGGTGGCATTTGGCATTGTGATGAAAGGGGTCATGGAGTACTGGGATTACAGGGGGCATGGAGCATTGTGAAAACAAGTGACATGGTGAATAGTGATGACAGGCTTCATATAGCATTGTGATGACAAGTGCCATTTAGCATTTTGATGTCAGGGTTCATCAGGCATTGTATTGTCGGGAGTCACGTGTCATTGTGATGACAAAGGCCATAGAGCATTGTGATCACAGGGGTCATGGAGCATTGTGATGACATGGGCCATGGAGCATTGTGAAGACAAGATTCATGGAGCATTGTGATGAAACTGGCATGAAGCATGGTGATGACAACAGAACTGGAGCATTGTGATGACAAGGGCATGGAGCATTGTGATTACAGGAGACATGGAGCATTGTGATGACATTGTCAGGGATCATTGTGATGACAGGGATCATGGAGCATTGTGATGACAAAGACCAAGGAACATTTTGATGACAAGTGTCATTGAGCAATGTGATGACACGGGAATGGAGCATTATGATGACAAACGTTCTGGAGCATTGTGATGACAAGCGCACGGAGCATTGTGATTACAGGGGCCATGGAGCATTGTGATGACAACGGCATGGAGCATTGTGATGACAGTGGTCATTGAGCATTGTGATTACAAAGACCATGAGGCACTGTGATGACAGGGACCTTGGAGCATTGTGATGACAATGGTCATCAAGCATTGTGATGACAAGGGTCATAGAGCATTGTGACGAGAAAGACCATGGAGCATGGTGATGACAGAGGCCATGGAACATTTTGATTACAAGGCCATGTACCATTGTGATGACAAGGGCAGGGAACCTTGTGGTGACCGGGGTCATGGAGCATTTTGATGACAACTTTCATGGAACATTGTGATGACAGGGGTCATGGAGCATTGTGTTGAAAAGGAACATGGAGCAGTGTGATTACAGGGTCCATGGAACATTGTGAATACATAGGCCATGGAACAATGTGATGACAGGGGTCATGTAGCATTGTGATGACAGGGTCATGGAGCATTGGGATTACAGGGCTTATGGGGCACTGTGATGACAGGGGGCATGGAGCATTGTGATGAAAATTGTCCTGGAGCATTATGATGACAGCAGTCACAGAGGATTGGGATGAAAGGTATCATGCAGCATTGTGATGACAACGGTCATGGATCATTTTGATGACAGGGGTCATGGAACATTGTGATAAGAATGTTCATAAAGCATTTTGATGACAGGGGTCATGAAGCATTGTGTTGACACGGGCATGGAGCATTGTAATGATAGGATATCTGGAGCATTGTGATGAAAAGGGGATGGAGCATTTTGATGACAGGGTCCAAGGAGCATTGTGCTGACAATGGCATGGAGCATTGTGATGAAAAGGGTACTGGAGCACTGTGAGGAAAGGAATCATGGATCATTGTGATGACAGGGGTCATGGAGCTTTGTGATGACAAGGGTCATGGAGCATTGTGATGACACGGTCAAGGAACATTGCGATGACAAGAATTATGGAGCATTGTGATGAAAGGACATGGAGCATTGTGATGAAAGGTGACAAGGAGCATTGTGATGATATGGGCAGAGAACTTTGTGATGACAGGGGTCATGGAGCATTGTGATGAAAAGTGTCATCGAACATTGTACTGACAGGGATCATGGAGCTTTTTGGTAAGAGAGGCCTTGGAGATTTGTGGTGGCAGGCGTCATGGGGCATTGTAATGACAGTGGTCTTGGATCATTGTGATGAAAGGGGTCATGGAGCACTGTGATTACAGGGGCCATGGAGCACTGTGAATACAAAGGCTATGGAGCATTGAGGTGACAGGTTTCATGGAGCATTGTGATGAAAGTGATCATGGATCTTTGTGATGACAAGAGTCCTGGAACCTTGTGATGACAAGGTTCATGGAGCATTGTGATGACAAGGACCATGGCGAATTGTTATGACATCTGTCATGGGGCATGGTGATGACAGAGGTCATCTAGAATTGTGATGAAAGGTATAATAGAGCACTGTGATGACAGGGGCCATGGAACATTGTGATGACAAAGGCCATGGAGCATTGTGATGACAAGTGTCATGGGGCATTTTGATGACATTGGCATGGAGCATTATGATGACCAGAGTTCTGGAGCATTTTGATGAAAAGGGCATGGAGCATTGTGATGACAGGGGCCATGGAAAATTGTGATGGCATAAGCCATGGAGCATTGTGATGACAAGTGTCATGGGACATTTTGATGGCATTGGCATGGAGCATTATGATGACAAGAGTTCTGGAGCGCTTTGATGACAAGGGCATGGAGCATTGTGATCACAGGGCCCATGGGGCATTGTGATGAAAAGAGCCATAGAGCAATGAGATGACAGGTGTCTTGAGGTATGGTGATGAGAGTGGTCATGGAGCATTGTGATGAAAGAGATCATGGAGCAATATGATAACAGGGGCCATGGAGCATTGTGATGACAGGTGTATTGGAGCATTGTGATGAAAATAGTAATGGATCATTGTGATGACATGTGTCCTGGAACACTGTGATGACAAGGTTCATCGAGTATTGTGATGACAAGGGTCATAGCGAATTGTGATGACAGGTGTCATTGGGCATTGTGATGACATTGATCATCTAGGAATTGTGATGAAAGGTATCATGGAGCACTGTGATGACTGGGGGCATGAAGCATTGTTATGAAAATTGTCCTGGGTTACTGTGATGACAGCAGTCATGGAGAATTGTGATGACAGGGATTATGCAGCATTGTGTTGACAAGGCTATGGACTATTGTGATGACAATGGTCATGGAGCAATGTGATGAAAGTTTTCATGGAACATCGTGATGAAAAGTGCCTGGGAGCATTGTGACGATAAAGGCCATGGAGCATTGTGATGACAAGTGTCATGGAGCATTGTAATGAAAGCTTTCATTATGCACTGTGATGACAAGGGGGATGGAGTATTGTGATGAAACTGGTCCTGGCGCATTGTGATAACAAAAGCCATGGAGCATTGTGATGACAGGCATTATGGAGCATGGTGAAGAAAGGGGCCATGGGGAATTGTAATGACAATAGAGAAATGTGATGAAAATGGTCAGCGAGCATAGTGATTAAAGTGGTCATTGAGAATTGTGATGAATAGTGACATAGAGCATTGTGATGACAACGGTCATGGAGAACTGTGATGACCAGGGTCATGTAGCTTTGTGATGACACGTCCATGGAACATTGTGATGACAAAATTCTGGAGCATTGTGAGGAAAAAGGCTTGGAGCATTGTGATTATAGGGGACATTGAGCATTGTGATGACATGGGCAGGGAACACTGAGATGACAGGTGTTATGGAGCAATGTGATGACAAGTGTCATGGAGCATTGTGATGAGAGGGGCCTTGGAGAATTGTGATGACAGGCGTCATGAGGCATTGAGATGGCAGTGGTCATGGAGCATTATGATGAAAGGTGTTATGGAGCACTGTGATTACATGGGCCATGGAGCATTTTGAATACAAAGGCCATGGGGCATTGAGATGACAGTGGTCATGGAGCATTGTGATGAAAGTGGTAATGGATCATTGTGATGACAAGTGTCCTGGGACTCTGTGATGACATGGTTCATGGAGCATTGTGATGACAATGGTCATGGCGAATTGTGATGACAATGTCATGGGGCATTGTGATGGCACTGGTCATATAGAAATGTGATTCAAGTTATTATGGAGCACAGTAATGAGAGGGGCCTTGGAGCATTGTGATGACAAGTGTCATGGAGCATTGTGATGACAGGTGTCATGGAGCATCGTGATGACAAATGCCATGGAGAATTGTGATGAGAGGTGGCATTGGACATTGTGATGAAAGGGGTCATGGAGTACTGGGATTACAGGGGGCATGGAGCATTGTGAAAACAAGTGACATTGTGAATAGTGATGACAGGCTTCATATAGCATTGTGATGACAAGTGCCATTTAGCATTTTGATGTCAGGGTTCATCAGGCATTGTGTTTTCGGGGGTCACGTGTCATTGTGATGAAAAAGGCCATAGAGCATTGTGATCACAGGGGTCATGGAGCATTGTGATGACATGGGCCATGGAGCATTGTGAAGACAAGATTCATGGAGCATTGTGATGACACTGGCATGAAGCATGGTGATGACAACAGAACAGGAGCATTGTGATGACAAGGGCATGGAACATTGTGATTACAGGAGACATGGAGCATTGTGATGACATTGGCAGGGATCATTGTGATGACAGGGATCATGGAGCATTGTGATGACAAAGACCAAGGAACATTTTGATGACAAGTGTCATTGAGCAATGTGATGACACGGGAATGGAGCATTATGATGACAAATGTTCTGGAGCATTGTGATGAAAAGCGCATGGAGCATTGTGATTACAGGGGCCATGGAGCATTGTGATGACAACGGCATGGAGCATTGTGATGACAGTGGTCATTGAGCATTGTGATTACAAAGACCATGAGGCATTGTGATGACAGGGACCTTGGAGCATTGTGATGACCATGGTCATCAAGCATTGTGATGACAGGGGTCATAGAGCATTGTGATGAGAAAGACCATGGAGCATGGTGATGACAGAGGCCATGGAACATTGTGATGACAAGGCCATGTACCATTGCGATGACAAGGGCAGGGAACCTTGTGGTGACCGGGGTCATGGAGCATTTTGATGACAACTTTCATGGAACATTGTGATGACAGGGGTCATGGAGCATTGTTTTGAAAAGTAACATGGAGCAGTGTGATTACAGGGTCCATGGAACATTGTGAATACATAGGCCATGGAACAATGTGATGACATGGGTCATGTAGCATTGTGATGACACGGTCATGAAGCATTGGGATTACAGGGTTTATGGGGCACTGTGATGACAGGGGCCATGGAGCATTGTGATGAAAATTGTCCTGGAGCATTATGATGACAGCAGTCACAGAGGATTGGGATGAAAGGTATCATGCAGCATTGTGATAACAACGGTCATGGATCATTTTGATGACAGGGGTCATGGAACATTGTGATAAGAATGTTCATAAAGCATTTTGATGACAGGGGTCATGAAGCATTGGGTTGACATGGGCATGGAGCATTGTAATGATAGGATATCTGGAGCTTTGTGATGAAAAGGGGATGGAGCATTTTGATGACAGGGTCCAAGGAGCATTGTGCTGACAATGGCATGGAGCATTGTGATGAAAAGGGTACTGGAGCACTGTGAGGAAAGGAATCATGGATCATTGTGATGACAGGGGTCATGGAGCTTTGTGATGACAAGGGTCATGGAGCATTGTGATGACACGGTCAAGGAACATTGCGATGACAAGAATTATGGAGCATTGTGATGAAAGGACATGGAGCATTGTGATGAAAGGTGACAAGGAGCATTGTGATGATATGGGCAGAGAACTTTGTGATGACAGGGGTCATGGAGCATTGTGATGAAAAGTGTCATCGAACATTGTACTGACAGGGATCATGGAGCTTTTTGGTAAGAGAGGCCTTGGAGATTTGTGGTGGCAGGCGTCATGGGGCATTGTAATGACAGCGGTCTTGGATCATTGTGATGAAAGGGGTCATGGAGCACTGTGATTACAGGGGCCATGGAGCATTGTGAATACAAAGGCTATGGAGCATTGAGGTGACAGGTTTCATGGAGCATTGTGATGAAAGTGATCATGGATCATTGTGATGATAAGAGTCCTGGAACCTTGTGATGACAAGGTTCATGGAGCATTGTGATGACAAGGACCATGGCGAATTGTTATGACATCTGTCATGGGGCATGGTGATGACAGTGGTCATCTAGAATTGTGATGAAAGGTATAATGGAGCACTGTGATGACAGGGACCATGGAACATTGTGATGACAAAGGCCATGGAGCATTGTGATGACAAGTGTCATGGGGCATTTTGATGACATTGGCATGGAGCATTATGATGACAAGAGTTCTGGAGCGTTTTGATGAAAAGGGCATGGAGCATTGTGATGACAGGGGCCATGGAACATTGTGATGGCATAAGCCATGGAGCATTGTGATGACAAGTGTCATGGGGCATTTTGATGACATTGGCATGGAGCATTATGATGACAAGAGTTCTGGAGCACTTTGATGACAAGGGCATGGAGCATTGTGATCACAGGGCCCATGGGGCTTTGTGATGAAAAGAGCCATGGAGCATTGAGATGACAGGCGTCTTGAGGTATGGTGATGACAGAGGTCATGGAGCATTGTGATGAAAGAGATCATGGAGCAATATGATAACAGGGGCCATGGAGCATTGTGATGACAGGTGTATTGGAGCATTGTGATGAAAATAGTAATGGATCATTGTGATGACATGTGTACTGGAACACTGTGATGACACGGTTCATCGAGTATTGTGATGACAAGGGTCATAGCGAATTGTGATGACAGGTGTCATTGGGCATTGTGATGACATTGATCATCTAGGAATTGTGATGAAAGGTATCATGGAGCACTGTGATGACTGGGGGCATGAAGCATTGTTATGAAAATTGTCCTGGATTATTGTGATGACAGCAGTCATGGAGAATTGTGATGACAGGAATTATGCAGCATTGTGTTGACAAGGCTATGGACTATTGTGATGACAATGGTCATGGAGCAATGTGATGAAAGTTTTCATGGAACATCGTGATGAAAAGTGCCTGGGAGCATTGTGACGATAAAGGCCATGGAGCATTGTGATGACAAGTGTCACGGAGCATTGTAATGAAAGCTTTCATTATGCACTGTGATGACAAGGGGGATGGAGTATTGTGATGAAACTGGTCCTGGCGCATTGTGATAACAAAAGCCATGGAGCATTGTGATGACAGGCATCATGGAGCATGGTGAAGAAAGGGGCCATGGGGAATTGTAATGACAATAGAGAAATGTGATGAAAATGGTCAGCGAGCATAGTGATTAAAGTGGTCATTGAGAATTGTGATGAATAGTGACATAGAGCATTGTGATGACAAAGGTCATGGAGAACTGTGATGACCAGGTTCATGTAGCTTTGTGATGACACGTCCATGGAACATTGTGATGACAAGAATTCTGCAGCATTGTGATGACAAGGGCCGTGGAGCATTGTGATGCCACGGCCATGGAACATTGGGATGACAAAATTCTGGAGCATTGTGAGGAAAAAGGCTTGGAGCATTGTGATTATAGGGGACATGGAGCATTGTGATGACATGGGCAGGGAACACTGTGATGACAGTTGTTATGGAGCAATGTGATGACAAGTGTCATGGAGAATTGTGATGAGAGGGGCCTTGGAGAATTGTGATGACAGGCGTCATGAGGCATTGAGATGGCAGTGTTAATGGAGCATTAAGATGAAAGGTGTTATGGAGCACTGTGATTACAGGGGCCATGGAGCATTGTGAATACAAAGGCCATGGAGCATTGAGATGACAGTGGTCATGGAGCATTGTGATGAAAGTGGTCATGGATCATTGTGATGACAAGTGTCCTGGGACCCTGTGATGACATGGTTCATGGAGCATTGTGATGACAATGGTCATGGCGAATTGTGATGACAATGTCATGGGGCATTGTGATGGCACTGGTCATCTAGAAATGTGATTCAAGTTATTATGGAGCACAGTAATGAGAGGAGCCATGGAGCATTGTGATGACAAGTGTCATGGAGCCTTGTGATGACAGGCGTCATGGAGCATCGTGATGACAAATGCCATGGAGAATTGTGATGAGAGGTGGCATTGGGCATTGTGATGAAAGGGGTCATGGAGTACTGGGATTACAGGGGGCATGGAGCATTGTAAAAACAAGTGACATGGTGAATAGTGATGAAAGGCTTCATATAGCATTGTGTTGACAAGTGCCATTTAGCATTTTGATGTCAGGGTTCATCAGGCATTGTGTTGACGGGGGTCACGTGTCATTGTGATGAAAAAGGCCATAGAGCATTGTGATCACAGGGGTCATGGAGCATTGTGATGACATGGGCCATGGAGCATTGTGAAGACAAGATGCATGGAGCATTGTGATGACACTGGCATAAAGCATGGTGATGACAACAGAACTGGAGCATTGTGATGACAAGGGCATGGAGCATTGTGATTAGAGGAGACATGGAGCATTGTGATGACATTGGCTGGGATCATTGTGATGACAGGGATCATGGAGCATTGTGATGAGAAAGACCAAGGAACATTTTGATGACAAGTGTCATTGAGCAATGTGATGACACGGGAATGGAGCATTATGATGACAAATGTTCTGGAGCATTGTGATGACAAGCGCATGGAGCATTGTGATTACAGGGGCCATGGAGCATTGTGATGACAACGGCATGGAGCATTGTGATGACAGTGGTCATTGAGCATTGTGATTACAAAGACCATGAGGCATTGTGATGACAGGGACCTTGGAGCATTGTGATGACAATGGTCATCAAGCATTGTGATGACAGGGGTCATAGAGCATTGTGATGAGAAAGACCATAGAGCATGGTGATGACAGAGGCCATGGAACATTGTGATGACAAGGCCATGTACCATTGTGATGACAAGGGCAGGGAACCTTGTGGTGACCGGGGTCAGGGAGCCTTTTGATGACAACTTTCATGGAACATTGTGATGACAGGGGTCATGGAGCATTGTGTTGAAAAGGAACATGGAGCTGTGTGATTACAGGGTCCATGGAACATTGTGAATACATAGGCCATGGAACAATGTGATGACAGGGGTCATGTAGCATTGTGATGACAGGGTCATGGAGCATTGGGATTACAGGGCTTATGGGGCACTGTGATGACAGGGGGCATGGAGCATTGTGATGAAAATTGTCCTGGAGCATTATGATGACAGCCGTCACAGAGGATTGCGATGAAAGGTATCATGCAGCATTGTGATGACAACGGTCATGGATCATTTTGATGACAGGGGTCATGGAACATTGTGATAAGAATGTTCATAAAGCATTTTGATGACAGGGGTCATGAAGCATTGTGTTGACACGGGCATGGAGCATTGTAATGATAGGATATCTGGAGCATTGTGATGAAAAGGGGATGGAGCATTTTGATGACAGGGTCCAAGGAGCATTGTGCTGACAATGGCATGGAGCATTGTGATGAAAAGGGTACTGGAGCACTGTGAGGAAAGGAATCATGGATCATTGTGATGACAGGGGTCATGGAGCTTTGTGATGACAAGGGTCATGGAGCATTGTGATGACACGGTCAAGGAACATTGCGATGACAAGAATTATGGAGCATTGTGATGAAAGGACATGGAGCATTGTGATGAAAGGTGACAAGGAGCATTGTGATGATATGGGCAGAGAACTTTGTGATGACAGGGGTCATGGAGCATTGTGATGAAAAGTGTCATCGAACATTGTACTGACAGGGATCATGGAGCTTTTTGGTAAGAGAGGCCTTGGAGATTTGTGGTGGCAGGCGTCATGGGGCATTGTAATGACAGCGGTCTTGGATCATTGTGATGAAAGGGGTCATGGAGCACTGTGATTACAGGGGCCATGGAGCATTGTGAATACAAAGGCTATGGAGCATTGAGGTGACAGGTTTCATGGAGCATTGTGATGAAAGTGATCATGGATCATTGTGATGACAAGAGTCCTGGAACCTTGTGATGACAAGGTTCATGGAGCATTGTGATGACAAGGACCATGGCGAATTGTTATGACATCTGTCATGGGGCATGGTGATGACAGTGGTCATCTAGAATTGTGATGAAAGGTATAATGGAGCACTGTGATGACAGGGGCCATGGAACATTGTGATGACAAAGGCCATGGAGCATTGTGATGACAAGTGTCATGGGGCATTTTGATGACATTGGCATGGAGCATTATGATGACAAGAGTTCTGGAGCGTTTTGATGAAAAGGGCATGGAGCATTTTGATGACAGGGGCCATGGAAAATTGTGATGGCATAAGCCATGGAGCATTGTGATGACAAGTGTCATGGGGCATTTTGATGACATTGGCATGGAGCATTATGATGACAAGAGTTCTGGTGCACTTTGATGACAAGGGCATGGAGCATTGTGATCACAGGGCCCATGGGGCATTGTGATGAAAAGAGCCATGGAGCATTGAGATGACAGGCGTCTTGAGGTATGGTGATGACAGTGGTCATGGAGCATTGTGATGAAAGAGATCATGGAGCAATATGATAACAGGGGCCATGGAGCATTGTGATGACAGGTGTATTGGAGCATTGTGATGAAAATAGTAATGGATCATTGTGATGACATGTGGCCTTGAACACTGAGATGACACTGTTCATCGAGTATTGTGATGACAAGGGTCATAGCGAATTGTGATGACAGGTGTCATTGGGCATTGTGATGACATTGATCATCTAGGAATTGTGATGAAAGGTATCATGGAGCACTGTGATGACTGGGGGCATGAAGCATTGTTATGAAAATTGTCCTGGGTTATTGTGATGACAGCAGTCATGGAGAATTGTGATGACAGGGATTATGCAGCATTGTGTTGACAAGGCTATGGACTATTGTGATGACAATGGTCATGGAGCAATGTGATGAAAGTTTTCATGGAACATCGTGATGAAAAGTGCCTGGGAGCATTGTGACGATAAAGGCCATGGAGCATTGTGATGACAAGTGTCACGGAGCATTGAAATGAAAGCTTTCATTATGCACTGTGATGACAAGGGGGATGGAGTATTGTGATGAAACTGGTCCTGGCGCATTGTGATAACAAAAGCCATGGAGCATTGTGAAGACAAGATTCATGGAGCATTGTGATGACACTGGCATGAAGCATGGTGATGACAACAGAACTGGAGCATTGTGATGACAAGGGCATGTAGCATTGTGATTACACGAGACATGGAGCATTGTGATGACATTGGCAGGGATCATTGTGATGACAGGGATCATGGAGCATTGTGATGACAAAGACCATGGAACATTTTGATGACAAGTGTCATTGAGCAATGTGATGACACGGGAATGGAGCATTATGATGACAAATGTTCTGGAGCATTGTGATGACAAGCGCATGGAGCATTGTGATTACAGGGGCCATGGAGCATTGTGATGACAACGGCATGGAGCATTGTGATGACAGTGGTCATTGAGCATTGTGATTACAAAGACCATGAGGCATTGTGATGACAGGGACCTTGGAGCATTGTGATGACAATGGTCATCAAGCATTGTGATGACAGGGGTCATAGAGCATTGTGATGAGAAAGACCATGGAGCATGGTGATGACAGAGGCCATGGAACATTGTGATGACAAGGCCATGTACCATTGTGATGACAAGGGCAGGGAACCTTGTGGTGACCGGGGTCATGGAGCATTTTGATGACAACTTTCATGGAACATTGTGATGACAGGGGTCATGGAGCATTGTGTTGAAAAGGAACATGGAGCAGTGTGATTACAGGGTCCATGGAACATTGTGTATACATAGGCCATGGAACAATGTGATGACAGGGGTCATGTAGCATTGTGATGACAGGGTCATGGAGCATTGGGATTACAGGGCTTATGGGCACTGTGATGACAGGGGGCATGGAGCATTGTGATGAATATTGTCCTGGAGCATTATGATGACAGCAGTCACAGAGGATTGGGATGAAAGGTATCATGCAGCATTGTGATGACAACGGTCATGGATCATTTTGATGACAGGGGTCATGGAACATTGTGATAAGAATGTTCATAAAGCATTTTGATGACAGGGGTCATGAAGCATTGTGTTGACACGGGCATGGAGCATTGTAATGATAGGATATCTGGAGCATTGTGATGAAAAGGGGAGGGAGCATTTTGATGACAGGGTCCAAGGAGCATTGTGCTGACAATGGCATGGAGCATTGTGATGAAAAGGGTACTGGAGCACTGTGAGGAAAGGAATCATGGATCATTGTGATGACAGGGGTCATGGAGCTTTGTGATGACAAGGGTCATGGAGCATTGTGATGACACAGTCAAGGAACATTGCGATGACAAGAATTATGGAGCATTGTGATGAAAGGACATGGAGCATTGTGATGAAAGGTGACAAGGAGCATTGTGATGATATGGGCAGAGAACTTTGTGATGACAGGGGTCATGGAGCATTGTGATGAAAAGTGTCATCGAACATTGTACTGACAGGGATCATGGAGCTTTTTGGTAAGAGAGGCCTTGGAGATTTGTGGTGGCAGGCGTCATGGGGCATTGTAATGACAGCGGTCTTGGATCATTGTGATGAAAGGGGTCATGGAGCACTGTGATTACAGGGGCCATGGAGCATTGTGAATACAAAGGCTATGGAGCATTGAGGTGACAGGTTTCATGGAGCATTGTGATGAAAGTGATCATGGATCATTGTGATGACAAGAGTCCTGGAACCTTGTGATGACAAGGTTCATGGAGCATTGTGATGACAAGGACCATGGCGAATTGTTATGACACCTGTCATGGGGCATTGTGATGACAGTGGTCATCTAGAAATGTGATGAAAGGTATAATGGAGCACTGTGATGACAGGGGCCATGGAACATTGTGATGAAAAAGGCCATGGAGCATTGTGATGACAAGTGTCATGGGGCATTTTGATGACATTGGCATGGAGCATTATGATGACAAGAGTTCTGGAGCATTTTGATGAAAAGGGCATGGAGCATTGTGATGACAGGGGCCATGGAAAATTGTGATGGCATAAGCCATGGAGCATTGTGATGACAAGAGTCATAGGACATTTTGATGACATTGGCATGGAGCATTATGATGACCAGATTTCTGGAGCACTTTGATGACAAGGGCATGGAGCATTGTGATCACAGTGCCCATGGGGCATTGTGATGAAAAGAGCCATGGAGCATTGAGATGACAGGCGTCTTGAGGTATGGTGATGACAGTGGTCATGGAGCATTGTGATGAAAGAGATCATGGAGCAATATGATAACAGGGGCCATGGAGCATTGTGATGACAGGTGTATTGGAGCATTGTGATGAAAATAGTAATGGATCATTGTGATGACATGTGTCCTGGAACACTGTGATGACACGGTTCATCGAGTATTGTGATGACAAGGACCATAGCGAATTGTGATGACAGGTGTCATTGGGCATTGTGATGACATTGATCATCTAGGAATTGTGATGAAAGGTATCATGGAGCCCTGTGATGACTGGGGGCATGAAGCATTGTTATGAAAATTGTCCTGGATTATTGTGATGACAGCAGTCATGGAGAATTGTGATGACAGGGATTATGCAGCATTGTGTTGACAAGGCTATGGACTATTGTGATGACAATGGTCATGGAGCAATGTTATGAAAATTTTCATGGAACATCGTGATGAAAAGTGCCTGGGAGCATTGTGACGATAAAGGCCATGGAGTATTGTGATGACAAGTGTCACGGAGCATAGTAATGAAAGCTTTCATTATGCACTGTGATGACAAGGGGGATGGAGTATTGTGATGAAACTGGTCCTGGCGCATTGTGATAACAAAAGCCATGGAGCATTGTGATGACAGGCATCATGGAGCATGGTGAAGAAAGGGGCCATGGGGAATTGTAATGACAATAGAGAAATGTGATGAAAATGGTCAGCGAGCATAGTGATTAAAGTGGTCATTGAGAATTGTGATGAATAGTGACATAGAGCATTGTGATGACAAAGGTCATGGAGAACTGTGATGACCAGGGTCATGTAGCTTTGTGATGACACGTCCATGGAACATTGTGATGACAAGAATTCTGGAGCATTGTGATGACAAGGGCCGTGGAGCATTGTGATGCCACGGTCATGGAACATTGTGATGACAAAATTCTGGAGCATTGTGAGGAAAAAGGCTTGGAGCATTGTGATTATAGGGGACATGGAGCATTGTGATGACATGGGCAGGGAACACTGTGATGACAGTTGTTATGGAGCAATGTGATGACAGGTGTCATGGAGCATTGTGATGAGAGGGGCCTTGGAGAATTGTGATGACAGGCGTCATGAGGCATTGAGATGGCAGTGGTCATGGAGCATTATGATGAAATGTGTTATGGAGCACTGTGATTACAGGGGCCATGGAGCATTGTGAATACAAAGGCCATGGGGCATTGAGATGACAGTGGTCATGGAGCATTGTGATGAAAGTGGTAATGGATCATTGTGATGACAAGTGTCCTGGGACCCTGTGATGACATGGTTCATGGAGCATTGTGATGACAATGGTCATGGCGAATTGTGATGACAATGTCATGGGGCTTTGTGATGGAACTGGTCATCTAGAAATGTGATTCAAGTTATTATGGAGCACAGTAATGAGAGGGGCCATGGAGCATTGTGATGACAAGTGTCATGGAGCATCGTGATGACAAATGCCATGGAGAATTGTGATGAGAGGTGGCATTTGGCATTGTGATGAAAGGGGTCATGGAGTACTGGGATTACAGGGGGCATGGAGCATTGTGAAAACAAGTGACATGGTGAATAGTGATGACAGGCTTCATATAGCATTGTGATGACAAGTGCCATTTAGCATTTTGATGTCAGGGTTCATCAGGCATTGTATTGTCGGGAGTCACGTGTCATTGTGATGACAAAGGCCATAGAGCATTGTGATCACAGGGGTCATGGAGCATTGTGATGACATGGGCCATGGAGCATTGTGAAGACAAGATTCATGGAGCATTGTGATGAAACTGGCATGAAGCATGGTGATGACAACAGAACTGGAGCATTGTGATGACAAGGGCATGGAGCATTGTGATTACAGGAGACATGGAGCATTGTGATGACATTGTCAGGGATCATTGTGATGACAGGGATCATGGAGCATTGTGATGACAAAGACCAAGGAACATTTTGATGACAAGTGTCATTGAGCAATGTGATGACACGGGAATGGAGCATTATGATGACAAATGTTCTGGAGCATTGTGATGACAAGCGCACGGAGCATTGTGATTACAGGGGCCATGGAGCATTGTGATGACAACGGCATGGAGCATTGTGATGACAGTGGTCATTGAGCATTGTGATTACAAAGACCATGAGGCATTGTGATGACAGGGACCTTGGAGCATTGTGATGACAATGGTCATCAAGCATTGTGATGACAAGGGTCATAGAGCATTGTGACGAGAAAGACCATGGAGCATGGTGATGACAGAGGCCATGGAACATTTTGATTACAAGGCCATGTACCATTGTGATGACAAGGGCAGGGAACCTTGTGGTGACCGGGGTCATGGAGCATTTTGATGACAACTTTCATGGAACATTGTGATGACAGGGGTCATGGAGCATTGTGTTGAAAAGGAACATGGAGCAGTGTGATTACAGGGTCCATGGAACATTGTGAATACATAGGCCATGGAACAATGTGATGACAGGGGTCATGTAGCATTGTGATGACAGGGTCATGGAGCATTGGGATTACAGGGCTTATGGGGCACTGTGATGACAGGGGGCATGGAGCATTGTGATGAAAATTGTCCTGGAGCATTATGATGACAGCAGTCACAGAGGATTGGGATGAAAGGTATCATGCAGCATTGTGATGACAACGGTCATGGATCATTTTGATGACAGGGGTCATGGAACATTGTGATAAGAATGTTCATAAAGCATTTTGATGACAGGGGTCATGAAGTATTGTGTTGACACGGGCATGGAGCATTGTAATGATAGGATATCTGGAGCATTGTGATGAAAAGGGGATGGAGCATTTTGATGACAGGGTCCAAGGAGCATTGTGCTGACAATGGCATGGAGCATTGTGATGAAAAGGGTACTGGAGCACTGTGAGGAAAGGAATCATGGATCATTGTGATGACAGGGGTCATGGAGCTTTGTGATGACAAGGGTCATGGAGCATTGTGATGACACGGTCAAGGAACATTGCGATGACAAGAATTATGGAGCATTGTGATGAAAGGACATGGAGCATTGTGATGAAAGGTGACAAGGAGCATTGTGATGATATGGGCAGAGAACTTTGTGATGACAGGGGTCATGGAGCATTGTGATGAAAAGTGTCATCGAACATTGTACTGACAGGGATCATGGAGCTTTTTGGTAAGAGAGGCCTTGGAGATTTGTGGTGGCAGGCGTCATGGGGCATTGTAATGACAGTGGTCTTGGATCATTGTGATGAAAGGGGTCATGGAGCACTGTGATTACAGGGGCCATGGAGCATTGTGAATACAAAGGCTATGGAGCATTGAGGTGACAGGTTTCATGGAGCATTGTGATGAAAGTGATCATGGATCTTTGTGATGACAAGAGTCCTGGAACCTTGTGATGACAAGGTTCATGGAGCATTGTGATGACAAGGACCATGGCGAATTGTTATGACATCTGTCATGGGGCATGGTGATGACAGAGGTCATCTAGAATTGTGATGAAAGGTATAATAGAGCACTGTGATGACAGGGGCCATGGAACATTGTGATGACAAAGGCCATGGAGCATTGTGATGACAAGTGTCATGGGGCATTTTGATGACATTGGCATGGAGCATTATGATGACAAGAGTTCTGGAGCATTTTGATGAAAAGGGCATGGAGCATTGTGATGACAGGGGCCATGGAAAATTGTGATGGCATAAGCCATGGAGCATTGTGATGACAAGTGTCATGGGACATTTTGATGACATTGGCATTTAGCATTATGATGACAAGAGTTCTGGAGCACTTTGATGACAAGGGCATGGAGCATTGTGATCACAGGGCCCATGGGGCATTGTGATGAAAAGCGCCATAGAGCATTGAGATGACAGGCGTCTTGAGGTATGGTGATGACAGTGGTCATGGAGCATTGTGATGAAAGAGATCATGGAGCAATATGATAACAGCGGCCATGAAGCATTGTGATGACAGGTGTATTGGAGCATTGTGATGAAAATAGTAATGGATCATTGTGATGACATGTGTCCTGTTACACTGTGATGACACGGTTCATCGAGTACTGTGATGACAAGCGCCACAGCGAATTGTGATGACAGGTGTCATTGGGCATTGTGATGACATTGATCATCTAGGAATTGTGATGAAAGGTATCATGGAGCCCTGTGATGACTGGGGGCATGAAGCATTGTTATGAAAATTGTCCTGGATTATTGTGATGACAGCAGTCATGGAGAATTGTGATGACAGGGATTATGCAGCATTGTGTTGACAAGGCTATGGACTATTGTGATGACAATGGTCATGGAGCAATGTGATGAAAGTTTTCATGGAACATCTTGATGAAAAGTGCCTGGGAGCATTGTGACGATAAAGGCCATGGAGCATTGTGATGACAAGTGTCACGGAGCATTGTAATGAAAGCTTTCATTATGCACTGTGATGACAAGGGGGATGGAGTATTGTGATGAAACTGTTCCTGGCGCATTGTGATAACAAAAGCCATGGAGCATTTTGATGACAGGCATCATGGAGCATGGTGAAGAAAGGGGCCATGGGGAATTGTAATGACAATAGAGAAATGTGATGAAAATGGTCAGCGAGCATAGTGATTAAAGTGGTCATTGAGAATTGTGATGAATAGTGACATAGAGCATTGTGATGACAAAGGTCATGGAAAAATGTCATTACCAGGGTCATGTAGCTTTGTGATGACACGTCCGTGGAACATTGTGATGACAAGAATTCTGGAGCATTGTGATGACAAGGGCCGTGGAGCATTGTGATGCCACGGTCATGGAACATTGTGATGACAAAATTCTGGAGCAGTGTGAGGAAAAAGGCTTGGAGCATTGTGATTATAGGGGACATGGAGCATTGTGATGACATGGGCAGGGAACACTGTGATGACAGTTGTTATGGAGCAATGTGATGACAAGTGTCATGGAGCATGGTGATGAGAGGGGCCTTGGAGAATTGTGATGACAGGCGTCATGAGGCATTGAGATGGCAGTGGTCATGGAGCATTATGATGAAAGGTGTTATGGAGCACTGTGATTACAGGGGCCATGGAGCATTGTGAATACAAAGGCCATGGGGCATTGAGATGACAGTGGTCATGGAGCATTGTGATGAAAGTGGTAATGGATCATTGTGATGACAAGTGTCCTGGGACCCTGTGATGACATGGTTCATGAAGCATTGTGATGACATTGGTCATGGCGAACTGTGATGACAATGTCATGGGGCATTGTGATGGCACTGGTCATCTAGAAATGTGATTCAAGTTATTATGGAGCACAGTAATGAGAGGGGCCATGGAGCATTGTTATGACAAGTGTCATGGAGCAATGGGATGACAGGTGTCATGGAGCATCGTGATGACAAATGCCATGGAGAATTGTGATGAGAGGTGGCATTGGGCATTGTGATGAAAGGGGTCATGGAGTCCTGGGATTACAGGGGGCATGGAGCATTGTGAAAACAAGTGACATGGTGAATAGTGATGACAGGCTTCATATAGCATTGTGATGACAAGTGCCATTTAGCATTTTGATGTCAGGGTTCATCAGGCATTGTGTTGACGGGGGTCACGTGTCATTGTGATGACAAAGGCCATAGAGCATTGTGATCACAGGGGTCATGGAGCATTGTGATGACATGGGCCATGGAGCATTGTGAAGACAAGATTCTTGGAGCATTGTGATGACACTGGCATGAAGCATGGTGATGACAACAGAACTGGAGCATTGTGATGACAAGGGCATGGAGCATTGTGATTACACGAGACATGGAGCATTGTGATGACATTGGCAGGGATCATTGTGATGACAGGGATCATGGAGCATTGTGATGACAAAGACCAAGGAACCTTTTGATGACAAGTGTCATTGAGCAATGTGATGACACGGGAATGGAGCATTATGATGACAAATGTTCTGGAGCATTGTGATGACAAGCGCATGGAGCATTGTGATTACAGGGACCATGGAGCATTGTGATGACAACGGCATGGAGCATTGTGATGACAGTGGTCATTGAGCATTGTGATTACAAAGACCATGAGGCATTGTGATGACAGGGACCTTGGAGCATTGTGATGACAATGGTCATCAAGCATTGTGATGACAGGGGTCATAGAGCATTGTGATGAGAAAGACCATGGAGCATGGTGATGACAGAGGCCATGGAACATTGTGATGACAAGGCCATGTACCATTGTGATGACAAGGGCAGGGAACCTTGTGGTGACCGGGGTCAGGGAGCCTTTTGATGACAACTTTCATGGAACATTGTGATGACAGGGTTCATGGAGCATTGTGTTGAAAAGGAACATGGAGCAGTGTGATTACAGGGTCCATGGAACATTGTGAATACATAGGCCATGGAACAATGTGATGACAGGGGTCATGTAGCATTGTGATGACAGGGTCATGGAGCATTGGGATTACAGGGCTTATGGGGCACTGTGATGACAGGGGGCATGGAGCATTGTGATGAAAATTGTCCTGGAGCATTATGATGACAGCCGTCACAGAGGATTGCGATGAAAGGTATCATGCAGCATTGTGATGACAACGGTCATGGATCATTTTGATGACAGGGGTCATGGAACATTGTGATAAGAATTTTCATAAAGCATTTTGATGACAGGGGTCATGAAGCATTGTGTTGACACGGGCATGGAGCATTGTAATGATAGGATATCTGGAGCATTGTGATGAAAAGGGGATGGAGCATTTTGATGACAGGGTCCAAGGAGCATTGTGCTGACAATGGCATGGAGCATTGTGATGAAAAGGGTACTGGAGCACTGTGAGGAAAGGAATCATGGATCATTGTGATGACAGGGGTCATGGAGCTTTGTGATGACAAGGGTCATGGAGCATTGTGATGACACGGTCAAGGAACATTGCGATGACAAGAATTATGGAGCATTGTGATGAAAGGACATGGAGCATTGTGATGAAAGGTGACAAGGAGCATTGTGATGATATGGGCAGAGAACTTTGTGATGACAGGGGTCATGGAGCATTGTGATGAAAAGTGTCATCGAACATTGTACTGACAGGGATCATGGAGCTTTTTGGTAAGAGAGGCCTTGGAGATTTGTGGTGGCAGGCGTCATGGGGCATTGTAATGACAGCGGTCTTGGATCATTGTGATGAAAGGGGTCATGGAGCACTGTGATTACAGGGGCCATGGAGCATTGTGAATACAAAGGCTATGGAGCATTGAGGTGACAGGTTTCATGGAGCATTGTGATGAAAGTGATCATGGATCATTGTGATGACAAGAGTCCTGGAACCTTGTGATGACAAGGTTCATGGAGCATTGTGATGACAAGGACCATGGCGAATTGTTATGACATCTGTCATGGGGCATGGTGATGACAGTGGTCATCTAGAATTGTGATGAAAGGTATAATGGAGCACTGTGATGACAGGGGCCATGGAACATTGTGATGACAAAGGCCATGGAGCATTGTGATGACAAGTGTCATGGGGCATTTTGATGACATTGGCATGGAGCATTATGATGACAAGAGTTCTGGAGCGTTTTGATGAAAAGGGCATGGAGCATTGTGATGACAGGGGCCATGGAAAATTGTGATGGCATAAGCCATGGAGCATTGTGATGACAAGTGTCATGGGGCATTTTGATGACATTGGCATGGAGCATTATGATGACAAGAGTTCTGGTGCACTTTGATGACAAGGGCATGGAGCATTGTGATCACAGGGCCCATGGGGCATTGTGATGAAAAGAGCCATGGAGCATTGAGATGACAGGCGTCTTGAGGTATGGTGATGACAGTGGTCATGGAGCATTGTGATGAAAGAGATCATGGAGCAATATGATAACAGGGGCCATGGAGCATTGTGATGACAGGTGTATTGGAGCATTGTGATGAAAATAGTAATGGATCATTGTGATGACATGTGGCCTGGAACACTGAGATGACACTGTTCATCGAGTATTGTGATGACAAGGGTCATAGCGAATTGTGATGACAGGTGTCATTGGGCATTGTGATGACATTGATCATCTAGGAATTGTGATGAAAGGTATCATGGAGCACTGTGATGACTGGGGGCATGAAGCATTGTTATGAAAATTGTCCTGGGTTATTGTGATGACAGCAGTCATGGAGAATTGTGATGACAGGGATTATGCAGCATTGTGTTGACAAGGCTATGGACTATTGTGATGACAATGGTCATGGAGCAATGTGATGAAAGTTTTCATGGAACATCGTGATGAAAAGTGCCTGGGAGCATTGTGACGATAAAGGCCATGGAGCATTGTGATGACAAGTGTCACGGAGCATTGAAATGAAAGCTTTCATTATGCACTGTGATGACAAGGGGGATGGAGTATTGTGATGAAACTGGTCCTGGCGCATTGTGATAACAAAAGCCATAGAGCATTGTGATGACAGGCATCATGGAGCATGGTGAAGAAAGGGGCCATGGAGAATTTTAATGACAATAGAGAAATGTGATGAAAATGGTCAGCGAGCATAGTGATTAAAGTGGTCATTGGGAATTGTGATGAATAGTGACATAGAGCATTGTGATGACAAAGGTCATGGAGAACTGTGATGATCAGGGTCATGTAGCTTTGTGATGACACGTCCATGGAACATTGTGATGACAAGAATTCTGGAGCATTGTGATGACAAGGGCCGTGGAGCATTGTGATGCCACGGTCATGGAACATTGTGATGACAAAATTCTGGAGCATTGTGAGGAAAAAGGCTTGGAGCATTGTGATTAAAGGGGACATGGAGCATTGTGATGACATGGGCAGGGAACACTGTGATGACAGTTGTTATGGAGCAATGTAATGACAAGTGTCATGGAGCATTTTGATGAGAGGGGCCTTGGAGAATTGTGATGACAGGCGTCATGAGGCATTGTGATGGCAGTGGTCATGGAGCATTATGATGAATGGTGTTATGGCGCACTGTGATTACAGGGGCCATGGAGCATTGTGAATACAAAGGCCATGGGGCATTGAGATGACAGTGGTCATGGAGCATTGTGATGAAAGTGGTAATGGATCATTGTGATGACAAGTGTCCTGGGACCCTGTGATGACATGGTTCATGGAGCATTGTGATGACAATGGTCATGGCGAATTGTGATGACAATGTCATGGGGCATTGTGATGGCACTGGTCATCTAGAAATGTGATTCAAGTTATTATGGAGCACAGTAATGAGAGGGGCCATGGAGCATTGTGATGACAAGTGTCATGGAGCATTGTGATGACAGGTGTCATGGAGCATCGTGATGACAAATGCCATGGAGAATTGTGATGAGAGGTGGCATTGGGCATTGTGATGAAAGGGGTCATGGAGTACTCGGATTACAG
Source organism: Balaenoptera physalus (assembly GCF_965194825.1). Lineage (NCBI taxonomy): Eukaryota > Metazoa > Chordata > Mammalia > Artiodactyla > Balaenopteridae > Balaenoptera > Balaenoptera physalus. The sequence continues at coordinate 750,711 of NW_028126378.1, forward strand.
GGGGCATGGAGCATTGTGAAAACAAGTGACATGGTGAATAGTGATGACAGGCTTCATATACCATTGTGATGACAAGTGCCATTTAGCATTTTGATGTCAGGGTTCATCAGGCATTGTGTTGACGGGGGTCACGTGTCATTGTGATGACAAAGGCCATAGAGCATTGTGATCACAGGGGTCATGGAGCATTGTGATGACATGGGCCATGGAGCATTGTGAAGACAAGATTCATGGAGCATTGTGATGACACTGGCATGAAGCATGGTGATGACAACAGAACTGGAGCATTGTGATGACAAGGGCATGTAGCATTGTGATTACACGAGACATGGAGCATTGTGATGACATTGGCAGGGATCATTGTGATGACAGGGATCATGGAGCATTGTGATGACAAAGACCATGGAACATTTTGATGACAAGTGTCATTGAGCAATGTGATGACACGGGAATGGAGCATTATGATGACAAATGTTCTGGAGCATTGTGATGACAAGCGCATGGAGCATTGTGATTACAGGGGCCATGGAGCATTGTGATGACAACGGCATGGAGCATTGTGATGACAGTGGTCATTGAGCATTGTGATTACAAAGACCATGAGGCATTGTGATGACAGGGACCTTGGAGCATTGTGATGACAATGGTCATCAAGCATTGTGATGACAGGGGTCATAGAGCATTGTGATGAGAAAGACCATGGAGCATGGTGATGACAGAGGCCATGGAACATTGTGATGACAAGGCCATGTACCATTGTGATGACAAGGGCAGGGAACCTTGTGGTGACCGGGGTCATGGAGCATTTTGATGACAACTTTCATGGAACATTGTGATGACAGGGGTCATGGAGCATTGTGTTGAAAAGGAACATGGAGCAGTGTGATTACAGGGTCCATGGAACATTGTGTATACATAGGCCATGGAACAATGTGATGACAGGGGTCATGTAGCATTGTGATGACAGGGTCATGGAGCATTGGGATTACAGGGCTTATGGGCACTGTGATGACAGGGGGCATGGAGCATTGTGATGAAAATTGTCCTGGAGCATTATGATGACAGCAGTCACAGAGGATTGGGATGAAAGGTATCATGCAGCATTGTGATGACAACGGTCATGGATCATTTTGATGACAGGGGTCATGGAACATTGTGATAAGAATGTTCATAAAGCATTTTGATGACAGGGGTCATGAAGCATTGTGTTGACACGGGCATGGAGCATTGTAATGATAGGATATCTGGAGCATTGTGATGAAAAGGGGAGGGAGCATTTTGATGACAGGGTCCAAGGAGCATTGTGCTGACAATGGCATGGAGCATTGTGATGAAAAGGGTACTGGAGCACTGTGAGGAAAGGAATCATGGATCATTGTGATGACAGGGGTCATGGAGCTTTGTGATGACAAGGGTCATGGAGCATTGTGATGACACAGTCAAGGAACATTGCGATGACAAGAATTATGGAGCATTGTGATGAAAGGACATGGAGCATTGTGATGAAAGGTGACAAGGAGCATTGTGATGATATGGGCAGAGAACTTTGTGATGACAGGGGTCATGGAGCATTGTGATGAAAAGTGTCATCGAACATTGTACTGACAGGGATCATGGAGCTTTTTGGTAAGAGAGGCCTTGGAGATTTGTGGTGGCAGGCGTCATGGGGCATTGTAATGACAGCGGTCTTGGATCATTGTGATGAAAGGGGTCATGGAGCACTGTGATTACAGGGGCCATGGAGCATTGTGAATACAAAGGCTATGGAGCATTGAGGTGACAGGTTTCATGGAGCATTGTGATGAAAGTGATCATGGATCATTGTGATGACAAGAGTCCTGGAACCTTGTGATGACAAGGTTCATGGAGCATTGTGATGACAAGGACCATGGCGAATTGTTATGACACCTGTCATGGGGCATTGTGATGACAGTGGTCATCTAGAAATGTGATGAAAGGTATAATGGAGCACTGTGATGACAGGGGCCATGGAACATTGTGATGAAAAAGGCCATGGAGCATTGTTATGACAAGTGTCATGGGGCATTTTGATGACATTGGCATGGAGCATTATGATGACAAGAGTTCTGGAGCATTTTGATGAAAAGGGCATGGAGCATTGTGATGACAGGGGCCATGGAAAATTGTGATGGCATAAGCCATGGAGCATTGTGATGACAAGAGTCATAGGACATTTTGATGACATTGGCATGGAGCATTATGATGACCAGATTTCTGGAGCACTTTGATGACAAGGGCATGGAGCATTGTGATCACAGGGCCCATGGGGCATTGTGATGAAAAGAGCCATGGAGCATTGAGATGACAGGCGTCTTGAGGTATGGTGATGACAGTGGTCATGGAGCATTGTGATGAAAGAGATCATGGAGCAATATGATAACAGGGGCCATGGAGCATTGTGATGACAGGTGTATTGGAGCATTGTGATGAAAATAGTAATGGATCATTGTGATGACATGTGTCCTGGAACACTGTGATGACACGGTTCATCGAGTATTGTGATGACAAGGACCATAGCGAATTGTGATGACAGGTGTCATTGGGCATTGTGATGACATTGATCATCTAGGAATTGTGATGAAAGGTATCATGGAGCCCTGTGATGACTGGGGGCATGAAGCATTGTTATGAAAATTGTCCTGGATTATTGTGATGACAGCAGTCATGGAGAATTGTGATGACAGGGATTATGCAGCATTGTGTTGACAAGGCTATGGACTATTGTGATGACAATGGTCATGGAGCAATGTTATGAAAATTTTCATGGAACATCGTGATGAAAAGTGCCTGGGAGCATTGTGACGATAAAGGCCATGGAGTATTGTGATGACAAGTGTCACGGAGCATAGTAATGAAAGCTTTCATTATGCACTGTGATGACAAGGGGGATGGAGTATTGTGATGAAACTGGTCCTGGCGCATTGTGATAACAAAAGCCATGGAGCATTGTGATGACAGGCATCATGGAGCATGGTGAAGAAAGGGGCCATGGGGAATTGTAATGACAATAGAGAAATGTGATGAAAATGGTCAGCGAGCATAGTGATTAAAGTGGTCATTGAGAATTGTGATGAATAGTGACATAGAGCATTGTGATGACAAAGGTCATGGAGAACTGTGATGACCAGGGTCATGTAGCTTTGTGATGACACGTCCATGGAACATTGTGATGACAAGAATTCTGGAGCATTGTGATGACAAGGGCCGTGGAGCATTGTGATGCCACGGTCATGGAACATTGTGATGACAAAATTCTGGAGCATTGTGAGGAAAAAGGCTTGGAGCATTGTGATTATAGGGGACATGGAGCATTGTGATGACATGGGCAGGGAACACTGTGATGACAGTTGTTATGGAGCAATGTGATGACAGGTGTCATGGAGCATTGTGATGAGAGGGGCCTTGGAGAATTGTGATGACAGGCGTCATGAGGCATTGAGATGGCAGTGGTCATGGAGCATTATGATGAAATGTGTTATGGAGCACTGTGATTACAGGGGCCATGGAGCATTGTGAATACAAAGGCCATGGGGCATTGAGATGACAGTGGTCATGGAGCATTGTGATGAAATTGGTAATGGATCATTGTGATGACAAGTGTCCTGGGACCCTGTGATGACATGGTTCATGGAGCATTGTGATGACAATGGTCATGGCGAATTGTGATGACAATGTCATGGGGCTTTGTGATGGAACTGGTCATCTAGAAATGTGATTCAAGTTATTATGGAGCACAGTAATGAGAGGGGCCATGGAGCATTGTGATGACAAGTGTCATGGAGCATCGTGATGACAAATGCCATGGAGAATTGTGATGAGAGGTGGCATTTGGCATTGTGATGAAAGGGGTCATGGAGTACTGGGATTACAGGGGGCATGGAGCATTGTGAAAACAAGTGACATGGTGAATAGTGATGACAGGCTTCATATAGCATTGTGATGACAAGTGCCATTTAGCATTTTGATGTCAGGGTTCATCAGGCATTGTATTGTCGGGAGTCACGTGTCATTGTGATGACAAAGGCCATAGAGCATTGTGATCACAGGGGTCATGGAGCATTGTGATGACATGGGCCATGGAGCATTGTGAAGACAAGATTCATGGAGCATTGTGATGAAACTGGCATGAAGCATGGTGATGACAACAGAACTGGAGCATTGTGATGACAAGGGCATGGAGCATTGTGATTACAGGAGACATGGAGCATTGTGATGACATTGTCAGGGATCATTGTGATGACAGGGATCATGGAGCATTGTGATGACAAAGACCAAGGAACATTTTGATGACAAGTGTCATTGAGCAATGTGATGACACGGGAATGGAGCATTATGATGACAAACGTTCTGGAGCATTGTGATGACAAGCGCACGGAGCATTGTGATTACAGGGGCCATGGAGCATTGTGATGACAACGGCATGGAGCATTGTGATGACAGTGGTCATTGAGCATTGTGATTACAAAGACCATGAGGCATTGTGATGACAGGGACCTTGGAGCATTGTGATGACAATGGTCATCAAGCATTGTGATGACAAGGGTCATAGAGCATTGTGACGAGAAAGACCATGGAGCATGGTGATGACAGAGGCCATGGAACATTTTGATTACAAGGCCATGTACCATTGTGATGACAAGGGCAGGGAACCTTGTGGTGACCGGGGTCATGGAGCATTTTGATGACAACTTTCATGGAACATTGTGATGACAGGGGTCATGGAGCATTGTGTTGAAAAGGAACATGGAGCAGTGTGATTACAGGGTCCATGGAACATTGTGAATACATAGGCCATGGAACAATGTGATGACAGGGGTCATGTAGCATTGTGATGACAGGGTCATGGAGCATTGGGATTACAGGGCTTATGGGGCACTGTGATGACAGGGGGCATGGAGCATTGTGATGAAAATTGTCCTGGAGCATTATGATGACAGCAGTCACAGAGGATTGGGATGAAAGGTATCATGCAGCATTGTGATGACAACGGTTATGGATCATTTTGATGACAGGGGTCATGGAACATTGTGATAAGAATGTTCATAAAGCATTTTGATGACAGGGGTCATGAAGCATTGTGTTGACACGGGCATGGAGCATTGTAATGATAGGATATCTGGAGCATTGTGATGAAAAGGGGATGGAGCATTTTGATGACAGGGTCCAAGGAGCATTGTGCTGACAATGGCATGGAGCATTGTGATGAAAAGGGTACTGGAGCACTGTGAGGAAAGGAATCATGGATCATTGTGATGACAGGGGTCATGGAGCTTTGTGATGACAAGGGTCATGGAGCATTGTGATGACACGGTCAAGGAACATTGCGATGACAAGAATTATGGAGCATTGTGATGAAAGGACATGGAGCATTGTGATGAAAGGTGACAAGGAGCATTGTGATGATATGGGCAGAGAACTTTGTGATGACAGGGGTCATGGAGCATTGTGATGAAAAGTGTCATCGAACATTGTACTGACAGGGATCATGGAGCTTTTTGGTAAGAGAGGCCTTGGAGATTTGTGGTGGCAGGCGTCATGGGGCATTGTAATGACAGCGCTCTTGGATCATTGTGATGAAAGGGGTCATGGAGCACTGTGATTACAGGGGCCATGGAGCATTGTGAATACAAAGGCTATGGAGCATTGAGGTGACAGGTTTCATGGAGCATTGTGATGAAAGTGATCATGGATCATTGTGATGACAAGAGTCCTGGAACCTTGTGATGACAAGGTTCATGGAGCATTGTGATGACAAGGACCATGGCGAATTGTTATGACATCTGTCATGGGGCATGGTGATGACAGAGGTCATCTAGAATTGTGATGAAAGGTATAATAGAGCACTGTGATGACAGGGGCCATGGAACATTGTGATGACAAAGGCCATGGAGCATTGTGATGACAAGTGTCATGGGGCATTTTGATGACATTGGCATGGAGCATTATGATGACCAGAGTTCTGGAGCATTTTGATGAAAAGGGCATGGAGCATTGTGATGACAGGGGCCATGGAAAATTGTGATGGCATAAGCCATGGAGCATTGTGATGACAAGTGTCATGGGACATTTTGATGGCATTGGCATGGAGCATTATGATGACAAGAGTTCTGGAGCGCTTTGATGACAAGGGCATGGAGCATTGTGATCACAGGGCCCATGGGGCATTGTGATGAAAAGAGCCATAGAGCAATGAGATGACAGGTGTCTTGAGGTATGGTGATGAGAGTGGTCATGGAGCATTGTGATGAAAGAGATCATGGAGCAATATGATAACAGGGGCCATGGAGCATTGTGATGACAGGTGTATTGGAGCATTGTGATGAAAATAGTAATGGATCATTGTGATGACATGTGTCCTGGAACACTGTGATGACAAGGTTCATCGAGTATTGTGATGACAAGGGTCATAGCGAATTGTGATGACAGGTGTCATTGGGCATTGTGATGACATTGATCATCTAGGAATTGTGAGGAAAGGTATCATGGAGCACTGTGATGACTGGGGGCATGAAGCATTGTTATGAAAATTGTCCTGGGTTACTGTGATGACAGCAGTCATGGAGAATTGTGATGACAGGGATTATGCAGCATTGTGTTGACAAGGCTATGGACTATTGTGATGACAATGGTCATGGAGCAATGTGATGAAAGTTTTCATGGAACATCGTGATGAAAAGTGCCTGGGAGCATTGTGACGATAAAGGCCATGGAGCATTGTGATGACAAGTGTCATGGAGCATTGTAATGAAAGCTTTCATTATGCACTGTGATGACAAGGGGGATGGAGTATTGTGATGAAACTGGTCCTGGCGCATTGTGATAACAAAAGCCATGGAGCATTGTGATGACAGGCATTATGGAGCATGGTGAAGAAAGGGGCCATGGGGAATTGTAATGACAATAGAGAAATGTGATGAAAATGGTCAGCGAGCATAGTGATTAAAGTGGTCATTGAGAATTGTGATGAATAGTGACATAGAGCATTGTGATGACAACGGTCATGGAGAACTGTGATGACCAGGGTCATGTAGCTTTGTGATGACACGTCCATGGAACATTGTGATGACAAAATTCTGGAGCATTGTGAGGAAAAAGGCTTGGAGCATTGTGATTATAGGGGACATTGAGCATTGTGATGACATGGGCAGGGAACACTGAGATGACAGGTGTTATGGAGCAATGTGATGACAAGTGTCATGGAGCATTGTGATGAGAGGGGCCTTGGAGAATTGTGATGACAGGCGTCATGAGGCATTGAGATGGCAGTGGTCATGGAGCATTATGATGAAAGGTGTTATGGAGCACTGTGATTACATGGGCCATGGAGCATTTTGAATACAAAGGCCATGGGGCATTGAGATGACAGTGGTCATGGAGCATTGTGATGAAAGTGGTAATGGATCATTGTGATGACAAGTGTCCTGGGACTCTGTGATGACATGGTTCATGGAGCATTGTGATGACAATGGTCATGGCGAATTGTGATGACAATGTCATGGGGCATTGTGATGGCACTGGTCATATAGAAATGTGATTCAAGTTATTATGGAGCACAGTAATGAGAGGGGCCTTGGAGCATTGTGATGACAAGTGTCATGGAGCATTGTGATGACAGGTGTCATGGAGCATCGTGATGACAAATGCCATGGAGAATTGTGATGAGAGGTGGCATTGGACATTGTGATGAAAGGGGTCATGGAGTACTGGGATTACAGGGGGCATGGAGCATTGTGAAAACAAGTGACATTGTGAATAGTGATGACAGGCTTCATATAGCATTGTGATGACAAGTGCCATTTAGCATTTTGATGTCAGGGTTCATCAGGCATTGTGTTGACGGGGGTCACGTGTCATTGTGATGAAAAAGGCCATAGAGCATTGTGATCACAGGGGTCATGGAGCATTGTGATGACATGGGCCATGGAGCATTGTGAAGACAAGATTCATGGAGCATTGTGATGACACTGGCATGAAGCATGGTGATGACAACAGAACAGGAGCATTGTGATGACAAGGGCATGGAGCATTGTGATTACAGGAGACATGGAGCATTGTGATGACATTGGCAGGGATCATTGTGATGACAGGGATCATGGAGCATTGTGATGACAAAGACCAAGGAACATTTTGATGACAAGTGTCATTGAGCAATGTGATGACACGGGAATGGAGCATTATGATGACAAATGTTCTGGAGCATTGTGATGAAAAGCGCATGGAGCATTGTGATTACAGGGGCCATGGAGCATTGTGATGACAACGGCATGGAGCATTGTGATGACAGTGGTCATTGAGCATTGTGATTACAAAGACCATGAGGCATTGTGATGACAGGGACCTTGGAGCATTGTGATGACCATGGTCATCAAGCATTGTGATGACAGGGGTCATAGAGCATTGTGATGAGAAAGACCATGGAGCATGGTGATGACAGAGGCCATGGAACATTGTGATGACAAGGCCATGTACCATTGCGATGACAAGGGCAGGGAACCTTGTGGTGACCGGGGTCATGGAGCATTTTGATGACAACTTTCATGGAACATTGTGATGACAGGGGTCATGGAGCATTGTTTTGAAAAGTAACATGGAGCAGTGTGATTACAGGGTCCATGGAACATTGTGAATACATAGGCCATGGAACAATGTGATGACATGGGTCATGTAGCATTGTGATGACACGGTCATGAAGCATTGGGATTACAGGGTTTATGGGGCACTGTGATGACAGGGGCCATGGAGCATTGTGATGAAAATTGTCCTGGAGCATTATGATGACAGCAGTCACAGAGGATTGGGATGAAAGGTATCATGCAGCATTGTGATGACAACGGTCATGGATCATTTTGATGACAGGCGTCATGGAACATTGTGATAAGAATGTTCATAAAGCATTTTGATGACAGGGGTCATGAAGCATTGTGTTGACACGGGCATGGAGCATTGTAATGATAGGATATCTGGAGCATTGTGATGAAAAGGGGATGGAGCATTTTGATGACAGGGTCCAAGGAGCATTGTGCTGACAATGGCATGGAGCATTGTGATGAAATGGGTACTGGAGCACTGTGAGGAAAGGAATCATGGATCATTGTGATGACAGGGGTCATGGAGCTTTGTGATGACAAGGGTCATGGAGCATTGTGATGACACGGTCAAGGAACATTGCGATGACAAGAATTATGGAGCATTGTGATGAAAGGACATGGAGCATTGTGATGAAAGGTGACAAGGAGCATTGTGATGATATGGGCAGAGAACTTTGTGATGACAGGGGTCATGGAGCATTGTGATGAAAATTGTCATCGAACATTGTACTGACAGGGATCATGGAGCTTTTTGGTAAGAGAGGCCTTGGAGATTTGTGGTGGCAGGCGTCATGGGGCATTGTAATGACAGCGGTGTTGGATCATTGTGATGAACGGGGTCATGGAGCACTGTGATTACAGGGGCCATGGAGCTTTGTGAATACAAAGGCTATGGAGCATTGAGGTGACAGGTTTCATGGAGCATTGTGATGAAAGTGATCATGGATCATTCTGATGAAAAGAGTCCTGGAACCTTGTCATGACAAGGTTCATGTAGCCTTGTGATGACAAGGACCATGGCGAATTGTTATGAAATCTGTCATGGGGCATGGTGATGACAGTGGTCATCTAGAATTGTGATGAAAGGAATAATGGAGCACTGTGATGACAGGGGCCATGGAACATTGTGATGACAAAGGCCATGGAGCATTGTGATGACAAGTGTCATGGGGCAATTTGATGCCATTGGCATGGAGCATTATGATGACAAGAGTTCTGGAGCATTTTGATGAAAAGGGCATGGAGCATTGTGATGACAGGGGCCATGGAAAATTGTGATGGCATAAGCCATGGAGCATTGTGATGACAAGTGTCATGGGGAATTTGGATGACATTGGCATGGAGCATTATGATGACCAGAGTTCTGGAGCATTTTGATGAAAAGGGCATGGAGCATTGTGATGACAGGGGCCATGGAAAATTGTGATGGCATAAGCCATGGAGCATTGTGATGACAAGTGTCATGGGACATTTTGATGGCATTGGCATGGAGCATTATGATGACAAGAGTTCTGGAGCACGTTGATGACAAGGGCATGGAGCATTGTGATGCTCCATGAATCTTGTCTTCACAATGCTCCATGGCCCATGTCATCACAATGCTCCATGTCCCCTGTGATCACAATGCTCTATGGCCTTTGTCATCACAATGACACGTGACCCCCGTCAACACAATGCCTGATGAACCCTGACATCAAAATGCTAAATGGCACTTGTCATCACAATGCTATATGAAGCCTGTCATCACTATTCACCATGTCACTTGTTTTCACAATGCTCCATGCCCCCTGTAATCCCAGTACTGCATGACCCCTTTCATCACAATAACCCATGCCACCTCTCATCACAATTCTTCATGGCATTTGTCATCACGATGCTCCATGACACCTGTCATCACAATGCTCCATGACACTTGTCATCACAATGCTCCATGGCCCCTCTCATTACTGTGCTCCATAATAACTTGAATCACATTTCTAGATGACCAGTGCCATCACAATGCCCCATGACATTGTCATCACAATTCGCCATGACCATTGTCATCACAATGCTCCATGAACCATGTCATCACAGGGTCCCAGGACACTTGTCATCACAATGATCCATTACCACTGTCATCTCAATGCCCCATGGCCTTTGTATTCACAATGCTCCATGGCCCCTGTAATCACAGTGCTCCATAACACCTTTCATCATAATGCTCCATGACCACTGCCATCTCAATGCCTCATGACGCCTGTCATCACAATTCTCCAAGGCCCCTCTCATCACAATGTTCCATGACACTGGTCATCACATTGCTCTATAACACCTGTCATCACAGTGTTCCCTGCCCATGTCATCACAATGCTCCATGTCCCCTATATTTACAATGCTCCAAGCCTTTTTCCTCACAATGCTCCAGAATTTTGTCATCAAAATGTTCCATGACCGTTGCATCACAATGCTCCACGGACCTTGTCATCACAATGCTCCAGAATTCTTGTCATCACAATGTTCCATGGACGTGTCATCACAAAGCTACATGACCCTGGTCATCTCAGTTCTCCATGACCTTTGTCATCACAATGCTCTATGCCACTTTTCATCTCAATTCTCAATGACCACTTTAATCATTATGCTCGCTGACCATTTTCATCACATTTCTCTATTGTCATTACAATTCCCCATGGCCCCTTTCTTCACCATACTCCATGATGCCTGTCATCACAATGCTCCCTGGCTTTTGTTATCACAATGCGCCAGGACCAGTTTCATCACAATACTCCATCCCCCTTGTCATCACAGTGCATAATGAAAGCTTTCATTACAAGGCTCCGTGACTCTTGTCATCAAAATGCTCCATGGCCTTTATCGTCACAATACTCCCAGGCACTTTTCATCACGATGTTCCAAGAAAACTTTCATCACATTGCTCCATGACCATTGTCATCACAATAGTCCATAGTCTTGTCAACACAATGCTGCATAATCCCTGTCATCACAATTCTCCATGACTGCTGTCATCACAATAATCCAGGACAATTTTCATAACAATGCTTCATGCCCCCAGTCATCACAGTGCTCCATGATACCTTTCATCACAATTCCTAGATGATCAATGTCATCACAATGCCCAATGACACCTGTCATCACAATTCGCTATGACCCTTGTCATTACAATACTCGATGAACCGTGTCATCACAGTGTTCCAGGACACATGTCATCACAATGATCCATTACTATTTTCATCACAATGCTCCAATACACCTGTCATCACAATGCTCCCTGGCCCCTGTTATCATATTGCTCCATGATCTCTTTCATCACAATGCTCCATGACCACTGTCATCACCATACCTCAAGACGCCTGTCATCTCAATGCTCCATGGCTCTTTTCATCACAATGCCCCATGGGCCCTGTGATCACAATGCTCCATGCCCTTGTCATCAAAGTGCTCCAGAACTCTTGTCATTATAATGCTCCATGCCAATGTCATCAAAATGCCCCATGACACTTGTCATCACAATGCTCCATGGCCCCTCTCATTACTGTGATCCATAATAACTTGAATCACATTTCTAGATGACCAGTGCCATCACAATGCCCCATGACATTGTCATCACAATTCGCCATGACCATTGTCATCACAATGCTCCATGAACCATGTCATCACAGGGTCCCAGGACACTTGTCATCACAATGATCCATTACCACTTTCATCACAATGCTCCATGACCACTGTCATCTCAATGCCCCATGGCCTTTGTATTCACAATGCTCCATGGCCCCTGTAATCACAGTGATCCATAACACCTTTCATCATAATGCTCCATGACCACTGCCATCTCAATGCCTCATGACGCCTGTCATCACAATTCTCCAAGGCCCCTCTCATCACAATGCTCCATGACACTTGTCATCACATTGCTCCATAACAACTGTCATCACAGTGTTCCCTGCCCATGTCATCACAATGCTCCATGTCCCCTATAATCACAATGCTCCAAGCCTTTTTCCTCACAATGCTCCAGAATTTTGTCATCACAATGTTCCATGACCGTGGCATCACAATGCTCCACGGCCCTTGTCATCACAATGCTCCAGAATTCTTGTCATCACAATGTTCCATGGACGTGTCATCACAAAGCTACATGACCCTGGTCATCACAGTTCTCCATGACCTTTGTCATCACAATGCTCTATGTCACTATTCATCACAATTCTCAATGACCACTTTAATCACTATGCTCGCTGACCATTTTCATCACATTTCTCTATTGTCATTACAATTCCCCATGGCCCCTTTCTTCACCATGCTCCATGATGCCTGTCATCACAATGCTCCATGGCTTTTGTTATCACAATGCGCCAGAAACAGTTTCATCACAACAATCCATCCCCCTTGTCATCACAGTGCATAATGAAAGCTTTCATTACAATGCTCCGTGACACTTGTCATCACAATGCTCCATGGCCTTTATCATCACAATGCTCCCAGGCACTTTTCATCACGATGTTCCATGAAAACTTTCATCACATTGCTCCATGTCCATTGTCATCACAATAGTCCATAGCCTTGTCAACACAATGCTGCATAATCCCTGTCATCACAATTCTCCAAGACTGCTGTCATCACAATAATCCAGGACAATTTTCATAACAATGCTTCATGCCCCCAGTCATCACAGTGCTCCATGATACCTTTCATCACAATTCCTAGATGATCAATGTCATCACAATGCCCAATGACACCTGTCATCACAATTCGCTATGACCCTTGTCATCACAATACTCGATGAACCGTGTCATCACAGTGTTCCAGGACACATGTCATCACAATGATCCATTACTATTTTCATCACAATGCTCCAATACACCTGTCATCACAATGCTCCATGGCCCCTGTTATCATATTGTTCCATGATCTCTTTCATCACAATGCTCCATGACCACTGTCATCACCATACCTCAAGACGCCTGTCATCTCAATGCTCCATGGCTCTTTTCATCACAATGCCCCATGGGCCCTGTGATCACAATGCTCCATGCCCTTGTCATCAAAGTGCTCCAGAACTCTTGTCATCATAATGCTCCATGCCAATGTCATCAAAATGTCCCTTGACACTTGTCATCACAATGCTCCATGGCTTATGCCATCACAATTTTCCATGGCCCCTGTCATCACAATGCTCCATGCCCTTTTCATCAAAATGCTCCAGAACTCTTTTCATCATAATGCTCCATGCCAATGTCATCAAAATGCCCCATGACACTTGTCATCACAATGCTCCATGGCCTTTGTCATCACAATGTTCCATGGCCCCTGTCATCACAGTGCTCCATTATACCTTTCATCACAATTCTAGATGACCACTGTCATCACCATGCCCCATGACAGATGTCATAACAATTCGCCATGGTCCTTGTCATCACAATGCTCCATGAACCTTGTCATCACAAGGTTCCAGGACTCTTGTCATCACAATGATCCATGATCACTTTCATCACAATGCTCCATGAAACCTGTCACCTCAATGCTCCATAGCCTTTGTATTCACAATGCTCCATGGCCCCTGTAATCACAGTGCTCCATGAACACTTTCATCACAATGATCCAAGACCGCTGTCATTACAATGCCCCATGACGCCTGCCACCACAAATCTCCAAGGCCTCTCTTACCAAAAAGCTCCATGATCCCTGTCAGTACAATGTTCGATGACACTTTTCATCACAATGCTCCATGACCCCTGTCATCACAAAGTTCTCTGCCCATATCATCACAATGCTCCTTGTCACCTTTCATCACAATGCTCCATGTCCTTTCATCACAATGCTCCATAATTCTTGTCATCGCAATGTTCCTTGACCGTGTCATCACAATGCTCCATGACCCTTGTCATCACAAAGCTCCATGACCCCTGTCATCACAATGATCCATGATTCCTTTCCTCACAGTGCTCCAGTACCCTTTTCATCACAATGCTCCATGCCATTGTCAGCACAATGCTCCTTGGACCCTGTCATCAAAATGCTCCATCCCCTTTTCATCACAATGCTCCAGATATCCTATCATTACAATGCTCCATGCCCATGTCAACACAATGCTTCATGACCCCTGTCATCAAAATGCTTTATGAACATTCGTAGCACAATGTTCCATGACCCCTGTCATCAAAATGATCCATGACCGTTGTCATCACAATGCTGCATGATACCTTTCATCCCAATCCTCTGTGACTGCTGTCATCATAATGCTCCAGGACAATTTTCATCACAATGCTCCATGCCCCCTGTCATCACAGTGCCCCATAAGCCCTGTAATCCCAATGCTCCATGACCCTGTCATCACAATGCTACATGACCCCTGTCATCACATTGTTCCATGGCCTATGTATTCACAATGTTCCATGGACCCTGTAATCACACTGCTCCATGTTCCTTTTCAACACAATGCTCCATGACCCCTGTCATCACAATGTTCCATGAAACTTGTCATCAAAATGCTCCATGACCCCGGTCACCACAAGGTTCCCTGCCCTTGTCATCACAATGGTACATGGCCTTGTCATCACAATGTTCCATGGCCTCTGTCATCACCATGCTCCATGGTCTTTCTCATCACAATGCTCTATGAACCCTGTCATCACAATGCTTGATGACCATTGTCATCACAATGCTCCAAGGTCCCTGTCATCACAATGCCTCATGGTCTTTGTAATAACAATGCTCAATGACCACTGTCATCACAATGCTCCATGCCGTTGTCATCACAATGCTCCATGGCCCCTGTTATCACAATACTCCATGCGCTTGTCATCACAATGCTCCAGAACCTTTGTCATCATAATGCTCCATTCCCGTGTCATCACATTGCTCAATGACACTTGTCATCAAAATGTTCCTTGGTCTTTGTCATCACAATGCTCCATGATCCCAGTCATCACAATGATCCCTGCCAATGTCATCACAATGCTCCATGTCTCCTGTAATCACAGTGCTCCATGCCCTTGTCATCACAATGCTCCAGTTCTGTTGTCATCACCATTCTTCATGCCAGTGTCATCACAATGCTCCATGAATCTTGTCTTCACAATGCTCCATGGCCCATGTCATCACAATGCTCCATGACCCCTGTGATCACAATGATCTATGGCCTTTGTCATCACAATGACACGTGACCCCCGTCAACACAATGCCTGATGAACCCTGACATCACAATGCTAAATGGCACTTGTCATCACAATGCTATATGAAGCCTGTCATCACTATTCACCATGTCACTTGTTTACACAATGCTCCATGCCCCCTGTAATCCCAGTACTCCATGACCCCTTTCATCACAATGCCCAATGCCACCTCTCATCACAATTCTCCATGGCATTTGTCATCAAGATGCTCCATGACACCTGTCATCACATTGCTCCATGACACTTGTCATCACAATGCTCCATGGCCCCTCTCATTACTGTGCTCCATAATAACTTGAATCACATTTCTAGATGACCAGTGCCATCACGATGCCCCATGACATTGTCATCTAAATTCGCCATGACCATTGTCATCACAATGCTGCATGAACCATGTCATCACAGGGTCCCAGGACACTTGTCATCACAATGATCCATTACCACTTTCATCACAATGCTCCATGACCACTGTCATCTCAATGCCCCATGGCCTTTGTCTTCACAATGCTCCATGGCCCCTGTAATCACAGTGCTCCATAACACCTTTCATCATAATGCTCCATGACCACTGCCATCTCAATGCCTCATGACGCCTGTCATCACAATTCTCCAAGGCCCCTCTCATCACAATGCTCCATGACACTTGTCATCACATTGCTCCATAACATCTGTCATCACAGTGTTCCCTGCCCATGTCATCACAATGCTCCATGTCCCCTATAATCACAATGCTCCAAGCCTTTTTCCTCACAATGCTCCAGAATTTTGTCATCACAATGTTCCATGACAATGGCATCACAATGCTCCACGGCCCTTGTCATCACAATGCTCCAGAATTCTTGTCATCACAATGTTCCATGGACGTGTCATCACAAAGCTACATGACCCTGGTCATCACAGTTCTCCATGACCTTTGTCATCACAATGCTCTATGTCACTATTCATCACAATTCTCAATGACCACTTTAATCACTATGCTCGCTGACCATTTTCATCACATTTCAATATTGTCATTACAATTCCCCATGGCCCCTTTCTTCACCATACTCCATGATGCCTGTCATCACAATGCTCCATGGCTTTTGTTATCACAATGCGCCAGGACCAGTTTCATCACAATACTCCATCCCCCTTGTCATCACAGTGCATAATGAAAGCTTTCATTACAAGGCTCCGTGACTCTTGTCATCACAATGCTCCATGGCCTTTATCGTCACAATGCTCCCAGGCACTTTACATCACGATGTTCCAAGAAAACTTTCATCACATTGCTCCATGACCATTGTCATCACAATAGTCCATAGCCTTGTCAACACAATGCTGCATAATCCCTGTCATCACAATTCTCCATGACTGCTGTCATCACAATAATCCAGGACAATTTTCATAACAATGCTTCATGCCCCCAGTCATCACAGTGCTCCATGATACCTTTCATCACAATTCCTAGATGATCAATGTCATCACAATGCCCAATGACACCTGTCATCACAATTCGCTATGACCCTTGTCATCACAATACTCGATGAACCCTGTCATCACAGTGTTCCAGGACACATGTCATCACAATGATCCATTACTATTTTCATCACAATGCTCCAATACACCTGTCATCACAATGCTCCATGGCCCCTGTTATCATATTGCTCCATGAGCTCTTTCATCACAATGCTCCATGACCACTCTCATCACCATACCTCAAGACGCCTGTCATCTCAATGCTCCATGGCTCTTTTCATCACAATGCCCCATGGGCCCTGTGATCACAACGCTCCATGCCCTTGTCATCAAAGTGCTCCAGAACTCTTGTCATCATAATGCTCCATGCCAATGTCATCAAAATGTCCCATGACACTTGTCATTACAATGCTCCATGGCTTATGCCATCACAATGTTCCATGGCCCTGTCATCACAATGCTCCATGCCCTTTTCATCAAAATGCTCCAGAACTCTTGTCATCATAATGCTCCATGCCAATGTCATCAAAATGCCCCATGACACTTGTCATCACAATGCTCCATGGCCTTTGTCATCACAATGTTCCATGGCCCCTGTCATCACAGTGCTCCATTATACCTTTCATCACAATTCTAGATGACCACTGTCATCACCATGCCCCATGACAGATGTCATAACAATTCGCCATGGTCCTTGTCATCACAATGCTCCATGAACCTTGTCATCACAAGGTTCCAGGACTCTTGTCATCACAATGATCCATGATCACTTTCATCACAATGCTCCATGAAACCTGTCACCTCAATGCTCCATAGCCTTTGTATTCACAATGCTCCATGGCCCCTGTAATCACAGTGCTCCATGACCCCTTTCATCAAAATGATCCAAGACCGCTGTCATTACAATGCCCCATGACGCCTCCCACCACAAATCTCCAAGGCCTCTCTTACCAAAAAGCTCCATGATCCCTGTCAGTACAATGTTCGATGACACTTTTCATCACAATGCTCCATGACCCCTGTCATCACAAAGTTCTCTGCCCATATCATCACAATGCTCCTTGTCACCTTTCATCACAATGCTCCATGTCCTTTCATCACAATGCTCCATAATTCTTGTCATCGCAATGTTCCTTGACCGTGTCATCACAATGCTCCATGACCCTTGTCATCACAAAGCTCCATGACCCCTGTCATCACAATGATCCATGATTCCTTTCCTCACAGTGCTCCAGTACCCTTTTCATCACAATGCTCCATGCCATTGTCAGCACAATGCTCCTTGGACCCTGTCATCAAAATGCTCCATCCCCGTTTCATCACAATGCTCCAGATATACTATCATTACAATGCTCCATGCCCGTGTCAACACAATGCTTCATGACCCCTGTCATCAAAATGCTTTATGAACATTCTTATCACAATGTTCCATGACCCCTGTCATCAAAATGATCCTTGACCGTTGTCATCACAATGCTGCATGATACCTTTCATCCCAATCCTCTGTGACTGCTGTCATCATAATGCTCCAGGACAATTTTCATCACAATGCTCCATGCCCCCTGTCATCACAGTGCCCCATAAGCCCTGTAATCCCAATGCTCCATGACCCTGTCATCACAATGCTACATGACCCCTGTCATCACATTGTTCCATGGCCTATGTATTCACAATGTTCCATGGACCCTGTAATCACACTGCTCCATGTTCCTTTTCAACACAATGCTCCATGACCCCTGTCATCACAATGTTCCATGAAAGTTGTCATCAAAATGCTCCATGACCCCGGTCACCACAAGGTTCCCTGCCCTTGTCATCACAATGGTACATGGCCTTGTCATCACAATGTTCCATGGCCTCTGTCATCACCATGCTCCATGGTCTTTCTCATCACAATGCTCTATGACCCCTGTCATCACAATGCTTGATGACCATTGTCATCACAATGCTCCAAGGTCCCTGTCATCACAATGCCTCATGGTCTTTGTAATCACAATGCTCAATGACCACTGTCATCACAATGCTCCATGCCGTTGTCATCACAATGCTCCATGGCCCCTGTTATCACAATACTCCATGCGCTTGTCATCACAATGCTCCAGAACATTTGTCATCATAATGCTCCATTCCCGTGTCATCACATTGCTCAATGACACTTGTCATCAAAATGTTCCTTGGTCTTTGTCATCACAATGCTCCATGATCCCAGTCATCACAATGATCCCTGCCAATGTCATCACAATGCTCCATGTCTCCTGTAATCACAGTGCTCCATGCCCTTGTCATCACAATGCTCCAGTTCTGTTGTCATCACCATTCTTCATGCCAGTGTCATCACAATGCTCCATGAATCTTGTCTTCACAATGCTCCATGGCCCATGTTATCACAATGCTCCATGACCCCTGTGATCACAATGATCTATGGCCTTTGTCATCAAAATGACACGTGACCCCCGTCAACACAATGCCTGATGAACCCTGACATCACAATGCTAAATGGCACTTGTCATCACAATGCTATATGAAGCCTGTCATCACTATTCACCATGTCACTTGTTTACACAATGCTCCATGCCCCCTGTAATCCCAGTACTCCATGACCCCTTTCATCACAATGCCCAATGCCACCTCTCATCACAATTCTCCATGGCATTTGTCATCAAGGTGCTCCATGACACCTGTCATCACATTGCTCCATGACACTTGTCATCACAATGCTCCATGGCCCCTCTCATTACTATGCTCCATAATAACTTGAATCACATTTCTAGGTGACCAGTGCCATCACAATGCCCCATGACATTGTCATCAAAATTCGCCATGACCATTGTCATCACAATGCTGCATGAACCATGTCATCACAGGGTCCCAGGACACTTGTCATCACAATGATCCATTACCACTTTCATCACAATGCTCCATGACCACTGTCATCTCAATGCCCCATGGCCTTTGTCTTCACAATGCTCCATGGCCCCTGTAATCACAGTGCTCCATAACACCTTTCATCATAATGCTCCATGACCACTGCCATCTCAATGCCTCATGACGCCTGTCATCACAATTCTCCAAGGCCCCTCTCATCACAATGCTCCATGACACTTGTCATCACATTGCTCCATAACATCTGTCATCACAGTGTTCCCTGCCCATGTCATCACAATGCTCCATGTCCCCTATAATCACAATGCTCCAAGCCTTTTTCCTCACAATGCTCCAGAATTTTGTCATCACAATGTTCCATGACAATGGCATCACAATGCTCCACGGCCCTTGTCATCACAATGCTCCAGAATTCTTGTCATCACAATGTTCCATGGACGTGTCATCACAAAGCTACATGACCCTGGTCATCACAGTTCTCCATGACCTTTGTCATCACAATGCTCTATGTCACTATTCATCACAATTCTCAATGACCACTTTAATCACTATGCTCGCTGACCATTTTCATCACATTTCTCTATTGTCATTACAATTCCCCATGGCCCCTTTCTTCACCATACTCCATGATGCCTGTCATCACAATGCTCCATGGCTTTTGTTATCACAATGCGCCAGGACCAGTTTCATCACAATACTCCATCCCCCTTGTCATCACAGTGCATAATGAAAGCTTTCATTACAAGGCTCCGTGACTCTTGTCATCACAATGCTCCATGGCCTTTATCGTCACAATGCTCCCAGGCACTTTACATCACGATGTTCCAAGAAAACTTTCATCACATTGCTCCATGACCATTGTCATCACAATAGTCCATAGCCTTGTCAACACAATGCTGCATAATCCCTGTCATCACAATTCTCCATGACTGCTGTCATCACAATAATCCAGGACAATTTTCATAACAATGCTTCATGCCCCCAGTCATCACAGTGCTCCATGATACCTTTCATCACAATTCCTAGATGATCAATGTCATCACAATGCCCAATGACACCTGTCATCACAATTCGCTATGACCCTTGTCATCACAATACTCGATGAACCCTGTCATCACAGTGTTCCAGGACACATGTCATCACAATGATCCATTACTATTTTCATCACAATGCTCCAATACACCTGTCATCACAATGCTCCATGGCCCCTGTTATCATATTGCTCCATGAGCTCTTTCATCACAATGCTCCATGACCACTCTCATCACCATACCTCAAGACGCCTGTCATCTCAATGCTCCATGGCTCTTTTCATCACAATGCCCCATGGGCCCTGTGATCACAACGCTCCATGCCCTTGTCATCAAAGTGCTCCAGAACTCTTGTCATCATAATGCTCCATGCCAATGTCATCAAAATGCCCCATGACACTTGTCATCACAATGCTCCATGGCCTTTGTCATCACAATGTTCCATGGCCCCTGTCATCACAGTGCTCCATTATACCTTTCATCACAATTCTAGATGACCACTGTCATCACCATGCCCCATGACAGATGTCATAACAATTCGCCATGGTCCTTGTCATCACAATGCTCCATGAACCTTGTCATCACAAGGTTCCAGGACTCTTGTCATCACAATGATCCATGATCACTTTCATCACAATGCTCCATGAAACCTGTCACCTCAATGCTCCATAGCCTTTGTATTCACAATTCTCCATGGCCCCTGTAATCACAGTGCTCCATGACCCCTTTCATCACAATGATCCAAGACCGCTGTCATTACAATGCCCCATGACGCCTGCCACCACAAATCTCCAAGGCCTCTCTTACCAAAAAGCTCCATGATCCCTGTCAGTACAATGTTCGATGACACTTTTCATCACAATGCTCCATGACCCCTGTCATCACAAAGTTCTCTGCCCATATCATCACAATGCTCCTTGTCACCTTTCATCACAATGCTCCATGTCCTTTCATCACAATGCTCCATAATTCTTGTCATCGCAATGTTCCTTGACCGTGTCATCACAATGCTCCATGACCCTTGTCATCACAAAGCTCCATGACCCCTGTCATCACAATGATCCATGATTCCTTTCCTCACAGTGCTCCAGTACCCTTTTCATCACAATGCTCCATGCCATTGTCAGCACAATGCTCCTTGGACCCTGTCATCAAAATGCTCCATCCCCGTTTCATCACAATGCTCCAGATATCCTATCATTACAATGCTCCATGCCCGTGTCAACACAATGCTTCATGACCCCTGTCATCAAAATGCTTTATGAACATTCTTATCACAATGTTCCATGACCCCTGTCATCAAAATGATCCATGACCGTTGTCATCACAATGCTGCATGATACCTTTCATCCCAATCCTCTGTGACTGCTGTCAACCAAATGCTCCAGGACAATTTTCATCACAATGCTCCATGCCCCCTGTCATCACAGTGCCCCATAAGCCCTGTAATCCCAATGCTCCATGACCCTGTCATCACAATACTACATGACCCCTTTCATCACATTGTTCCATGGCCTATGTATTCACAATGTTCCATGGACCCTGTAATCACACTGCTCCATGTTCCTTTTCAACACAATGCTCCATGACCCCTGTCATCACAATGTTCCATGAAAGTTGTCATCAAAATGCTCCATGACCCCGGTCACCACAAGGTTCCCTGCCCTTGTCATCACAATGGTACATGGCCTTGTCATCACAATGTTCCATGGCCTCTGTCATCACCATGCTCCATGGTCTTTCTCATCACAATGCTCTATGACCCCTGTCATCACAATGCTTGATGACCATTGTCATCACAATGCTCCAAGGTCCCTGTCATCACAATGCCTCATGGTCTTTGTAATCACAATGCTCAATGACCACTGTCATCACAATGCTCCATGCCGTTGTCATCACAATGCTCCATGGCCCCTGTTATCACAATACTCCATGCGCTTGTCATCACAATGCTCCAGAACCTTTGTCATCATAATGCTCCATTCCCGTGTCATCACATTGCTCAATGACACTTGTCATCAAAATGTTCCTTGGTCTTTGTCATCACAATGCTCCATGATCCCAGTCATCACAATGATCCCTGCCAATGTCATCACAATGCTCCATGTCTCCTGTAATCACAGTGCTCCATGCCCTTGTCATCACAATGCTCCAGTTCTGTTGTCATCACCATTCTTCATGCCAGTGTCATCACAATGCTCCATGAATCTTGTCTTCACAATGCTCCATGGCCCATGTCATCACAATGCTCCATGACCCCTGTGATCACAATGATCTATGGCCTTTGTCATCGCAATGACACGTGACCCCCGTCAACACAATGCCTGATGAACCCTGACATCACAATGCTAAATGGCACTTGTCATCACAATGCTATATGAAGCCTGTCATCACTATTCACCATGTCACTTGTTTACACAATGCTCCATGCCCCCTGTAATCCCAGTACTCCATGACCCCTTTCATCACAATGCCCAATGCCACCTCTCATCACAATTCTCCATGGCATTTGTCATCAAGATGCTCCATGACACCTGTCATCACATTGCTCCATGACACTTGTCATCACAATGCTCCATGGCCCCTCTCATTACTGTGCTCCATAATAACTTGAATCACATTTCTAGATGACCAGTGCCATCACAATGCCCCATGACATTGTCATCAAAATTCGCCATGACCATTGTCATCACAATGCTGCATGAACCATGTCATCACAGGGTCCCAGGACACTTGTCATCACAATGATCCATTACCACTTTCATCACAATGCTCCATGACCACTGTCATCTCAATGCCCCATGGCCTTTGTCTTCACAATGCTCCATGGCCCCTGTAATCACAGTGCTCCATAACACCTTTCATCATAATGCTCCATGACCACTGCCATCTCAATGCCTCATGACGCCTGTCATCACAATTCTCCAAGGCCCCTCTCATCACAATGCTCCATGACACTTGTCAACACATTGCTCCATAACATCTGTCATCACAGTGTTCCCTGCCCATGTCATCACAATGCTCCATGTCCCCTATAATCACAATGCTCCAAGCCTTTTTCCTCACAATGCTCCAGAATTTTGTCATCACAATGTTCCATGACAATGGCATCACAATGCTCCACGGCCCTTGTCATCACAATGCTCCAGAATTCTTGTCATCACAATGTTCCATGGACGTGTCATCACAAAGCTACATGACCCTGGTCATCACAGTTCTCCATGACCTTTGTCATCACAATGCTCTATGTCACTATTCATCACAATTCTCAATGACCACTTTAATCACTATGCTCGCTGACCATTTTCATCACATTTCAATATTGTCATTACAATTCCCCATGGCCCCTTTCTTCACCATACTCCATGATGCCTGTCATCACAATGCTCCATGGCTTTTGTTATCACAATGCGCCAGGACCAGTTTCATCACAATACTCCATCCCCCTTGTCATCACAGTGCATAATGAAAGCTTTCATTACAAGGCTCCGTGACTCTTGTCATCACAATGCTCCATGGCCTTTATCGTCACAATGCTCCCAGGCACTTTACATCACGATGTTCCAAGAAAACTTTCATCACATTGCTCCATGACCATTGTCATCACAATAGTCCATAGCCTTGTCAACACAATGCTGCATAATCCCTGTCATCACAATTCTCCATGACTGCTGTCATCACAATAATCCAGGAAAATTTTCATAACAATGCTTCATGCCCCCAGTCATCACAGTGCTCCATGATACCTTTCATCACAATTCCTAGATGATCAATGTCATCACAATGCCCAATGACACCTGTCATCACAATTCGCTATGACCCTTGTCATCACAATACTCGATGAACCCTGTCATCACAGTGTTCCAGGACACATGTCATCACAATGATCCATTATTATTTTCATCACAATGCTCCAATACACCTGTCATCACAATGCTCCATGGCCCCTGTTATCATATTGCTCCATGAGCTCTTTCATCACAATGCTCCATGACCACTCTCATCACCATACCTCAAGACGCCTGTCATCTCAATGCTCCATGGCTCTTTTCATCACAATGCCCCATGCGCCCTGTGATCACAACGCTCCATGCCCTTGTCATCAAAGTGCTCCAGAACTCTTGTCATCATAATGCTCCATGCCAATGTCATCAAATGCCCCATGACACTTGTCATCACAATGCTCCATGGCCTTTGTCATCACAATGTTCCATGGCCCCTGTCATCACAGTGCTCCATTATACCTTTCATCACAATTCTAGATGACCACTGTCATCACCATGCCCCATGACAGATGTCATAACAATTCGCCATGGTCCTTGTCATCACAATGCTCCATGAACCTTGTCATCACAAGGTTCCAGGACTCTTGTCATCACAATGATCCATGATCACTTTCATCACAATGCTCCATGAAACCTGTCACCTCAATGCTCCATAGCCTTTGTATTCACAATGCTCCATGGCCCCTGTAATCACAGTGCTCCATGACCCCTTTCATCACAATGATCCAAGACCGCTGTCATTACAATGCCCCATGACGCCTGCCACCACAAATCTCCAAGGCCTCTCTTACCAAAAAGCTCCATGATCCCTGTCAGTACAATGTTCGATGACACTTTTCATCACAATGCTCCATGACCCCTGTCATCACAAAGTTCTCTGCCCATATCATCACAATGCTCCTTGTCACCTTTCATCACAATGCTCCATGTCCTTTCATCACAATGCTCCATAATTCTTGTCATCGCAATGTTCCTTGACCGTGTCATCACAATGCTCCATGACCCTTGTCATCACAAAGCTCCATGACCCCTGTCATCACAATGATCCATGATTCCTTTCCTCACAGTGCTCCAGTACCCTTTTCATCACAATGCTCCATGCCATTGTCAACACAATGCTCCTTGGACCCTGTCATCAAAATGCTCCATCCCCGTTTCATCACAATGCTCCAGATATCCTATCATTACAATGCTCCATGCCCGTGTCAACACAATGCTTCATGACCCCTGTCATCAAAATGCTTTATGAACATTCTTATCACAATGTTCCATGACCCCTGTCATCAAAATGATCCATGACCGTTGTCATCACAATGCTGCATGATACCTTTCATCCCAATCCTCTGTGACTGCTGTCATCATAATGCTCCAGGACAATTTTCATCACAATGCTCCATGCCCCCTGTCATCACAGTGCCCCATAAGCCCTGTAATCCCAATGCTCCATGACCCTGTCATCACAATACTACATGACCCCTGTCATCACATTGTTCCATGGCCTATGTATTCACAATGTTCCATGGACCCTGTAATCACACTGCTCCATGTTCCTTTTCAACACAATGCTCCATGACCCCTGTCATCACAATGTTCCATGAAAGTTGTCATCAAAATGCTCCATGACCCCGGTCACCACAAGGTTCCCTGCCCTTGTCATCACAATGGTACATGGCCTTGTCATCACAATGTTCCATGGCCTCTGTCATCACCATGCTCCATGGTCTTTCTCATCACAATGCTCTATGACCCCTGTCATCACAATGCTTGATGACCATTGTCATCACAATGCTCCAAGGTCCCTGTCATCACAATGCCTCATGGTCTTTGTAATCACAATGCTCAATGACCACTGTCATCACAATGCTCCATGCCGTTGTCATCACAATGCTCCATGGCCCCTGTTATCACAATACTCCATGCGCTTGTCATCACAATGCTCCAGAACCTTTGTCATCATAATGCTCCATTCCCGTGTCATCACATTGCTCAATGACACTTGTCATCAAAATGTTCCTTGGTCTTTGTCATCACAATGCTCCATGATCCCAGTCATCACAATGATCCCTGCCAATGTCATCACAATGCTCCATGTCTCCTGTAATCACAGTGCTCCATGCCCTTGTCATCACAATGCTCCAGTTCTGTTGTCATCACCATTCTTCATGCCAGTGTCATCACAATGCTCCATGAATCTTGTCTTCACAATGCTCCATGGCCCATGTCATCACAATGCTCCATGACCCCTGTGATCACAATGATCTATGGCCTTTGTCATCGCAATGACACGTGACCCCCGTCAACACAATGCCTGATGAACCCTGACATCACAATGCTAAATGGCACTTGTCATCACAATGCTATATGAAGCCTGTCATCACTATTCACCATGTCACTTGTTTACACAATGCTCCATGCCCCCTGTAATCCCAGTACTCCATGACCCCTTTCATCACAATGCCCAATGCCACCTCTCATCACAATTCTCCATGGCATTTGTCATCAAGATGCTCCATGACACCTGTCATCACATTGCTCCATGACACTTGTCATCACAATGCTCCATGGCCCCTCTCATTACTGTGCTCCATAATAACTTGAATCACATTTCTAGATGACCAGTGCCATCACAATGCCCCATGACATTGTCATCAAAATTCGCCATGACCATTGTCATCACAATGCTGCATGAACCATGTCATCACAGGGTCCCAGGACACTTGTCATCACAATGATCCATTACCACTTTCATCACAATGCTCCATGACCACTGTCATCTCAATGCCCCATGGCCTTTGTCTTCACAATGCTCCATGGCCCCTGTAATCACAGTGCTCCATAACACCTTTCATCATAATGCTCCATGACCACTGCCATCTCAATGCCTCATGACGCCTGTCATCACAATTCTCCAAGGCCCCTCTCATCACAATGCTCCATGACACTTGTCATCACATTGCTCCATAACATCTGTCATCACAGTGTTCCCTGCCCATGTCATCACAATGCTCCATGTCCCCTATAATCACAATGCTCCAAGCCTTTTTCCTCACAATGCTCCAGAATTTTGTCATCACAATGTTCCATGACAATGGCATCACAATGCTCCACGGCCCTTGTCATCACAATGCTCCAGAATTCTTGTCATCACAATGTTCCATGGACGTGTCATCACAAAGCTACATGACCCTGGTCATCACAGTTCTCCATGACCTTTGTCATCACAATGCTCTATGTCACTATTCATCACAATTCTCAATGACCACTTTAATCACTATGCTCGCTGACCATTTTCATCACATTTCAATATTGTCATTACAATTCCCCATGGCCCCTTTCTTCACCATACTCCATGATGCCTGTCATCACAATGCTCCATGGCTTTTGTTATCACAATGCGCCAGGACCAGTTTCATCACAATACTCCATCGCCCTTGTCATCACAGTGCATAATGAAAGCTTTCATTACAAGGCTCCGTGACTCTTGTCATCACAATGCTCCATGGCCTTTATCGTCACAATGCTCCCAGGCACTTTACATCACGATGTTCCAAGAAAACTTTCATCACATTGCTCCCTGACCATTGTCATCACAATAGTCCATAGCCTTGTCAACACAATGCTGCATAATCCCTGTCATCACAATTCTCCATGACTGCTGTCATCACAATAATCCAGGACAATTTTCATAACAATGCTTCATGCCCCCAGTCATCACAGTGCTCCATGATACCTTTCATCACAATTCCTAGATGATCAATGTCATCACAATGCCCAATGAGACCTGTCATCACAATTCGCTATGACCCTTGTCATCACAATACTCGATGAACCCTGTCATCACAGTGTTCCAGGACACATGTCATCACAATGATCCATTACTATTTTCATCACAATGCTCCAATACACCTGTCATCACAATGTCCATGGCCCCTGTTATCATATTGCTCCATGATCTCTTTCATCACAATGCTCCATGACCACTGTCATCACCATACCTCAAGACGCCTGTCATCTCAATGCTCCATGGCTCTTTTCATCACAATGCCCCATGGGCCCTGTGATCACAATGCTCCATGCCCTTGTCATCAAAGTGCTCCAGAACACTTGTCATCATAATGCTCCATGCCAATGTCATCAAAATGCCCCATGACACTTGTCATCACAATGCTCCATGGCCTTTGTCATCACAATGTTCCATGGCCCCTGTCATCACAGTACTCCATTATACCTTTCATCACAATTCTAGATGACCACTGTCATCACCATGCCCCATGACAGATGTCATAACAATTCGCCATGGTCCTTGTCATCACAATGCTCCATGAACCTTGTCATCACAAGGTTCCAGGACTCTTGTCATCACAATGATCCATGATCACTTTCATCACAATGCTCCATGAAACCTGTCACCTCAATGCTCCATAGCCTTTGTATTCACAATGCTCCATGGCCCCTGTAATCACAGTGCTCCATGACCCCTTTCATCACAATGATCCAAGAGCGCTGTCATTACAATGCCCCATGACGCCTGCCACCACAAATCTCCAAGGCCTCTCTTACCAAAAAGCTCCATGATCCCTGTCAGTACAATGTTCGATGACACTTTTCATCACAATGCTCCATGACCCCTGTCATCACAAAGTTCTCTGCCCATATCATCACAATGCTCCTTGTCACCTTTCATCACAATGCTCCATGTCCTTTCATCACAATGCTCCATAATTCTTGTCATCGCAATGTTCCTTGACCGTGTCATCACAATGCTCCATGACCCTTGTCATCACAAAGCTCCATGACCCCTGTCATCACAATGATCCATGATTCCTTTCCTCACAGTGCTCCAGTACCCTTTTCATCACAATGCTCCATGCCATTGTCAGCACAATGCTCCTTGGACCCTGTCATCAAAATGCTCCATCCCCGTTTCATCACAATGCTCCAGATATCCTATCATTACAATGCTCCATGCCCGTGTCAACACAATGCTTCATGACCCCTGTCATCAAAATGCTTTATGAACATTCTTATCACAATGTTCCATGACCCCTGTCATCAAAATGATCCATGACCGTTGTCATCACAATGCTGCATGATACCTTTCATCCCAATCCTCTGTGACTGGTGTCATCATAATGCTCCAGGACAATTTTCATCACAATGCTCCATGCCCCCTGTCATCACAGTGCCCCATAAGCCCTGTAATCCCAATGCTCCATGACCCTGTCATCACAATACTACATGACCCCTGTCATCACATTGTTCCATGGCCTATGTATTCACAACGTTCCATGGACCCTGTAATCACACTGCTCCATGTTCCTTTTCAACACAATGCTCCATGACCCCTGTAATCACAATGTTCCATGAAAGTTGTCATCAAAATGCTCCATGACCCCGGTCACCACGAGGTTCCCTGCCCTTGTCATCACAATGGTACATGGCCTTGTCATCACAATGTTCCATGGCCTCTGTCATCACCATGCTCCATGGTCTTTCTCATCACAATGCTCTATGACCCCTGTCATCACAATGCTTGATGACCATTGTCATCACAATGCTCCAAGGTCCCTGTCATCACAATGCCTCATGGTCTTTGTAATCACAATGCTCAATGACCACTGTCATCACAATGCTCCATGCCGTTGTCATCACAATGCTCCATGGCCCCTGTTATCACAATACTCCATGCGCTTGTCATCACAATGCTCCAGAACCTTTGTCATCATAATGCTCCATTCCCGTGTCATCACATTGCTCAATGACACTTGTCATCAAAATGTTCCTTGGTCTTTGTCATCACAATGCTCCATGATCCCAGTCATCACAATGATCCCTGCCAATGTCATCACAATGCTCCATGTCTCCTGTAATCACAGTGCTCCATGCCCTTGTCATCACAATGCTCCAGTTCTGTTGTCATCACCATTCTTCATGCCAGTGTCATCACAATGCTCCATGAATCTTGTCTTCACAATGCTCCATGGCCCATGTCATCACAATGCTCCATGACCCCTGTGATCACAATGATCTATGGCCTTTGTCATCGCAATGACACGTGACCCCCGTCAACACAATGCCTGATGAACCCTGACATCACAATTCTAAATGGCACTTGTCATCACAATGCTATATGAAGCCTGTCATCACTATTCACCATGTCACTTGTTTACACAATGCTCCATGCCCCCTGTAATCCCAGTACTCCATGACCCCTTTCATCACAATGCCCAATGCCACCTCTCATCACAATTCTCCATGGCATTTGTCATCAAGATGCTCCATGACACCTGTCATCACATTGCTCCATGACACTTGTCATCACAATGCTCCATGGCCCCTCTCATTACTGTGCTCCATAATAACTTGAATCACATTTCTAGATGACCAGTGCCATCACAATGCCCCATGACATTGTCATCAAAATTCGCCATGACCATTGTCATCACAATGCTGCATGAACCATGTCATCACAGGGTCCCAGGACACTTGTCATCACAATGATCCATTACCACTTTCATCACAATGCTCCATGACCACTGTCATCTCAATGCCCCATGGCCTTTGTCTTCACAATGCTCCATGGCCCCTGTAATCACAGTGCTCCATAACACCTTTCATCATAATGCTCCATGACCACTGCCATCTCAATGCCTCATGACGCCTGTCATCACAATTCTCCAAGGCCCCTCTCATCACAATGCTCCATGACACTTGTCATCACATTGCTCCATAACATCTGTCATCACAGTGTTCCCTGCCCATGTCATCACAATGCTCCATGTCCCCTATAATCACAATGCTCCAAGCCTTTTTCCTCACAATGCTCCAGAATTTTGTCATCACAATGTTCCATGACAATGGCATCACAATGCTCCACGGCCCTTGTCATCACAATGCTCCAGAATTCTTGTCATCACAATGTTCCATGGACGTGTCATCACAAAGCTACATGACCCTGGTCATCACAGTTCTCCATGACCTTTGTCATCACAATGCTCTATGTCACTATTCATCACAATTCTCAATGACCACTTTAATCACTATGCTCGCTGACCATTTTCATCACATTTCAATATTGTCATTA
Organism: Balaenoptera physalus; assembly: GCF_965194825.1. Classification (NCBI taxonomy): domain Eukaryota; kingdom Metazoa; phylum Chordata; class Mammalia; order Artiodactyla; family Balaenopteridae; genus Balaenoptera; species Balaenoptera physalus. Next base: position 782,733 of record NW_028126378.1, read on the forward strand.
CAATTCCCCATGGCCCCTTTCTTCACCATACTCCATGATGCCTGTCATCACAATGCTCCATGGCTTTTGTTATCACAATGCGCCAGGACCAGTTTCATCACAATACTCCATCCCCCTTGTCATCACAGTGCATAATGAAAGCTTTCATTACAAGGCTCCGTGACTCTTGTCATCACAATGCTCCATGGCCTTTATCGTCACAATGCTCCCAGGCACTTTACATCACGATGTTCCAAGAAAACTTTCATCACATTGCTCCCTGACCATTGTCATCACAATAGTCCATAGCCTTGTCAACACAATGCTGCATAATCCCTGTCATCACAATTCTCCATGACTGCTGTCATCACAATAATCCAGGACAATTTTCATAACAATGCTTCATGCCCCCAGTCATCACAGTGCTCCATGATACCTTTCATCACAATTCCTAGATGATCAATGTCATCACAATGCCCAATGAGACCTGTCATCACAATTCGCTATGACCCTTGTCATCACAATACTCGATGAACCCTGTCATCACAGTGTTCCAGGACACATGTCATCACAATGATCCATTACTATTTTCATCACAATGCTCCAATACACCTGTCATCACAATGTCCATGGCCCCTGTTATCATATTGCTCCATGATCTCTTTCATCACAATGCTCCATGACCACTGTCATCACCATACCTCAAGACGCCTGTCATCTCAATGCTCCATGGCTCTTTTCATCACAATGCCCCATGGGCCCTGTGATCACAATGCTCCATGCCCTTGTCATCAAAGTGCTCCAGAACACTTGTCATCATAATGCTCCATGCCAATGTCATCAAAATGCCCCATGACACTTGTCATCACAATGCTCCATGGCCTTTGTCATCACAATGTTCCATGGCCCCTGTCATCACAGTACTCCATTATACCTTTCATCACAATTCTAGATGACCACTGTCATCACCATGCCCCATGACAGATGTCATAACAATTCGCCATGGTCCTTGTCATCACAATGCTCCATGAACCTTGTCATCACAAGGTTCCAGGACTCTTGTCATCACAATGATCCATGATCACTTTCATCACAATGCTCCATGAAACCTGTCACCTCAATGCTCCATAGCCTTTGTATTCACAATGCTCCATGGTCCCTGTAATCACAGTGCTCCATGACCCCTTTCATCAAAATGATCCAAGACCGCTGTCATTACAATGCCCCATGACGCCTGCCACCACAAATCTCCAAGGCCTCTCTTACCAAAAAGCTTCATGATCCCTGTCAGTACAATGTTCGATGACACTTTTCATCACAATGCTCCATGACCCCTGTCATCACAAAGTTCTCTGCCCATATCATCACAATGCTCCTTGTCACCTTTCATCACAATGCTCCATGTCCTTTCATCACAATGCTCCATAATTCTTGTCATCGCAATGTTCCTTGACCGTGTCATCACAATGCTCCATGACCCTTGTCATCACAAAGCTCCATGACCCCTGTCATCACAATGATCCATGATACCTTTCCTCACAGTGCTCCAGTACCCTTTTCATCACAATGCTCCATGCCATTGTCAGCACAATGCTCCTTTGACCCTGTCATCAAAATGCTCCATCCCCTTTTCATCACAATGCTCCAGATATCCTATCATTACAATGCTCCATGCCCGTGTCAACACAATGCTTCATGACCCCTGTCATCAAAATGCTTTATGAACATTCTTATCACAATGTTCCATGACCCCTGTCATCAAAATGATCCATGACCATTGTCATCACAGTGCTGCATGATACCTTTCATCCCAATCCTCTGTGACTGCTGTCATCATAATGCTCCAGGACAATTTTCATCACAATGCTCCATGCCCCCTGTCATCACAGTGCCCCATAAGCCCTGTAATCCCAATGCTCCATGACCCTCTCATCACAATGCTACATGACCCCTGTCATCACATTGTTCCATGGCCTATGTATTCACAACGTTCCATGGACCCTGTAATTACACTGCTCCATGTTCCTTTTCAACACAATGCTCCATGACCCCTGTCATCACAATGTTCCATGAAAGTTGTCATCAAAATGCTCCATGACCCCGGTCACCACAAGGTTCCCTGCCCTTGTCATCACAATGGTACATGGCCTTGTCATCACAATGTTCCATGGCCTCTGTCATCACCATGCTCCATGGTCTTTCTCATCACATTGCTCTATGACCCCTGTCATCACAATGCTTGATGACCATTGTCATCACAATGCTCCAAGGTCCCTGTCATCACAATGCCTCATGGTCTTTGTAATCACAATGCTCAATGACCACTGTCATCACAATGCTCCATGCCGTTGTCATCACAATGCTCCATGGCCCCTGTAATCACAATGCTCCATGCGCTTGTCATCACAATGCTCCAGAACCTTTGTCATCATAATGCTCCATTCCCGTGTCATCACATTGCTCAATGACACTTGTCATCAAAATGTTCCATGGTCTTTGTCATCACAATGCTCCATGATCCCAGTCATCACAATGATCCCTGCCAATGTCATCACAATGCTCCATGTCTCCTGTAATCACAGTGCTCCATGCCCTTGTCGTCACAATGCTCCAGTTCTCTTGTCATCACCATGCTTCATGCCAGTGTCATCACAATGCTCCATGAATCTTGTCTTCACAATGCTCCATGGCCCATGTCATCACAATGCTCCATGACCCCTGTGATCACAATGATCTATGGCCTTTGTCATCACAATGACACGTGACCCCCGTCAACACAATGCCTGATGAAACCTGACATCACAATGCTAAATGGCACTTGTCATCACAATGCTATATGAAGCCTGTCATCACTATTCACCATGTCACTTGTTTACACAATGCTCCATGCCCCCTGTAATCCCAGTACTCCATGACCCCTTTCATCACAATGCCCAATGCCACCTCTCATCACAATTCTCCATGGCATTTGTCATTACGATGCTCCATGACCCCTGTCATCACATTGCTCCATGACACTTGTCATCACAATGCTCCATGGCCCCTCTCATTACTGTGCTCCATAATAACTTGAATCACATTTCTAGATGACCAGTGCCATCACAATGCCCCATGACATTGTCATCACAATTCGCCATGACCATTGTCATCACAATGCTCCATGAACCATGTCATCACAGGGTCCCAGGACACCTGTCATCACAATGATCCATTACCACTTTCATCACAATGCTCCATGACCACTGTCATCTCAATGCCCCATGGCCTTTGTCTTCACAATGCTCCATGGCCCCTGTAATCACAGTGCTCCATAACACCTTTCATCATAATGCTCCATGACCACTGCCATCTCAATGCCTCATGACGCCTGTCATCACAATTCTCCAAGGCCCCTCTCATCACAATGCTCCATGACACTTGTCATCACATTGCTCCATAACACCTGTCATCACAGTGTTCCCTGCCCATGTCATCACAATGCTCCATGTCCCCTATAATCACAATGCTCCAAGCCTTTTTCCTCACAATGCTCCAGAATTTTGTCATCACAATGTTCCATGACCGTGGCATCACAATGCTCCACGGCACTTGTCATCACAATGCTCCAGAATTCTTGTCATCACAATGTTCCATGGACGTGTCATCACAAAGCTACATGACCCTGGTCATCACAGTTCTCCATGACCTTTGTCATCACAATGCTCTATGTCACTATACATCACAATTCTCAATGACCACTTTAATCACTATGCTCGCTGACCATTTTCATCACATTTCTCTATTGTCATTACAATTCCCCATGGCCCCTTTCTTCACCATGCTCCATGATGCCTGTCATCACAATGCTCCATGGCTTTTGTTATCACAATGCGCCAGGACAAGTTTCATCACAATACCCCATCCCGCTTGTCATCACAGTGCATAATGAAAGCTTTCATTACAAGGCTCCGTGACTCTTGTCATCACAATGCTCCATGGCCTTTATCGTCACAATGCTCCCAGGCACTTTTCATCACGATGTTCCAAGAGAACTTTCATCACATTGCTCCATGACCATTGTCATCACAATAGTCCATAGCCTTGTCAACACAATGCTGCATAATCCCTGTCATCACAATTCTCCATGACTGCTGTCATCACAATAATCCAGGACAATTTTCATAACAATGCTTCATGCCCCCAGTCATCACAGTGCTCCATGATACCTTTCATCACAATTCCTAGATGATCAATGTCATCACAATGCCCAATGACACCTGTCATCACAATTCGCTATGACCCTTGTCATCACAATACTCGATGAACCCTGTCATCACAGTGTTCCAGGACACATGTCATCACAATGATCCATTACTATTTTCTTCACAATGCTCCAATACACCTGTCATCACAATGTCCATGGCCCCTCTTATCATATTGCTCCATGATCTCTTTCATCACAATGATCCATGACCACTGTCATCACCATACCTCAAGACGCCTGTCATCTCAATGCTCCATGGCTCTTTTCATCACAATGCCCCATGGGCCCTGTGATCACAATGCTCCATGCCCTTGTCATCAAAGTGCTCCAGAACTCTTGTCATCATAATGCTCCATGCCAATGTCATCAAAATGCCCCATGACACTTGTCATCACAATGCTCCATGGCCTTTGTCATCACAATGTTCCATGGCCCCTGTCATCACAGTGCTCCATTATACCTTTCATCACAATTCTAGATGACCACTGTCATCACCATGCCCCATGACACATGTCATAACAATTCGCCATGGTCCTTGTCATCACAATGCTCCATGAACCTTGTCATCACAAGGTTCCAGGACTCTTGTCATCACAATGATCCATGATCACTTTCATCACAATGCTCCATGAAACCTGTCACCTCAATGCTCCATAGCCTTTGTATTCACAATGCTCCATGGCCCCTGTAATCACAGTGATCCATGACCCCTTTCATCACAATGATCCAAGACCGCTGTCATTACAATGCCCCATGACGCCTGCCACCACAAATCTCCAAGGCCTCTCTTACCAAAAAGCTCCATGATCCCTGTCAGTACAATGTTCGATGACACTTTTCATCACAATGCTCCATGACCCCTGTCATCACAAAGTTCTCTGCCCATATCATCACAATGCTCCTTGTCACCTTTCATCACAATGCTCCATGTCCTTTCATCACAATGCTCCATAATTCTTGTCATCGCAATGTTCCTTGACCGTGTCATCACAATGCTCCATGACCCTTGTCATCACAAAGCTCCATGACCCCTGTCATCACAATGATCCATGATACCTTTCCTCACAGTGCTCCAGTACCCTTTTCATCACAATGCTCCATGCCATTGTCAGCACAATCCTCCTTGGACCCTGTCATCAAAATGCTCCATCCCCTTTTCATCACAATGCTCCAGATATCCTATCATTACAATGCTCCATGCCCGTGTCAACACAATGCTTCATGACCCCTGTCATCAAAATGCTTTATGAACATTCTTATCACAATGTTCCATGACCCCTGTCATCAAAATGATCCATGACCGTTGTCATCACAATGCTGCATGATACCTTTCATCCCAATCCTCTGTGAGTGCTGTCATCATAATGCTCCAGGAAAATTTTCATCACAATGCTCCATGCCCCCTGTCATCACAGTGCCCCATAAGCCCTGTAATCCCAAGGCTCCATGACCCTGTCATCACAATGCTACATGACCCCTGTCATCACATTGTTCCATGGCCTATGTATTCACAACGTTCCATGGACCCTGTAATCACACTGCTCCATGTTCCTTTTCAACACAATGCTCCATGACCCCTGTCATCACAATGTTCCATGAAAGTTGTCATCAAAATGCCCCATGACCCCGGTCACCACAAGGTTCCCTGCCCTTGTCATCACAATGGTACATGGCCTTGTCATCACAATGTTCCATGGCCTCTGTCATCACCATGCTCCATGGTCTTTCTCATCACATTGCTCTATGACCCCTGTCATCACAATGCTTGATGACCATTGTCATCACAATGCTCCAAGGTCCCTGTCATCACAATGCCTCATGGTCTTTGTAATCACAATGTTCAAAGACCACTGTCATCATAATGCTCCATGCCGTTGTCATCACAATGCTCCATGGCCCCTGTAATCACAATGCTCCATGCTCTTGTCATCACAATGCTCCAGAACATTTGTCATCATAATGCTCCATTCCCGTGTCATCACATTGCTCAATGACACTTGTCATCAAAATGTTCCTTGGTCTTTGTCATCACAATGCTCCATGATCCCTGTCATCACAATGATCCCTGCCAATGTCATCACAATGCTCCATGTCTCGTGTAATCACCATGCTCCATGCCCTTGTCATCACAATGCTCCAGTTCTGTTGTCATCACCATGCTTCATGCCAGTGTCATCACAATGCTCCATGAATCTTGTCTTCACAATGCTCCATGGCCCATGTCATCACAATGCTCCATGACCCCTGTGATCACAATGCTCTATGGCCTTTGTCATCACAATGACACGTGACCCCCGTCAACACAATGCCTGATGAACCCTGACATCGCAATGCTAAATGGCACTTGTCATCACAATGCTATATGAAGCCTGTCATCACTATTCACCATGTCACTTGTTTACACAATGCTCCATGCCCCCTGTAATCCCAGTACTCCATGACCCCTTTCATCACAATGCCCAATGCCACCTCTCATCACAATTCTCCATGGCATTTGTCATCACGATGCTCCATGACACCTGTCATCACATTGCTCCATGACACTTGTCATCACAATGCTCCATGGCCCCTCTCATTACTGTGCTCCATAATAACTTGAATCACATTTCTAGATGACCAGTGCCATCACAATGCCCCATGACATTGTCATCACAATTCGCCATGACCATTGTCATCACAATGCTCCATGAACCATGTCATCACAGGGTCCCAGGACACTTGTCATCACAATGATCCATTACCACTTTCATCACAATGCTCCATGACCACTGTCATCTCAATGCCCCATGGCCTTTGTCTTCACAATGCTCCATGGCCCCTGTAATCACAGTGCTCCATAACACCTTTCATCATAATGCTCCATGACCACTGCCATCTCAATGCCTCATGACGCCTGTCATCACAATTCTCCAAGGCCCCTCTCATCACAATGCTCCATGACACTTGTCATCACATTGCTCCATAACACCTGTCATCACAGTGTTCCCTGCCCATGTCATCACAATGCTCCATGTCCCCTATAATCACAATGCTCCAAGCCTTTTTCCTCACAATGCTCCAGAATTTTGTCATCACAATGTTCCATGACCGTGGCATCACAATGCTCCACGGCCCTTGTCATCACAATGCTCCAGAATTCTGGTCATCACAATGTTCCATGGACGTGTCATCACAAAGCTACATGACCCTGGTCATCACAGTTCTCCATGACCTTTGTCATCACAATGCTCTATGTCACTATTCATCACAATTCTCAATGACCACTTTAATCACTATGCTCGCTGACCATTTTCATCACATTTCTCTATTGTCATTACAATTCCCCATGGCCCCTTTCTTCACCATGCTCCATGATGCCTGTCATCACAATGCTCCATGGCTTTTGTTATCACAATGCGCCAGGACAAGTTTCATCACAATACCCCATCCCCCTTGTCATCACAGTGCATAATGAAAGCTTTCATTACAAGGCTCCGTGACTCTTGTCATCACAATGCTCCGTGGCCTTTATCGTCACAATGCTCCCAGGCACTTTTCATCACGATGTTCCAAGAAAACTTTCATCACATTGCTCCATGACCATTGTCATCACAATAGTCCATAGCCTTGTCAACACAATGCTGCATAATCCCTATCATCACAATTCTCCATGACTGCTGTCATCACAATAATCCAGGACAATTTTCATAACAATGCTTCATGCCCCCAGTCATCACAGTGCTCCATGATACCTTTCATCACAATTCCTAGATGATCAATGTCATCACAATGCCCAATGACACCTGTCATCACAATTCGCTATGACCCTTGTCATCACAATACTCGATGAACCGTGACATCACAGTGTTCCAGGACACATGTCATCACAATGATCCATTACTATTTTCATCACAATGCTCCAATACACCTGTCATCACAATGTCCATGGCCCCTGTTATCATATTGCTCCATGATCTCTTTCATCACAATGCTCCATGACCACTGTCATCACCATACCTCAAGACGCCTGTCATCTCAATGCTCCATGGCTCTTTTCATCACAATGCCCCATGGGCCCTGTGATCACAATGCTCCATGCCCTTGTCATAAAAGTGCTCCAGAACTCTTGTCATCATAATGCTCCATGCCAATGTCATCAAAATGCCCCATGACACTTGTCATCACAGTGCTCCATGGCCTTTGTCATCACAATGTTCTATGGCCCCTGTCATCACAGTGCTCCATTATACCTTTCATCACAATTCTAGATGACCACTGTCATCACCATGCCCCATGACAGATGTCATAACAATTCGCCATGGTCCTTGTCATCACAATGCTCCATGAACCTTGTCATCACAAGGTTCCAGGACTCTTGTCATCACAATGATCCATGATCACTTTCATCACAATGCTCCATGAAACCTGTCACCTCAATGCTCCATAGCCTTTGTATTCACAATGCTCCATGGCCCCTGTAATCACAGTGCTCCATGACCCCTTTCATCACAATGATCCAAGACCGCTGTCATTACAATGCCCCATGACGCCTGCCACCACAAATCTCCAAGGCCTCTCTTACCAAAAAGCTCCATGATCCCTGTCAGTACAATGTTCGATGACACTTTTCATCACAATGCTCCATGACCCCTGTCATCACAAAGTTCTCTGCCCATATCATCACAATGCTCCTTGTCACCTTTCATCACAATGCTCCATGTCCTTTCATCACAATGCTCCATAATTCTTGTCATCGCAATGTTCCTTGACCGTGTCATCACAATGCTCCATGACCCTTGTCATCACAAAGCTCCATGACCCCTGTCATCACAATGATCCATGATTCCTTTCCTCACAGTGCTCCAGTACCCTTTTCATCACAATGCTCCATGCCATTGTCAGCACAATGCTCCTTGGACCCTGTCATCAAAATGCTCCATCCCCTTTTCATCACAATGCTCCAGATATCCTATCATTACAATGCTCCATGCCCGTGTCAACACAATGCTTCATGACCCCTGTCATCAAAATGCTTTATGAACATTCTTATCACAATGTTCCATGACCCCTGTCATCAAAATGATCCATGACCGTTGTCATCACAATGCTGCATGATACCTTTCATCCCAATCCTCTGGGACTGCTGTCATCATAATGCTCCAGGACAATTTTCACCACAATGCTCCATGCCCCCTGTCATCACAGTGCCCCATAAGCCCTGTAATCCCAATGCTCCATGACCCTGTCATCACAATGCTACATGACCCCTGTCATCACATTGTTCCATGGCCTATGTATTCACAATGTTCCATGGACCCTGTAATCACACTGCTCCATGTTCCTTTTCAACACAATGCTCCATGACCCCTGTCATCACAATGTTCCATGAAAGTTGTCATCAAAATGCTCCATGACCCCGGTCACCACAAGGTTCCCTGCCCTTGTCATCACAATGGTACATGGCCTTGTCATCACAAAGTTCCATGGCCTCTGTCATCACCATGCTCCAAGGTCTTTCTCATCACAATGCTCTATGACCTCTGTCATCACAATGCTTGATGACCATTGTCATCACAATGCTCCAAGGTCCTTGTCATCACAATGCCTCATGGTCTTTGTAATCACAATGCTCAATGACCGCTGTCATCACAATGCTCCATGCCGCTGTCATCACAATGCTCCATGGCCCCTGTAATCACAATGCTCCATGCGCTTGTCATCACAATGCTCCAGAACATTTGTCATCATAATGCTCCATTCCCGTGTCATCACATTGCTCAATGACACTTGTCATCAAAATGTTCCTTGGTCTTTGTCATCACAATGCTCCATGATCCGTGTCATCACAATGATCCCTGCCAATGTCATCACAATGCTCCATGTCTCCTGTAATCACAATGCTCCATGTCCTTGTCATCACAATGCTCCAGTTCTGTTGTCATCACCATGCTTCATGCCAGTGTCATCACAATGCTCCATGAATCTTGTCTTCACAATGCTCCATGGCCCATGTCATCACAATGCTCCATGACCCCTGTGATCACAATGCTCTATGGCCTTTGTCATCACAATGACACGTGACCCCCGTCAACACAATGCCTGATGAACCCTGACATCAAAATGCTAAATGGCACTTGTCATCACAATGCTATATGAAGCCTGTCATCACTATTCACCATGTCACTTGTTTTCACAATGCTCCATGCCCCCTGTAATCCCAGTACTCCATGACCCCTTTCATCACAATGCCCAATGCCACCTCTCATCACAATTCTCCATGGCATTTGTCATCACGATGTTCCATGACACCTGTCATCACAATGCTCCATGACACTTGTCATCACAATGCTCCATGGCCCCTCTCATTACTGTGCTCCATAATAACTTGAATCACATTTCTAGATGACCAGTGCCATCACAATGCCCCATGACATTGTCATCACAATTCGCCATGACCATTGTCATCACAATGCTCCATGAACCATGTCATCACAGGGTCCCAGGACACTTGTCATCACAATGCTCCATGACCCCTGTCATCACAAAGTTCTCTGCCCATATCATCACAATGCTCCTTGTCACCTTTCATCACAATGCTCCATGTCCTTTCATCAGAATGCTCCATAATTCTTGTCAACGCAATGTTCCTTGACCGTGTCATCACAATGCTCCATGACCCTTGTCATCACAAAGCTCCATGACCCCTGTCATCACAATGAACCATGATTCCTTTCCTCACAGTGCTCCAGTACCCTTTTCATCACAATGCTCCATGTCATTGTCAGCACAATGCTCCTTGGACCCTATCATCAAAATGCTCCATCCCCTTTTCATCACAATGCTCCAGATATCTTATCATTACAATGCTCCATGCCCGTGTCAACACAATGCTTCATGACCCCTGTCATCAAAATGCTTTATGAACATTCTTATCACAATGTTCCATGACCCCTGTCATCAAAATGATCCATGACCGTTGTCATCACAATGCTGCATGATACCTTTCATCCCAATCCTCTGTGACTGCTGTCATCATAATGCTCCAGGACAATTTTCACCACAATGCTCCATGCCCCCTGTCATCACAGTGCCCCATAAGCCCTGTAATCCCAATGCTCCATGACCCTGTCATCACAATGCTACATGACCCCTGTCATCACATTGTTCCATGGCCTATGTATTCACAATGTTCCATGGACCCTGTAATCACACTGCTCCATGTTCCTTTTCAACACAATGCTCCATGACCCCTGTCATCACAATGTTCCATGAAACTTGTCATCAAAATGCTCCATGACCCCGGTCACCACAAGGTTCCCTGCCCTTGTCATCACAATGGTACATGGCCTTGTCATCACAATGTTCCATGGCCTCTGTCATCACCATGCTCCATGGTCTTTCTCATCACAATGCTCTATGACCCCTGTCATCACAATGCTTGATGACCATTGTCATCACAATGCTCCAAGGTCCCTGTCATCACAATGCCTCATGGTCTTTGTAATCACAATGCTCAATGACCGCTGTCATCACAAAGCTCCATGCCGTTGTCATCACAATGCTCCATGACCCCTGTAATCACAATGCTCCATGCGCTTGTCATCACAATGCTCCAGAACATTTGTCATCATAATGCTCCATTCCCATGTCATCACATTGCTCAATGACACTTGTCATCAAAATGTTCCTTGGTCTTTGTCATCACAATGCTCCATGATCCCTGTGATCACAATGATCCCTGCCCATGTCATCACAATGTTCCACGTCTCCTGTAATCACAATGCTCCATGCCCTTGTCATCACAATGCTCCAGGTCTGTTGTCATCACCATGCTTCATGTCCGTGTCATCACAATGCTCCATGAATCTTGTCTTCAAAATGCTCCATGGCCCATGTCATCACAATGCTCCATTACCCCCGTCAACACAATGCCTGATGACCCCTGTCATCAAAATGCTAAACGGCACTTGTCATCACAATGCTCTATGATGCCTGTCATCACTATTCTCCATGTCACTTGTTATCACAATGCTCCATGGCCCCTGTAATCCCAGTACTCCATGACCCCTTTCATCACAATGCCCAATGCCACCTCTCATCACAATTCTCCATGGCATTTGTCATCACGATGCTCCATGACACCTGTCATCACAATGCTCCATGACACTTGTCATCACAATGCTCCATGGCCCCTCTCATTACTGTGCTCCATAATAACTTTAATCACATTTCTAGATGACCACTGCCATCACAATGCCCCAAGACATTGTCATCACAATTCACCATGACAATTGTCATCACAATGCTCCATGAACCATGTCATCACATGGTCCCAGGACACTTGTCATCACAATGATCCATTACCACTTTCATCACAATGTTCCATAACCACTGTCATCTCAATGCTCCATGGCCTATGTATTCACAATGCTCCATGGCCCCTTTAATCAGAGTGCTCCATAACACCTTTCATCATAATGCTCCATGAACACTGCCATCTCAATTCCTCATGACGCCTGTCATCACAATTCTCCAAAGCCACTCTCATCACAGTGCTCCATGACACTTGTCATCACATTGCTCCAGAATTCTTGTCATCACAATGTTCCATGAACGTGTCATCACAATGCTACATGAACATGGTCATCACAGTTCTCCATGACCTTTATCATCACAATGCTCCATGCACTTTTCATCAAAATGCTCCAGAACTCTTGTCATCATAATGCTCCATGGCAATGTCATCAAAATGTCCCGTGACACTTGTCATCACAATGCTCCATGGCTTATGCCATCACAATTTTCCATGGCCCCTGTCATCACAATGCTCCATGCCCTTTTCATCAAAATGCTCCAGAACTCTTGTCATCACAATGCTCCATGCCGTTGTCATCACAATGCTCCATGGCCCCTGTAATCACAATGCTCCATGCGCTTGTCATCACAATGCTCCAGAACGTTTGTCATCATAATGCTCCATTCCCGTATCATCACATTGCTCAATGACACTTGTCATCAAAATGTTCCTTGGTCTTTGTCATCACAATGCTCCATGATCCATGTCATCACAATGATCCCTGCCAACGTCATCACAATGCTCCATGTCTCGTGTAATCACAATGCTCCATGCCCTTGTCATCACAATGCTCCAGTTCTGTTGTCATCACCATGCTTCATGCCAGTGTCATCACAATGCTCCATGAATCTTGTCTTCACAATGCTCCATGGCCCATGTCATCACAATGCTCCATGACCCCTGTGATCACAATGCTCTATGGCCTTTGTCATCACAATGACACGTGACACACGTCAACACAATACCTGATCAAACCTGACATCAAAATGCTAAATGGCACTTGTCATCACAATGCTATATGAAGCCTGTCATCACTATTCACCATGTCACTTGTTTTCACAATGCTCCATGCCCCCTGTAATCCCAGTACTCCATTACCCCTTTCATCACAATGCCCAATGCCACCTCTCATCACAATTCTCCATGGCATTTGTCATCACGATGCTCCATGACACCTGTCATCACAATGCTCCATGACACTTGTCATCACAATGCTCCATGGCCCCTCTCATTACTGTGCTCCATAATAATTTGAATCACATTTCTAGATGACCAGTGCCATCACAATGCCCCATGACATTGTCATCACAATTCGCCATGACCATTGTCATCACAATGCTCCATGAACCATGTCATCACAGGGTCCCAGGACACTTGTCATCACAATGATCCATTACCACTTTCATCACAATGCTCCATGACCACTGTCATCTCAATGCCCCATGGCCTTTGTATTCACAATGCTCCATGGCCCCTGTAATCACAGTGCTCCATAACACCTTTCATCATAATGCTCCATGACCACTGCCATCTCAATGCCTCATGACGCCTGTCATCACAATTCTCCAAGGCCCCTCTCATCACTATGCTTCATGACACTTGTCATCACATTGCTCCATAACAACTGTCATCACAGTGTTCCCTGCCCATGTCATCACAATGCTCCATGTCCCCTATAATCACAATGCTCCAAGCCTTTTTCCTCACAATGCTCCAGAATGTTGTCATCACAATGTTTCATGACCGTGGCATCACAATGCTCCACGGCCCTTGTCATCACAATGCTCTAGAATTCTTGTCATCACAATGTTCCATGGACGTGTCATCAGAAAGCTACATGACCCTGGGCATCACAGTTCTCCATGACCTTTGTCATCACAATGCTCTATGTCACTATTCATCACAATTCTCAATGACCACTTTAATCACTATGCTCGCTGACCATTTTCATCACATTTCTCTATTGTCATTACAATTCCCCATGGCCCCTTTCTTCACCATGCTCCATGATGCCTGTCATCACAATGCTCCATGGCTTTTGTTATCACAATGCGCCAGGACCAGTTTCATCACAATACTCCATCCCCCTTGTCATCACAGTGCATATTGAAAGCTTCCATTACAGTGCTCCGTGACACTTGTCATCACAATGCTCCATGGCCTTTATCGTCACAATGCTCCCAGGCACTTTTCATCACGATGTTCCATGAAAACTTTCATCACATTGCTCCATGACCATTGTCATCACAATAGTCCATAGCCTTGTCAACACAATGCTGCATAATCCCTGTCATCACAAATCTCCATGACTGCTGTCATCACAATAACCCAGGACAATTTTCATAACAATGCTTATGCCCCCAGTCATCACAGTGCTCCATGATACCTTTCATCACAATTCCTCGATGATCAATGTCATCACAATGCCCAATGACACCTGTCATCACAATTCGCTATGACCCTTGTCATCACAATACTCGATGAACCGTGTCATCACAGTGTTCCAGGACACATGTCATCACAATGATCCATGACTATTTTCATCACAATGCTCCAATACACCTGTCATCACAATGCTCCATGGCCCCTGTTATCATATTGCTCCATGATCTCTTTCGTCACAATGCTCCATGACCACTCTCATCACCATACCTCAAGACGCCTGTCATCTCAATGCTCCATGGCTCTTTTCATCACAATGCCCCATGGGCCCTGTGATCACAATGCTCCATGCCCTTGTCATCAAAGTGCTCCAGAACTCTTGTCATCATAATGCTCCATGCCAATGTCATCAAAATGTCCCATGACACTTGTCATCACAATGCTCCATGGCTTATGCCATCACAATTTTCCATGGCCCCTGTCATCACAATGCTCCATGCCCTTTTCATCAAAATGCTCCAGAATTCTTGTCATCATAATGCTCCATGCCAATGTCATCAAAATTCCCCATGACACTTGTCATCACAATGCTCCATGGCCTTTGTCATCACAATGTTCCATGGCCCCTGTCATCACAGTGCTCCATTATACCTTTCATCACAATTCTAGATGACCACTGTCATCACCATGCCCCATGACAGATGTCATAACAATTCGCCATGGTCCTTGTCATCACAATGCTCCATGAACCTTGTCATCACAAGGTTCCAGGACTCTTGTCATCACAATGATCCATTATCACTTTCATCACAATGCTCCATGAAACCTGTCACCTCAATGCTCCATAGCCTTTGTATTCACAATGCTCCATGGCCCCTGTAATCACAGTGCTCCATGACCCCTTTCATCACAATGATCCAAGACCGCTGTCATTACAATGCCCCATGACGCCTGCCACCACAAATCTCCAAGGCCTCTCTTACCAAAAAGCTCCATGATCCCTGTCAGTACAATGTTCGATGACACTTTTCATCACAATGCTCCATGACCCCTGTCATCACAAAGTTCTCTGCCCATATCATCACAATGCTCCTTGTCACCTTTCATCACAATGCTCCATGTCCTTTCATCACAATGCTCCATAATTCTTGTCATCGCAATGTTCCTTGACCGTGTCATCACAATACACCATGACCCTTGTCATCACAAAGCTCCATGACCCCTGTCATCACAATGATCCATGATTCCTTTCCTCACAGTGCTCCAGTACCCTTTTCATCACAATGCTCCATGCCATTGTCAGCACAATGCTCCTTGGACCCTGTCATCAAAATGCTCCATCCCCTTTTCATCACAATGCTCCAGATATCCTATCATTACAATGCTCCATGCCCGTGTCAACACAATGCTTCATGACCCCTGTCATCAAAATGCTTTATGAACATTCTTATCACAATGTTCCATGACCCCTGTCATCAAAATGATCCATGACCGTTGTCATCACAATGCTGCATGATACCTTTCATCCCAATCCTCTGTGAGTGCTGTCATCATAATGCTCCAGGACAATTTTCATCACAATGCTCCATGCCCCCTGTCATCACAGTGCCCCATAAGCCCTGTAATCCCAAGGCTCCATGACCCTGTCATCACAATGCTACATGACCCCTGTCATCACATTGTTCCATGGCCTATGTATTCACAATGTTCCATGGACCCTGTAATCACACTGCTCCATGTTCCTTTTCAACACAATGCTCCATGACCCCTGTCATCACAATGTTCCATGAAAGTTGTCATCAAAATGCTCCATGACCCCGGTCACCACAAGGTTCCCTGCCCTTGTCATCACAATGGTACATGGCCTTGTCATCACAATGTTCCATGGCCTCTGTCTTCACAAAGCTCCAAGGTCCCTGTCATCACAATGCCTCATGGTCTTTGTAATCACAATGCTCAATGACCACTGTCATCACAATGCTCCATGCCGTTGTCATCACAATGCTCCATGGCCCCTGTAATCACAATGCTCCATGCGCTTGTCATCACAATGCTCCAGAACATTTGTCATCATAATGCTCCATTCCCGTGTCATCACATTGCTCAATGACACTTGTCATCAAAATGTTCCTTGGTCTTTGTCATCACAATGCTCCATGATCCCTGTCATCACAATGATCCCTGCCAATGTCATCACAATGCTCCATGTATCGTGTAATCACAATGTGCCATGCCCTTGTCATCACAATGCTCCAGTTCTGTTGTCATCACCATGCTTCATGCCCGTGTCATCACAATGCTCCATGAATCTTGTCTTCACAATGCTCCATGGCCCATGTCATCACAATGCTCCATGACCCCTGTGATCACAATGCTCTATGGCCTTTGTCATCACAATGACACGTGACCCACGTCAACACAATGCCTGATGAACCCTGACATCAAAATGCTAAATGGCACTTGTCATCACAATGCCATATGAAGCCTGTCATCACTATTCACCATGTCACTTGTTTTCACAATGCTCCATGCCCCCTGTAATCCCAGTACTCCATGACCCCTTTCATCACAATGCCCAATGCCACCTCTCATCACAATTCTCCATGGCATTTGTCATCACGATGCTCCATGACACCTGTCATCACAATGCTCCATGACACTTGTCATCACAATGCTCCATGGCCCCTCTCATTACTGTGCTCCATAATAATTTGAATCACATTTCTAGATGACCAGTGCCATCACAATGCCCCATGACATTGTCATCACAATTCGCCATGACCATTGTCATCACAATGCTCCATGAACCATGTCATCACAGGGTCCCAGGACACTTGTCATCACAATGATCCATTACCACTTTCATCACAATGCTCCATGACCACTGTCATCTCAATGCCCCATGGCCTTTGTATTCACAATGCTCCATGGCCCCTGTAATCACAGTGCTCCATAACACCTTTCATCATAATGCTCCATGACCACTGCCATCTCAATGCCTCATGACGCCTGTCATCACAATTCTCCAAGGCCCCTCTCATCACAATGCTTCATGACACTTGTCATCACATTGCTCCATAACAACTGTCCTCACAGTGTTCCCTGCCCATGTCATCACAATGCTCCATGTCCCCTATAATCACAATGCTCCAAGCCTTTTTCCTCACAATGCTCCAGAATTTTGTCATCACAATGTTCCATGACCGTGGCATCACAATGCTCCACGGCCCTTGTCATCACAATGCTCCAGAATTCTTGTCATCACAATGTTCCATGGACGTGTCATCACAAAGCTACATGACCCTGGTCATCACAGTTCTCCATGACCTTTGTCATCACAATGCTCTATGTCACTATTCATCACAATTCTCAATGACCACTTTAATCACTATGCTCGCTGACCATTTTCATCACATTTCTCTATTGTCATTACAATTCCCCATAGCCCCTTTCTTCACAATGCTCCATGATGCCTGTCATCACAATGCTCCATGGCTTTTGTTATCACAATGCACCAGGACCAGTTTCATCACAATACTCCATCCCCCTTGTCATCACAGTGCATATTGAAAGCTTCCATTACAGTGCTCCGTGACACTTGTCATCACAATGCTCCATGGCCTTTATCGTCAAAATGCTCCCAGGCACTTTTCATCACGATGTTCCATGAAAACTTTCATCACATTGCTCCATGACCATTGTCATCACAATAGTCCATAGCCTTGTCAACACAATGTTGCATAATCCCTGTCATCACAAATCTCCATGACTGCTGTCATCACAATAACCCAGGACAATTTTCATAACAATGCTTATGCCCCCAGTCATCACAGTGCTCCATGATACCTTTCATCACAATTCCTCGATGATCAATGTCATCACAATGCCCAATGACACCTGTCATCACAATTCGCTATGACCCTTGTCATCACAATACTCGATGAACCGTGTCATCACAGTGTTCCAGGACACATGTCATCACAATGATCCATGACTATTTTCATCACAATGCTCCAGTACACCTGTCATCACAATGCTCCATGGCCCCTGTAATCATATTGCTCCATGATCTCTTTCATCACAATGATCCAAGACCGCTGTCATTAAAATGCCCCATGACGCCTGCCACCACAAATCTCCAAGGCCTCTCTTACCAAAAAGCTCCATGATCCCTGTCAGTACAATGTTCGATGACACTTTTCATCACAATGCTCCATGACCCCTGTCATCACAAAGTTCTCTGCCCATATCATCACAATGCTCCTTGTCACCTTTCATCACAATGCTCCATGTCCTTTCATCACAATGCTCCATAATTCTTGTCATCGCAATGTTCCTTGACCGTGTCATCACAATGCTCCATGAACCTTGTCATCACAAAGCTCCATGACCCCTGTCATCACAATGATCCATGATTCCTTTCCTCACAGTGCTCCAGTACCCTTTTCATCACAATGCTCCATGCCATTGTCAGCACAATGCTCCTTGGACCCTGTCATCAAAATGCTCCATCCCCTTTTCATCACAATGCTCCAGATACCCTATCATTACAATGCTCCATGCCCGTGTCAACACAATGCTTCATGACCCCTGTCATCAAAATGCTTTATGAACATTCTTATCACAATGTTCCATGACCCCTGTCATCAAAATGATCCATGACCGTTGTCATCACAATGCTGCATGATACCTTTCATCCCAATCCTCTGTGACTGCTGTCATCATAATGCTCCAGGACAATTTTCATCACAATGCTCCATGCCCCCTGTCATCACAGTGCCCCATAAGCCCTGTAATCCCAATGCTCCATGACCCTGTCATCACAATGCTACATGACCCCTGTCATCACATTGTTCCATGGCCTATGTATTCACAATGTTCCATGGACCCTGTAATCACACTGCTCCATGTTCCTTTTCAACACAATGCTCCATGACCCCTGTCATCACAATGTTCCATGAAAGTTGTCATCAAAATGCTCCATGACCCCGGTCACCACAAGGTTCCCTGCCCTTGTCATCACAATGGTACATGGCCTTGTCATCACAATGTTCCATGGCCTCTGTCTTCACAAAGCTCCAAGGTCCCTGTCATCACAATGCCTCATGGTCTTTGTAATCACAATGCTCAATGACCACTGTCATCACAATGCTCCATGCCGTTGTCATCACAATGCTCCATGGCCCCTGTAATCACAATGCTCCATGCGCTTGTCATCACAATGCTCCAGAACATTTGTCATCATAATGCTCCATTCCCGTGTCATCACATTGCTCAATGACACTTGTCATCAAAATGTTCCTTGGTCTTTGTCATCACAATGCTCCATGATCCCTGTCATCACAATGATCCCTGCCAATGTCATCACAATGCTCCATGTATCGTGTAATCACAATGCGCCATGCCCTTGTCATCACAATGCTCCAGTTCTGTTGTCATCACCATGCTTCATGCCAGTGTCATCACAATGCTCCATGAATCTTGTCTTCACAATGCTCCATGGCCCATGTCATCACAATGCTCCATGACCCCTGTGATCACAATGCTCTATGGCCTTTGTCATCACAATGACACGTGACCCACGTCAACACAATGCCTGATGAACCCTGACATCAAAATGCTAAATGGCACTTGTCATCACAATGCCATATGAAGCCTGTCATCACTATTCACCATGTCACTTGTTTTCACAATGCTCCATGCCCCCTGTAATCCCAGTACTCCATGACCCCTTTCATCACAATGCCCAATGCCACCTCTCATCACAATTCTCCATGGCATTTGTCATCACGATTCTCCATGACACCTGTCATCACAATGCTCCATGACACTTGTCATCACAATGCTCCATGGCCCCACTCATTACTGTGCTCCATAATAATTTGAATCACATTTCTAGATGACCATTGTCATCACAATGCTCCATGAACCATGTCATCACAGGGTCCCAGGACACTTGTCATCACAATGATCCATTACCACTTTCATCACAATGCTCCATGACCACTGTCATCTCAATGCCCCATGGCCTTTGTCTTCACAATGCTCCATGGCCCCTGTAATCACAGTGCTCCATAACACCTTTCATCATAATGCTCCATGACCACTGCCATCTCAATGCCTCATGACGCCTGTCATCACAATTCTCCAAGGCCCCTCTCATCACAATGCTTCATGACACTTGTCATCACATTGCTCCATAACAACTGTCCTCACAGTGTTCCCTGCCCATGTCATCACAATGCTCCATGTCCCCTATAATCACAATGCTCCAAGCCTTTTTCCTCACAATGCTCCAGAATTTTGTCATCACAATGTTCCATGACCGTGGCATCACAATGCTCCATGGCCCTTGTCATCACAATGCTCCAGAATTCTTGTCATCACAATGTTCCATGGACGTGTCATCACAAAGGTACATGACCCTGGTCATCACAGTTCTCCATGACCTTTGTCATCACAATGCTCTATGTCACTATTCATCACAATTCTCAATGACCACTTTAATCACTATGCTCGCTGACCATTTTCATCACATTTCTCTATTGTCATTACAATTCCCCATAGCCCCTTTCTTCACAATGCTCCATGATGCCTGTCATCACAATGCTCCATGGCTTTTGTTATCACAATGCACCAGGACCAGTTTCATCACAATACTCCATCCCCCTTGTCATCACAGTGCATATTGAAAGCTTCCATTACAGTGCTCCGTGACACTTGTCATCACAATGCTCCATGGCCTTTATCGTCACAATGCTCCCAGGCACTTTTCATCACGATGTTCCATGAAAACTTTCATCACATTGCTCCATGACCATTGTCATCACAATAGTCCATAGCCTTGTCAACACAATGCTGCATAATCCCTGTCATCACAATTCTCCATGACTGCTGTCATCACAATAACCCAGGACAATTTTCATAACAATGCTTCATGCCCCCAGTCATCACAGTGCTCCATGATACCTTTCATCACAATTCCTCGATGATCAATGTCATCACAATGCCCAATGACACCTGTCATCACAATTCGCTATGACCCTTGTCATCACAATACTCGATGAACCGTGTCATCACAGTGTTCCAGGACACATGTCATCACAATGATCCATGACTATTTTCATCACAATGCTCCAGTACACCTGTCATCACAATGCTCCATGGCCCCTGTAATCATATTGCTCCATGATCTCTTTCATCACAATGATCCAAGACCGCTGTCATTAAAATGCCCCATGACGCCTGCCACCACAAATCTCCAAGGCCTCTCTTACCAAAAAGCTCCATGATCCCTGTCAGTACAATGTTCGATGACACTTTTCATCACAATGCTCCATGACCCCTGTCATCACAAAGTTCTCTGCCCATATCATCACAATGCTCCTTGTCACCTTTCATCACAATGCTCCATGTCCTTTCATCACAATGCTCCATAATTCTTGTCATCGCAATGTTCCTTGACCGTGTCATCACAATGCTCCATGACCCTTGTCATCACAAAGCTCCATGACCCCTGTCATCACAATGATCCATGATTCCTTTCCTCACAGTGCTCCAGTACCCTTTTCATCACAATGCTCCATGCCATTGTCAGCACAATGCTCCTTGGACCCTGTCATCAAAATGCTCCATCCCCTTTTCATCACAATGCTCCAGATACCCTATCATTACAATGCTCCATGCCCATGTCAACACAATGCTTCATGACCCCTGTCATCAAAATGCTTTATGAACATTCTTATCACAATGTTCCATGACCCCTGTCATCAAAATGATCCATGACCGTTGTCATCACAATGCTGCATGATACCTTTCATCCCAATCCTCTGTGACGGCTGTCATCATAATGCTCCAGGACAATTTTCATCACAATGCTCCATGCCCCCTGTCATCACAGTGCCCCATAAGCCCTGTAATCCCAATGCTCCATGACCCTGTCATCACAATGCTACATGACCCCTGTCATCACATTGTTCCATGGCCTATGTATTCACAATGTTCCATGGACCCTGTAATCACACTGCTCCATGTTCCTTTTCAACACAATGCTCCATGACCCCTGTCATCACAATGTTCCATGAAAGTTGTCATCAAAATGCTCCATGACCCCGGTCACCACAAGGTTCCCTGCCCTTGTCATCACAATGGTACATGGCCTTGTCATCACAATGTTCCATGGCCTCTGTCTTCACAAAGCTCCAAGGTCCCTGTCATCACAATGCCTCATGGTCTTTGTAATCACAATGCTCAATGACCACTGTCATCACAATGCTCCATGCCGTTGTCATCACAATGCTCCATGGCCCCTGTAATCACAATGCTCCATGCGCTTGTCATCACAATGCTCCAGAACATTTGTCATCATAATGCTCCATTCCCGTGTCATCACATTGCTCAATGACACTTGTCATCAAAATGTTCCTTGGTCTTTGTCATCACAATGCTCCATGATCCCTGTCATCACAATGATCCCTGCCAATGTCATCACAATGCTCCATGTATCGTGTAATCACAATGCGCCATGCCCTTGTCATCACAATGCTCCAGTTCTGTTGTCATCACCATGCTTCATGCCAGTGTCATCACAATGCTCCATGAATCTTGTCTTCACAATGCTCCATGGCCCATGTCATCACAATGCTCCATGACCCCTGTGATCACAATGCTCTATGGCCTTTGTCATCACAATGACACGTGACCCCCGTCAACACAATGCCTGATGAACCCTGACATCAAAATGCTAAATGGCACTTGTCATCACAATGCTATATGAAGCCTGTCATCAGTATTCACCTTGTTACTTGTTTTCACAATGCTCCATGCCCCCTGTAATCCCAGTACTCCATGACCCCTTTCATCACAATGCCCAATGCCACCTCTCATCACAATTCTCCATGGCATTTGTCATCACGATGCTCCATGACACCTCTCATCACAATGCTCCATGACATTTGTCATCACAATGCTCCATGGCCCCTCTCATTACTGTGCTCCATAATAAATTTAATCACATTTCTAGATGACCAGTGCCATCACAATGCCCCATGACATTGTCATCACAATTCGCCATGACCATTGTCATCACAATGCTCCATGAACCATGTCATCACAGGGTCCCAGGGCACTTGTCATCACAATGATCCATTACCACTTTCATCACAATGCTCCATGACCACTGTCATCTCAATGCCCCATGGCCTTTGTATTCACAATGCTCCATGGCCCCTGTAATCACAGTGCGCCATAACACCTTTCATCATAATGCTCCATGACCACTGCCATCTCAATGCCTCATGACGCCTGTCATCACAATTCTCCAAGGCCCCTCTCATCACAATGCTCCATGACACTTGTCATCACATTGCTCCATAACACCTGTCATCACAGTGTTCCCTGCCCATGTCATCACAATGCTCCATGTCCCCTATAATCACAATGCTCCAAGCTTTTTTCCTCACAATGCTCCAGAATTTTGTCATCACAATGTTCCATGGACGTGTCATCACAAAGCTACATGACCCTGGTCATCACAGTTCTCCATGACCTTTGTCATCACAATGCTCTATGTCACTATTCATCACAATTCTCAATGACCACTTTAATCACTATGCTCGCTGACCATTTTCATCACATTTCTCTATTGTCATAACAATTCCCCATGGCCCCTTTCTTCACCAGGCTCCATGATGCCCGTCATCACAATGCTCCATGGCTTTTGTTATCACAATGCGCCAGCACCAGTTTCATCACAATACCCCATCCCCCTTGTCATCACAGTGCATAATGAAAGCTTTCCTTACAAGGCTCCGTGACTCTTGTCATCACAATGCTCCATGGCCTTTATCGTCACAATGCTCCCAGGCACTTTTCATCACGATGTTCCATGAAAACTTTCATCACATTGCTCCATGACCATTGTCATTACAATAGTCCATAGCCTTGTCAACACAATGCTGCATAATCCCTGTCATCACAATTCTCCATGACTGCTGTCATCACAATAATCCAGGACAATTTTCATAACAATGCTTCATGCCCCCAGTCATCACCGTGCTCCATGATACCTTTCATCACAATTCCTAGATGATCAATGTCATCACAATGCCCAATGACACCTGTCATCACAATTCGCTATGACCCTTGTCATCACAATACTCGATGAACCGTGTCATCACAGTGTTCCAGGACACATGTCATCACAATGATCCATTACTATTTTCATCACAATGCTCCAATACACCTGTCATCACAATGCTCTATGGCCCCTGTTATCATATTGCTCCATGATCTCTTTCATCACAATGCTCCATGACCACTGACATCACCATAGCTCAAGACGCCTGTCATCTCAATGCTCCATGGCTCTTTTCATCACAATGCCCCATGGGCCCTGTGATCACAATGCTCCATGCCCTTGTCATCAAAGTGCTCCAGAACTCTTGTCATCATAATGCTCCATGCCAATGTCATCAAAATGTCCCATGACACGTGTCATCACAATGCTCCATGGCCCCTCTCATTACTGTGCTCCATAATAACTTGAATCACATTTCTAGATGACCAGTGCCATCACAATGCCCCATGACATTGTCATCACAATTCGCCATGAGCATTGTCATCACAATGCTCCATGAACCATGTCATCACAGGGTCCCAGGACACTTGTCATCACAATGATCCATTACCACTTTCATCACAATGCTCCATGACCACTGTCATCTCAATGCCCCATGGCCTTTGTCTTCACAATGCTCCATGGCCCCTGTAATCACAGTGCTCCATAACACCTTTCATCATAATGCTCCATGACCACTGCCATCTCAATGCCTCATGACTCCTGTCATCACAATTCTCCAAGGCCCTCTCATCACAATGCTCCATGACACTTGTCATCACATTGCTCCATAACACCTGTCATCACAGTGTTCCCTGCCCATGTCATCACAATGCTCCACGTCCCCTATAATCACAATGCTCCAAGCCTTTTTCCTCACAATGCTCCAGAATTTTGTCATCACAATGTTCCATGACCGTGGCATCACAATGCTCCACGGCCCTTGTCATCACAATGCTCCAGAATTCTTGTCATCACAATGTTCCATGGACGTGTCATCACAAAGCTACATGACCCTGGTCATCACAGTTCTCCATGACCTTTGTCATCACAATGCTCTATGTCACTATTCATCACAATTCTCAATGACCACTTTAATCACTATGCTCGCTGACCATTTTCATCACATTTCTCTATTGTCATTACAATTCCCCATGGCCCCTTTCTTCACCATGCTCCATGATGCCTGTCATCACAATGCTCCATGGCTTTTGTTATCACAATGCGCCAGGACCAGTTTCATCACAATACCCCATCCCCCTTGTCATAACAGTGCATAATGAAAGCTTTCATTACAAGGCTCCGTGACTCTTGTCATCACAATGCTCCATGGCCTTTATCGTCACAATGCTCCCAGGCACTTTTCATCACGATGTTCCAAGAAAACTTTCATCACATTGCTCCATGACCATTGTCATCACAATAGTCCATAGCCTTGTCAACACAATGCTGCATAATCCCTGTCATCACAATTCTCCATGACTGCTGTCATCACAATAATCCAGGACAATTTTCAAAACAATGCTTCATGCCCCCAGTCATCACAGTGCTCCATGATACCTTTCATCACAATTCCTAGATGATCAATGTCATCACAATGCCCAATGACACCTGTCATCACAATTCGCTATGACCCTTGTCATCACAATACTCGATGAACCCTGTCATCACAGTGTTCCAGGACACATGTCATCACAATGATCCATTACTATTTTCATCACAATGCTCCAATACACCTGTCATCACAATGCTCCATGGCCCCTGTTATCATATTGCTCCATGATCTCTTTCATCACAATGCTCCATGACCACTGTCATCACCATACCTCAAGATGCCTGTCATCTCAATGCTCCATGGCTCTTTTCATCACAATGCCCCATGGGCCCTGTGATCACAATGCTCCATGCCCTTGTCATCAAAGTGCTCCAGAACTCTTGTCATCATAATGCTCCATGCCAATGTCATCAAAATGCCCCATGACACTTGTCATCACAATGCTCCATGGCCTTTGTCATCACAATGTTCCATCGCCCCTGTCATCACAGTGCTCCATGATACCTTTTATCACAATTCTAGATGACCACTGTCATCACAATGCCCCATGACAGATGTCATAACAATTCGCCATGGTCCTTGTCATCACAATGCTCCATGAACCTTGTCATCACAAGGTTCCAGGACTCTTGTTATCACAATGATCCATGATCACTTTCATCACAATGCTCCATGAAACCTGTCACCTCAATGCTCCATAGCCTTTGTATTCACAATGCTCCATGGCCCCTGTAATCACAGTGCTCCATGACCCCTTTCATCACAATGATCCAAGACCGCTGTCATTACAATGCCCCATGACGCCTGCCACCACAAATCTCCAAGGCCTCTCTTACCAAAAAGCTCCATGATCCCTGTCAGTACAATGTTCGATGACACTTTTCATCACAATGCTCCATGACCCCTGTCATCACAAAATTCTCTGCCCATATCATCACAATGCTCCTTGTCACCTTTCATCACAATGCTCCATGTCCTTTCATCACAATGCTCATTAATTCTTGTCATCGCAATGTTCCTTGACCGTGTCATCACAATGCTCCATGACCCTTGTCATCACAAAGCTCCATGACCCCTGTCATCACAATGATCCATGATTCCTTTCCTCACAGTGCTCCAGTACCCTTTTCATCACAATGCTCCATGCCATTGTCAGCACAATGCTCCTTGGACCCTGTCATCAAAATGCTCCATCCCCTTTTCATCACAATGCTCCAGATATCCTATCATTACAATGCTCCATGCCCGTGTCAACACAATGCTTCATGACCCCTGTCATCAAAATGCTTTATGAACATTCTTATCACAATGTTCCATGACCCCTGTCATCAAAATGATCCGTAACCATTGTCATCACAATGCTGCATGATACCTTTCATCCCAATCCTCTGGGACTGCTGTCATCATAATGCTCCAGGACAATTTTCATCACAATGCTCCATGCCCCCTGTCATCACAGTGCCCCATAAGCCCTGTAATCCCAATGCTCCATGACCCTGTCATCACAATGCTACATGACCCCTGTCATCACATTGTCCCATGGCCTATGTATTCACAACGTTCCATGGACCCTGTAATCACACTGCTCCATGTTCCTTTTCAACACAATGCTCCATGACCCCTGTCATCACAATGTTCCATGAAAGTTGTCATCAAAATGCTCCATGACCCCGGTCACCACAAGGTTCCCTGCCCTTGTCATCACAATGGTACATGGCCTTGTCATCACAATGTTCCATGGCCTCTGTCATCCCCATGCTCCAAGGTCTTTCTCATCACATTGCTCTATGACCCCTGTCATCACAATGCTTGATGACCATTGTCATCACAATGCTCCAAGGTCCCTGTCATCACAATGCCTCATGGTCTTTGTAATCACAATGCTCAAAGACCACTGTCATCACAATGCTCCATGCCGTTGTCATCACAATGCTCCATGGCCCCTGTAATCACAATGCTCCATGCGCTTGTCATCACAATGCTCCAGAACCTTTGTCATCATAATGCTCCATTCCCGTGTCATCACATTGCTCAATGACACTTGTCATCAAAATGTTCCTTGGTCTTTGTCATCACAATGCTCCATGATCCCAGTCATCACAATGATCCCTGCCAATGTCATCACAATGCTCCATGTCTCCTGTAATCACAATTCTCCATGACTGCTGTCATCACAATAATCCAGGACAATTTTCATAACAATGCTTCATGCCCCCAGTCATCACAGTGCTCCATGATACCTTTCATCATAATTCCTAGATGATCAATGTCATCACAATGCCCAATGACACCTGTCATCACAATTCGCTATGGCCCTTGTCATCACAATACTCGATGAACCGTGTCATCACAGTGTTCCAGGACACATGTCATCACAATGATCCATTACTGTTTTCATCACAATGCTCCAATACACCTGTCATCACAATGCTCCATGGCCCCTGTTATCATATTGCTCCATGATCTCTTTCATCACAATGCTCCATGACCACTGTCATCACCATAGCTCAAGACGTCTGTCATCTCAATGCTCCATGGCTCTTTTCATCACAATGCCCCATGGGCCCTGTGATCACAATGCTCCATGCCCTTGTCATCAAAGTGCTCCAGAACTCTTGTCATCATAATGCTCCATGCCAATGTCATCAAAATTTCCCATGACACGTGTCATCACAGTGCTCCATGGCTTATGCCATCACAATTTTCCATGGCCCCTGTCATCACAATGCTCCATGCCCTTTTCATCAAAATGCTCCAGAACTCTGGTCATCATAATGCTCCATGCCAATGTCATCAAAATGCCCCATGACACTTGTCATCACAATGCTCCATGGCCTTTGTCATCACAATGTTCCATGGCCCCTGTCATCACAGTGCTCCATTATACCTTTCATCACAATTCTAGATGACCACTGTCATCACCATGCCCCATGACAGATGTCATAACAATTCGCCATGGTCCTTGTCATCACAATGCTCCATGAACCTTGTCATCACAAGGTTCCAGGACTCTTGTCATCACAATGATCCATGATCACTTTCATCACAATGCTCCATGAAACCTGTCACCTCAATGCTCCATAGCCTTTGTATTCACAATGCTCCATGGCCCCTGTAATCACAGTGCTCCATGACCCCTTTCATCACAATGATCCAAGACCGCTGTCATTACAATGCCCCATGACGCCTGCCACCACAAATCTCCAAGGCCTCTCTTACCAAAAAGCTCCATGATCCCTGTCAGTACAATGTTCGATGACACTTTTCATCACAATGCTCCATGACCCCTGTCATCACAAAGTTCTCTGCCCATATCATCACAATGCTCCTTGTCACCTTTCATCACAATGCTCCATGTCCTTTCATCACAATGCTCCATAATTCTTGTCATCGCAATGTTCCTTGACCGTGTCATCACAATGCTCCATGACCCTTGTCATCACAAAGCTCCATGACCCCTGTCATCACAATGATCCATGATTCCTTTCCTCACAGTGCTCCAGTACCCTTTTCATCACAATGCTCCATGCCATTGTCAGCACAATGCTCCTTGGACCCTGTCATCAAAATGCTCCATCCCCTTTTCATCACAATGCTCCAGATATCCTATCATTACAATGCTCCATGCCCGTGTCAACACAATGCTTCATGACCCCTGTCATCAAAATGCTTTATGAACATTCTTATCACAATGTTCCATGACCCCTGTCATCAAAATGATCCATGACCGTTGTCATCACAATGCTGCATGATACCTTTCATCGCAATCCTCTGTGACGGCTGTCATCATAATGCTCCAGGACAATTTTCATCACAAGGCTCCATGCCCCCTGTCATCACAGTGCCCCATAAGCCCTGTAATCCCAATGCTCCATGACCCTGGCATCACAATGCTACATGACCCCTGTCATCACATTGTTCCATGGCCTATGTATTCACAATGTTCCATGGACCCTGTAATCACACTGCTCCATGTTCCTTTTCAACACAATGCTCCATGACCCCTGTCATCACAATGTTCCATGAAAGTTGTCATCAAAATGCTCCATGACCGCGGTCACCACAAGGTCCCCTGCCCTTGTCATCACAATGGTACATGGCCTTGTCATCACAATGTTCCATGGCCTCTGTCATCACCATGCTCCATGGTCTTTCTCATCACAATGCTCTATGACCCCTGTCATCACAATGCTTGATGACCATTGTCATCACAATGCTCCAAGGTCCCTGTCATCACAATGCCTCATGGTCTTTGTAATCACAATGCTCAATGACCACTGTCATCACAATGCTCCATGCCGTTGTCATCACAATGCTCCATGGCCCCTGTAATCACAATGCTCCATGCGCTTGTCATCACAATGCTCCAGAACATTTGTCATCATAATGCTCCATTCCCGTGTCATCACATTGCTCAATGACACTTGTCATCAAAATGTTCCTTGGTCTTTGTCATCACAATGCTCCATGATCCCTGTCATCACAATGATCCCTGCCAATGTCATCACAATGCTCCATGTCTCCTGTAATTACAATCCTCCATGCCCTTGTCATCACAATGCTCCAGTTCTGTTGTCATCACCATGCTTCATGCCAGTGTCATCACAATGCTCCATGAATCTTGTCTTCACAATGCTCCATGGCCCATGTCATCACAATGCTCCATTACCCCTGTGATCACAATGCTCTATGGCCTTTGTCATCACAATGACACGTGACCCACGTCAACACAATGCCTGATGAACCCTGACATCAAAATGCTAAATGGCACTTGTCATCACAATGCTATATGAAGCCTGTCATCAGTATTCACCATGTCACTTGTTTTCACAATGCTCCATGCCCCCTGTAATCCCAGTACTCCATGACCCCTTTCATCACAATGCCCATTGCCACCTCTCATCACAATTCTCCATGGCATTTGTCATCACGATGCTCCATGACACCTGTCATCACAATGCTCCATGACATTTGTCATCACAATACTCCATGGCCCCTCTGATTACTGTGCTCCATAATAACTTTAATCACATTTCTAGATGACCAGTGCCATCACAATGCCCCATGACATTGTCATCACAATTCGCCATGACCATTGTCATCACAATGCTCCATGAACCATGTCATCACAGGGTCCCAGGACACTTGTCATCACAATGATCCATGACCACTTTCATCACAATGCTCCATGACCACTGTCATCTCAATGCCCCATGGCCTTTGTCTTCACAATGCTCAATGGCCCCTGTAATCACAGTGCTCCATAACACCTTTCATCATAATGCTCCATGACCACTGCCATCTCAATGCCTCATGACGCCTGTCATCACAATTCTCCAAGGCCCCTCTCATCACAATGCTCCATGACACTTGTCATCACATTGCGCCATAACAACTGTCATCACAGTGTTCCCTGCCCATGTCATCACAATGCTCCATGTCCCCTATAATCACAATGCTCCAAGCCTTTTTCCTCACAATGCTCCAGAATTTTGTCATCACAATGTTCCATGACCGTGGCATCACAATGCTCCATGGCCCTTGTCATCACAATGCTCCAGAATTCTTGTCATCACAATGTTCCATGGACGTGTCATCACAAAGCTACATGACCCTGGTCATCACAGTTCTCCATGACCTTTGTCATCACAATGCTCTATGTCACTATTCATCACAATTCTCAATGACCACTTTAATCACTATGCTCGCTGACCATTTTCATCACATTTCTCTATTGTCATTACAATTCCCCATGGCCCCTTTCTTCACCATGCTCCGTGATGCCTGTCATCACAATGCTCCATGGCTTTTGTTATCACAATGCGCAAGGACCAGTTTCTTCACAATACTCCATCCCCCTTGTCTTCACAGTGCATAATGAAAACTTTCATTACAATGCTCCGAGACACTTGTCATCACAATGCTCCGTGGCCTTTATCGTCACAATGCTCCCAGGCACTTTTCATCACGATGTTCCATGAAAACTTTCATCACATTTCTCCATGACCATTGTCATCACAATAGTCCATAGCCTTGTCAACACAATGCTGCATAATCCCTGTCATCACAATTCTCCATGACTGCTGTCATCACAATAATCCAGGACAATTTTCATAACAATGCTTCATGCCCCCAGTCATCACAGTGCTCCATGATAACTTTCATCATAATTCCTAGATGATCAATGTCATCACAATGCCCAATGACACCTGTCATCACAATTCGCTATGGCCCTTGTCATCACAATACTCGATGAACCGTGTCATCACAGTGTTCCAGGACACATGTCATCACAATGATCCATTACTGTTTTCATCACAATGCTCCAATACACCTGTCATCACAATGCTCCATGGCCCCTGTTATCATATTGCTCCATGATCTCTTTCATCACAATGCTCCATGACCACTGTCATCACCATAGCTCAAGACGTCTGTCATCTCAATGCTCCATGGCTCTTTTCATCACAATGCCCCATGGGCCCTGTGATCACAATGCTCCATGCCCTTGTCATCAAAGTGCTCCAGAACTCTTGTCATCATAATGCTCCATGCCAATGACATCAAAATTTCCCATGACACGTGTCATCACAGTGCTCCATGGCTTATGCCATCACAATTTTCCATGGCCCCTGTCATCACAATGCTCCATGCCCTTTTCATCAAAATGCTCCAGAACTCTGGTCATCATAATGCTCCATGCCAATGTCATCAAAATGCCCCATGACACTTGTCATCACAATGCTCCATGGCCTTTGTCATCACAATGTTCCATGGCCCCTGTCATCACAGTGCTCCATTATACCTTTCATCACAATTCTAGATGACCACTGTCATCACCATGCCCCATGACAGATGTCATAACAATTCGCCATGGTCCTTGTCATCACAATGCTCCATGAACCTTGTCATCACAAGGTTCCAGGACTCTTGTCATCACAATGATCCATGATCACTTTCATCACAATGCTCCATGAAACCTGTCACCTCAATGCTCCATAGCCTTTGTATTCACAATGCTCCATGGCCCCTGTAATCACAGTGCTCCATGACCCCTTTCATCACAATGATCCAAGACCGCTGTCATTACAATGCCCCATGACGCCTGCCACCACAAATCTCCAAGGCCTCTCTTACCAAAAAGCTCCATGATCCCTGTCAGTACAATGTTCGATGACACTTTTCATCACAATGCTCCATGACCCCTGTCATCACAAAGTTCTCTGCCCATATCATCACAATGCTCCTTGTCACCTTTCATCACAATGCTCCATGTCCTTTCATCACAATGCTCCATAATTCTTGTCATCGCAATGTTCCTTGACCGTGTCATCACAATGCTCCATGACCCTTGTCATCACAAAGCTCCATGACCCCTGTCATCACAATGATCCATGATTCCTTTCCTCACAGTGCTCCAGTACCCTTTTCATCACAATGCTCCATGCCATTGTCAGCACAATGCTCCTTGGACCCTGTCATCAAAATGCTCCATCCCCTTTTCATCACAATGCTCCAGATATCCTATCATTACAATGCTCCATGCCCGTGTCAACACAATGCTTCATGACCCCTGTCATCAAAATGCTTTATGAACATTCTTATCACAATGTTCCATGACCCCTGTCATCAAAATGATCCATGACCGTTGTCATCACAATGCTGCATGATACCTTTCATCGCAATCCTCTGTGACGGCTGTCATCATAATGCTCCAGGACAATTTTCATCACAAGGCTCCATGCCCCCTGTCATCACAGTGCCCCATAAGCCCTGTAATCCCAATGCTCCATGACCCTGTCATCACAATGCTACATGACCCCTGTCATCACATTGTTCCATGGCCTATGTATTCACAATGTTCCATGGACCCTGTAATCACACTGCTCCATGTTCCTTTTCAACACAATGCTCCATGACCCCTGTCATCACAATGTTCCATGAAAGTTGTCATCAAAATGCTCCATGACCGCGGTCACCACAAGGTCCCCTGCCCTTGTCATCACAATGGTACATGGCCTTGTCATCACAATGTTCCATGGCCTCTGTCATCACCATGCTCCATGGTCTTTCTCATCACAATGCTCTATGACCCCTGTCATCACAATGCTTGATGACCATTGTCATCACAATGCTCCAAGGTCCCTGTCATCACAATGCCTCATGGTCTTTGTAATCACAATGCTCAATGACCACTGTCATCACAATGCTCCATGCCGTTGTCATCACAATGCTCCATGGCCCCTGTAATCACAATGCTCCATGCGCTTGTCATCACAATGCTCCAGAACATTTGTCATCATAATGCTCCATTCCCGTGTCATCACATTGCTCAATGACACTTGTCATCAAAATGTTCCTTGGTCTTTGTCATCACAATGCTCCATGATCCCAGTCATCACAATGATCCCTGCCAATGTCATCACAATGCTCCATGTCTCCTGTAATCACAAAGCTCCATGCCCTTGTCATCACAATGCTCCAGTTCTGTTGTCATCACCATGCTTCATGCCAGTGTCATCACAATGCTCCATGAATCTTGTCTTCACAATGCTCCATGGCCCATGTCATCACAATGCTCCATGACCCCTGTGATCACAATGCTCTATGGCCTTTGTCATCACAATGACACGTGACCCCCGTCAACACAATGCCTGATGAACCCTGACATCAAAATGCTAAATGGCACTTGTCATCACAATGCTATATGAAGCCTGTCATCAGTATTCACCATGTCACTTGTTTTCACAATGCTCCATGCCCCCTGTAATCCCAGTACTCCATGACCCCTTTCTTCACAATGCCCAATGCCACCTCTCATCACAATTCTCCATGGCATTTGTCATCACGATGCTCCATGACACCTGTCATCACAATGCTCCATGACATTTGTCATCACAATGCTCCATGGCCCCTCTGATTACTGTGCTCCATAATAACTTTAATCACATTTCTAGATGACCAGTGCCATCACAATGCCCCTTGACATTGTCATCACAATTCGCCATGACCATTGTCATCACAATGCTCCATGAACCATGTCATCACAGGGTCCCAGGATACTTGTCATCACAATGATCCATTACCACTTTCATCACAATGCTCCATGACCACTGTCATCTCAATGCCCCATGGCCTTTGTGTTCACAATGCTCCATGGCCCCTGTAATCACAGTGCTCCATAACACCTTTCATCATAATGCTCCATGACCACTGCCATCTCAATGCCTCATGACGCCTGTCATCACAATTCTCCAAGGCCCCTCTCATCACAATGCTCCATGACACTTGTCATCACATTGCGCCATAACAACTGTCATCACAGTGTTCCCTGCCCATGTCATCACAATGCTCCATGTCCCCTATAATCACAATGCTCCAAGCCTTTTTCCTCACAATGCTCCAGAATTTTGTCATCACAATGTTCCATGACCGTGGCATCACAATGCTCCATGGCCCTTGTCATCACAATGCTCCAGAATTCTTGTCATCACAATGTTCCATGGACGTGTCATCACAAAGCTACATGACCCTGGTCATCACAGTTCTCCATGACCTTTGTCATCACAATGCTCTATGTCACTATTCATCACAATTCTCAATGACCACTTTAATCACTATGCTCGCTGACCATTTTCATCACATTTCTCTATTGTCATTACAATTCCCCATGGCCCCTTTCTTCCCCATGCTCCATGATGCCTGTCATCACAATGCTCCATGGCTTTTGTTATCACAATGCGCAAGGACCAGTTTCTTCACAATACTCCATCCCCCTTGTCTTCACAGTGCATAATGAAAACTTTCATTACAATGCTCCGAGACACTTGTCATCACAATGCTCCGTGGCCTTTATCGTCACAATGCTCCCAGGCACTTTTCATCACGATGTTCCATGAAAACTTTCATCACATTGCTCCATGACCATTGTCATCACAATAGTCCATAGCCTTGTCAACACAATGCTGCATAATCCCTGTCATCACAATTCTCCATGACTGCTGTCATCACAATAATCCAGGACAATTTTCATAACAATGCTTCATGCCCCCAGTCATCACAGTGCTCCATGATACCTTTCATCATAATTCCTAGATGATCAATGTCATCACAATGCCCAATGACACCTGTCATCACAATTCGCTATGGCCCTTGTCATCACAATACTCGATGAACCGTGTCATCACAGTGTTCCAGGACACATGTCATCACAATGATCCATTACTGTTTTCATCACAATGCTCCAATACACCTGTCATCACAATGCTCCATGGCCCCTGTTATCATATTGCTCCATGATCTCTTTCATCACAATGCTCCATGACCACTGTCATCACCATAGCTCAAGACGTCTGTCATCTCAATGCTCCATGGCTCTTTTCATCACAATGCCCCATGGGCCCTGTGATCACAATGCTCCATGCCCTTGTCATCAAAGTGCTCCAGAACTCTTGTCATCATAATGCTCCATGCCAATGTCATCAAAATTTCCCATGACACGTGTCATCACAGTGCTCCATGGCTTATGCCATCACAATTTTCCATGGCCCCTGTCATCACAATGCTCCATGCCCTTTTCATCAAAATGCTCCAGAACTCTGGTCATCATAATGCTCCATGCCAATGTCATCAAAATGCCCCATGACACTTGTCATCACAATGCTCCATGGCCTTTGTCATCACAATGTTCCATGGCCCCTGTCATCACAGTGCTCCATTATACCTTTCATCACAATTCTAGATGACCACTGTCATCACCATGCCCCATGACAGATGTCATAACAATTCGCCATGGTCCTTGTCATCACAATGCTCCATGAACCTTGTCATCACAAGGTTCCAGGACTCTTGTCATCACAATGATCCATGATCACTTTCATCACAATGCTCCATGAAACCTGTCACCTCAATGCTCCATAGCCTTTGTATTCACAATGCTCCATGGCCCCTGTAATCACAGTGCTCCATGACCCCTTTCATCACAATGATCCAAGACCGCTGTCATTACAATGCCCCATGACGCCTGCCACCACAAATCTCCAAGGCCTCTCTTACCAAAAAGCTCCATGATCCCTGTCAGTACAATGTTCGATGACACTTTTCATCACAATGCTCCATGACCCCTGTCATCACAAAGTTCTCTGCCCATATCATCACAATGCTCCTTGTCACCTTTCATCACAATGCTCCATGTCCTTTCATCACAATGCTCCATAATTCTTGTCATCGCAATGTTCCTTGACCGTGTCATCACAATGCTCCATGACCCTTGTCATCACAAAGCTCCATGACCCCTGTCATCACAATGATCCATGATTCCTTTCCTCACAGTGCTCCAGTACCCTTTTCATCACAATGCTCCATGCCATTGTCAGCACAATGCTCCTTGGACCCTGTCATCAAAATGCTCCATCCCCTTTTCATCACAATGCTCCAGATATCCTATCATTACAATGCTCCATGCCCGTGTCAACACAATGCTTCATGACCCCTGTCATCAAAATGCTTTATGAACATTCTTATCACAATGTTCCATGACCCCTGTCATCAAAATGATCCATGACCGTTGTCATCACAATGCTGCATGATACCTTTCATCGCAATCCTCTGTGACGGCTGTCATCATAATGCTCCAGGACAATTTTCATCACAAGGCTCCATGCCCCCTGTCATCACAGTGCCCCATAAGCCCTGTAATCCCAATGCTCCATGACCCTGTCATCACAATGCTACATGACCCCTGTCATCACATTGTTCCATGGCCTATGTATTCACAATGTTCCATGGACCCTGTAATCACACTGCTCCATGTTCCTTTTCAACACAATGCTCCATGACCCCTGTCATCACAATGTTCCATGAAAGTTGTCATCAAAATGCTCCATGACCGCGGTCACCACAAGGTCCCCTGCCCTTGTCATCACAATGGTACATGGCCTTGTCATCACAATGTTCCATGGCCTCTGTCATCACCATGCTCCATGGTCTTTCTCATCACAATGCTCTATGACCCCTGTCATCACAATGCTTGATGACCATTGTCATCACAATGCTCCAAGGTCCCTGTCATCACAATGCCTCATGGTCTTTGTAATCACAATGCTCAATGACCACTGTCATCACAATGCTCCATGCCGTTGTCATCACAATGCTCCATGGCCCCTGTAATCACAATGCTCCATGCGCTTGTCATCACAATGCTCCAGAACATTTGTCATCATAATGCTCCATTCCCGTGTCATCACATTGCTCAATGACACTTGTCATCAAAATGTTCCTTGGTCTTTGTCATCACAATGCTCCATGATCCCAGTCATCACAATGATCCCTGCCAATGTCATCACAATGCTCCATGTCTCCTGTAATCACAAAGCTCCATGCCCTTGTCATCACAATGCTCCAGTTCTGTTGTCATCACCATGCTTCATGCCAGTGTCATCACAATGCTCCATGAATCTTGTCTTCACAATGCTCCATGGCCCATGTCATCACAATGCTCCATGACCCCTGTGATCACAATGCTCTATGGCCTTTGTCATCACAATGACACGTGACCCCCGTCAACACAATGCCTGATGAACCCTGACATCAAAATGCTAAATGGCACTTGTCATCACAATGCTATATGAAGCCTGTCATCAGTATTCACCATGTCACTTGTTTTCACAATGCTCCATGCCCCCTGTAATCCCAGTACTCCATGACCCCTTTCTTCACAATGCCCAATGCCACCTCTCATCACAATTCTCCATGGCATTTGTCATCACGATGCTCCATGACACCTGTCATCACAATGCTCCATGACATTTGTCATCACAATGCTCCATGGCCCCTCTGATTACTGTGCTCCATAATAACTTTAATCACATTTCTAGATGACCAGTGCCATCACAATGCCCCATGACATTGTCATCACAATTCGCCATGACCATTGTCATCACAATGCTCCATGAACCATGTCATCACAGGGTCCCAGGATACTTGTCATCACAATGATCCATTACCACTTTCATCACAATGCTCCATGACCACTGTCATCTCAATGCCCCATGGCCTTTGTGTTCACAATGCTCCATGGCCCCTGTAATCACAGTGCTCCATAACACCTTTCATCATAATGCTCCATGACCATTGCCATCTCAATGCCTCATGACGCCTGTCATCACAATTCTCCAAGGCCCCTCTCATCACAATGCTCCATGACACTTGTCATCACATTGCGCCATAACAACTGTCATCACAGTGTTCCCTGCCCATGTCATCACAATGCTCCATGTCCCCTATAATCACAATGCTCCAAGCCTTTTTCCTCACAATGCTCCAGAATTTTGTCATCACAATGTTCCATGACCGTGGCATCACAATGCTCCATGGCCCTTGTCATCACAATGCTCCAGAATTCTTGTCATCACAATGTTCCATGGACGTGTCATCACAAAGCTACATGACCCTGGTCATCACAGTTCTCCATGACCTTTGTCATCACAATGCTCTATGTCACTATTCATCACAATTCTCAATGACCACTTTAATCACTATGCTCGCTGACCATTTTCATCACATTTCTCTATTGTCATTACAATTCCCCATGGCCCCTTTCTTCCCCATGCTCCATGATGCCTGTCATCACAATGCTCCATGGCTTTTGTTATCACAATGCGCAAGGACCAGTTTCTTCACAATACTCCATCCCCCTTGTCTTCACAGTGCATAATGAAAACTTTCATTACAATGCTCCGAGACACTTGTCATCACAATGCTCCGTGGCCTTTATCGTCACAATGCTCCCAGGCACTTTTCATCACGATGTTCCATGAAAACTTTCATCACATTGCTCCATGACCATTGTCATCACAATAGTCCATAGCCTTGTCAACACAATGCTGCATAATCCCTGTCATCACAATTCTCCATGACTGCTGTCATCACAATAATCCAGGACAATTTTCATAACAATGCTTCATGCCCCCAGTCATCACAGTGCTCCATGATACCTTTCATCATAATTCCTAGATGATCAATGTCATCACAATGCCCAATGACACCTGTCATCACAATTCGCTATGGCCCTTGTCATCACAATACTCGATGAACCGTGTCATCACAGTGTTCCAGGACACATGTCATCACAATGATCCATTACTGTTTTCATCACAATGCTCCAATACACCTGTCATCACAATGCTCCATGGCCCCTGTTATCATATTGCTCCATGATCTCTTTCATCACAATGCTCCATGACCACTGTCATCACCATAGCTCAAGACGTCTGTCATCTCAATGCTCCATGGCTCTTTTCATCACAATGCCCCATGGGCCCTGTGATCACAATGCTCCATGCCCTTGTCATCAAAGTGCTCCAGAACTCTTGTCATCATAATGCTCCATGCCAATGTCATCATAATTTCCCATGACACGTGTCATCACAGTGCTCCATGGCTTATGCCATCACAATTTTCCATGGCCCCTGTCATCACAATGCTCCATGCCCTTTTCATCAAAATGCTCCAGAACTCTGGTCATCATAATGCTCCATGCCAATGTCATCAAAATGCCCCATGACACTTGTCATCACAATGGTCCATGGCCTTTGTCATCACAATGTTCCATGGCCCCTGTCATCACAGTGCTCCATTATACCTTTCATCACAATTCTAGATGACCACTGTCATCACCATGCCCCATGACAGATGTCATAACAATTCGCCATGGTCCTTGTCATCACAATGCTCCATGAACCTTGTCATCA
This sequence comes from Balaenoptera physalus, assembly GCF_965194825.1. Classification (NCBI taxonomy): domain Eukaryota; kingdom Metazoa; phylum Chordata; class Mammalia; order Artiodactyla; family Balaenopteridae; genus Balaenoptera; species Balaenoptera physalus. The sequence continues at coordinate 824,094 of NW_028126378.1, forward strand.
CAAGGTTCCAGGACTCTTGTCATCACAATGATCCATGATCACTTTCATCACAATGCTCCATGAAACCTGTCACCTCAATGCTCCATAGCCTTTGTATTCACAATGCTCCATGGCCCCTGTAATCACAGTGCTCCATGACCCCTTTCATCACAATGATCCAAGACCGCTGTCATTACAATGCCCCATGACGCCTGCCACCACAAATCTCCAAGGCCTCTCTTACCAAAAAGCTCCATGATCCCTGTCAGTACAATGTTCGATGACACTTTTCATCACAATGCTCCATGACCCCTGTCATCACAAAGTTCTCTGCCCATATCATCACAATGCTCCTTGTCACCTTTCATCACAATGCTCCATGTCCTTTCATCACAATGCTCCATAATTCTTGTCATCGCAATGTTCCTTGACCGTGTCATCACAATGCTCCATGACCCTTGTCATCACAAAGCTCCATGACCCCTGTCATCACAATGATCCATGATTCCTTTCCTCACAGTGCTCCAGTACCCTTTTCATCACAATGCTCCATGCCATTGTCAGCACAATGCTCCTTGGACCCTGTCATCAAAATGCTCCATCCCCTTTTCATCACAATGCTCCAGATATCCTATCATTACAATGCTCCATGCCCGTGTCAACACAATGCTTCATGACCCCTGTCATCAAAATGCTTTATGAACATTCTTATCACAATGTTCCATGACCCCTGTCATCAAAATGATCCATGACCGTTGTCATCACAATGCTGCATGATACCTTTCATCGCAATCCTCTGTGATGGCTGTCATCATAATGCTCCAGGACAATTTTCATCACAAGGCTCCATGCCCCCTGTCATCACAGTGCCCCATAAGCCCTGTAATCCCAATGCTCCATGACCCTGTCATCACAATGCTACATGACCCCTGTCATCACATTGTTCCATGGCCTATGTATTCACAATGTTCCATGGACCCTGTAATCACACTGCTCCATGTTCCTTTTCAACACAATGCTCCATGACCCCTGTCATCACAATGTTCCAAGAAAGTTGTCATCAAAATGCTCCATGACCGCGGTCACCACAAGGTCCCCTGCCCTTGTCATCACAATGGTACATGGCCTTGTCATCACAATGTTCCATGGCCTCTGTCATCACCATGCTCCATGGTCTTTCTCATCACAATGCTCTATGACCCCTGTCATCACAATGCTTGATGACCATTGTCATCACAATGCTCCAAGGTCCCTGTCATCACAATGCCTCATGGTCTTTGTAATCACAATGCTCAATGACCACTGTCATCACAATGCTCCATGGCCCCTGTAATCACAATGCTCCATGCGCTTGTCATCACAATGCTCCAGAACATTTGTCATCATAATGCTCCATTCCCGTGTCATCACATTGCTCAATGACACTTGTCATCAAAATGTTCCTTGGTCTTTGTCATCACAATGCTCCATGATCCCTGTCATCACAATGATCCCTGCCAATGTCATCACAATGCTCCATGTCTCCTGTAATTACAATCCTCCATGCCCTTGTCATCACAGTGCTCCAGTTCTGTTTCCATCACCATGCTTCATGCCAGTGTCATCACAATGCTCCATGAATCTTGTCTTCACAATGCTCCATGGCCCATGTCATCACAATGCTCCATGACCCCTGTGATCACAATGCTCTATGGCCTTTGTCATCACAATGACACGTGACCCCCATCAACACAATGCCTGATGAACCCTGACATCAAAATGCTAAATGGCACTTGTCATCACAATGCTATATGAAGCCTGTCATCACTATTCACCATGTCACTTGTTTTCACAATGCTCCATGCCCCCTGTAATCCCAGTACTCCATGACCCCTTTCATCACAATGCCCAATGCCACCTCTCATCACAATTCTCCATGGCATTTGTCATCACGATGCTCCATGACACCTATCATCACATTGCTCCATGACATTTGTCATCACAATGCTCCATGGCCCCTCTCATTACTGTGCTCCATAATAACTTGAATCACATTTCTAGATGACCAGTGCCATCACAATGCCCCATGACATTGTCATTACAATTCGCCATGACCATTGTCATCACAATGCTCCATGAACCATGTCATCACAGGGTCCCAGGACACTTGTCATCACAATGATCCATTACCACTTTCATCACAGTGCTCCATGACCACTGTCATCTCAATGCCCCATGGCCTTTGTATTCACAATGCTCCATGTCCCCTATAATCACAATGCTCCAAGCCTTTTTCCTCACAATGCTCCAGAATTTTGTCATCACAATGTTCCATGACCGTGGCATCACAATGCTCCACGGCCCTTGTCATCACAATGCTCCAGAATTCTTGTCATCACAATGTTCCATGGATGTGTCATCACAAAGCTACATGACCCTGGTCATCACAGTTCTCCATGACCTTTGTCATCACAATGCTCTATGTCACTATTCATCACAATTCTCAATGACCACTTTAATCACTATGCTCGCTGACCATTTTCATCACATTTCTCTATTGTCATTACAATTCCCCATGGCCCCTTTCTTCACCATGCTCCATGATGCCTGTCATCACAATGCTCCATGGCTTTTGTTATCACAATGCGCAAGGACCAGTTTCTTCACAATACTCCATCCCCCTTGTCTTCACAGTGCATAATGAAAACTTTCATTACAATGCTCCGTGACACTTGTCATCACAATGCTCCATGGCCTTTATCGTCACAATGCTCCCAGGCACTTTTCATCACGATGTTCCATGAAAATTTTCATCACATTGCTCCATGACCATTGTCATCACAATAGTCCATAGCCTTGTCAACACAATGCTGCATAATCCCTGTCATCACAATTCTCCATGACTGCTGTCATCACAATAATCCAGGACAATTTTCATAACAATGCTTCATGCCCCCAGTCATCACAGTGCTCCATGATAACTTTCATCACAATTCCTACATGATCAATGTCATCACAATGCCCAATGACACATGTCATCACAATTCGCTATGACCCTTGTCATCACAATACTCGATGAACCGTGTCATCACAGTGTTCCAGGACACATGTAATCACAATGATTCATTACTATTTTCATCACAATGCTCCAATACACCTGTCATCACAATGCTCCATGGCCCCTGTTATCATATTGCTCCATGATCTCTTTCATCACAATGCTCCATGACCACTGTCATCAGCATACCTCAAGACGCCTGTCATCTCAATGCTCCATGGCTCTTTTCATCACAATGCCCCATGGGCCCTGTGATCACAATGCTCCATGCCCTTGTCATCAAAGTGCTCCAGAACTCTTGTCATCATAATGCTCCATGCCAATGTCATCAAAATGTCCCATGACACTTGTCATCACAATGCTCCATGGCTTATGCCATCACAATTTTCCATGGCCCCTGTCATCACAATGCTCCATGCCCTTTTCATCAAAATGCTCCAGAACTCTTGTCATCATAATGCTCCATGCCAATGTCATCAAAATGCCCCATGACACTTGTCATCTCAATGCTCCATGGACTTTGTCATCACAATGTTCCATGGCCCCTGTCATCACAGTGCTCCATTATACCTTTCATCACAATTCTAGATGACCACTGTCATCACCATGCCCCATGACAGATGTCATAACAATTCGCCATGGTCCTTGTCATCACAATGCTCCATGAACCTTGTCATCACAAGGTTCCAGGACTCTTGTCATCACAATGATCCATGATCACTTTCATCACAATGCTCCATGAAACCTGTCACCTCAATGCTCCATAGCCTTTGTATTCACAATGCTCCATGGCCCCTGTAATCACAGTGCTCCATGACCCCTTTCATCACAATGATCCAAGACCGCTGTCATTACAATGCCCCATGACGCCTGCCACCACAAATCTCCAAGGCCTCTCTTACCAAAAAGCTCCATGATCCCTGTCAGTACAATGTTCGATGACATTTTTCATCACAATGCTCCATGACCCCTGTCATCACAAAGTTCTCTGCCCATATCATCACAATGCTCCTTGTCACCTTTCATCACAATGCTCCATGTCCTTTCATCACAATGCTCCATAATTCTTGTCATCGCAATGTTCCTTGACCGTGTCATCACAATGCTCCATGACCCTTGTCATCACAAAGCTCCATGACCCCTGTCATCACAATGATCCATGATTCCTTTCCTCACAATGCTCCAGTACCCTTTTCATCACAATGCTCCATGCCATTGTCAGCACAATGCTCCTTGGACCCTGTCATCAAAATGCTCCTTCCCCTTTTCATCACAATGCTCCAGATATCCTATCATTACAATGCTCCATGCCCGTGTCAACACAATGCTTCATGACCCCTGTCATCAAAATGCTTTATGAACATTCTTATCACAATGTTCCATGACCCCTGTCATCAAAATGATCCATGACCGTTGTCATCACAATGCTGCATGATACCTTTCATCCCAATCCTCTGGGACTGCTGTCATCATAATGCTCCAGGACAATTTTCATCACAATGCTCCATGCCCCCTGTCATCACAGTGCCCCATAAGCCCTGTAATCCCAATGCTCCATGACCCTGTCATCACAATGCTACATGAACCCTGTCATCACATTGTTCCATGGCCTATGTATTCACAATGCTCCATGGACCCTGTAATCACACTTCTCCATGTTCCTTTTCAACACAATGCTCCATGACCCCTGTCATCACAATGTTCCATGAAAGTTGTCATCAAAATGCTCCATGACCCCGGTCACCACAAGGTTCCCTGCCCTTGTCATCACAATGGTACATGGCCTTGTCATCACAATGTTCCATGGCCTCTGTCATCACCATGCTCCATGGTCTTTCTCATCACAATGCTCTATGACCCCTGTCATCACAATGCTTGATGACCATTGTCATCACAATGCTCCAAGGTCCCTGTCATCACAATGCCTCATGGTCTTTGTAATCACAATGCTCAATGACCACTGTCATCACAATGCTCCATGCCATTGTCATCACAGTGCTCCATGGCCCCTGTAATCACAATGCTCCATGCGCTTGTCATCACAATGCTCCAGAACCTTTGTCATCATAATGCTCCATTCCCGTGTCATCACATTGCTCAATGACACTTGTCATCAAAATGTTCCTTGGTCTTTGTCATCACAATGCTCCATGATCCCAGTCATCACAATGATCCCTGCCAATGTCATCACAATGTTCCATGTCTCCTGTAATCACAATGCTCCATGCCCTTGTCATCACAATGCTCCAGTTCTGTTGTCATCACCATGCTTCATGCCAGTGTCATCACGATGCTCCATGAATCTTGTCTTCACAATGCTCCATGGCCCATGTCATCACAATGCTCCATGACCCTTGTGATCACAATGATCTATGGCCTTTGTCATCACAATGACACGTGACCCCCGTCAACACAATGCCTGATGAACCCTGACATCACAATGCTAAATGGCACCTGTCATCACAATGCTATATGAAGCCTGTCATCACTATTCACCATGTCACTTGTTTTCACAATGCTCCATGCCCCCTGTAATCCCAGTACTCCGTGACCCCTTTCATCACAATGCCCAATGCCACCTCTCATCACAATTCTCCGTGGCATTTGTCATCACGATGCTCCATGACACCTGTCATCACATTGCTCCATGACACTTGTCATCACAATGCTCCATGGCCCCTCTCATTACTGTGCTCCATAATAACTTTAATCACATTTCTAGATGACCAGTGCCATCACAATGCCCCATGACATTGTCATCACAATTCGCCATGATCATTGTCATCACAATGCTCCATGAACCATGTCATCACAGGGTCCCAGGACACTTGTCATCACAATGATCCATTACCACTTTCATCACAATGCTCCATGACCACTGTCATCTCAATGCCCCATGGCCTTTGTCTTCACAATGCTCCATGGCCCCTGTAATCACAGTGCTCCATAACACCTTTCATCATAACGCTCCATGACCACTGCCATCTCAAAGCCTCATGACGCCTGTCATCACAATTCTCCAAGGCCCCTCTCATCACAATGCTCCATGACACTTGTCATCACATTGCTCCATAACACCTGTCATCACAGTGTTCCCTGCCCATGTCATCACAATGCTCCATGTCCCCTATAATCACAATGCTCCAAGCCTTTTTCCTCACAATGCTCCAGAATTTTGTCATCACAATGTTCCATGACCGTGGCATCACAATGCTCCACGGCCCTTGTCATCACAATGCTCCAGAATTCTTGTCATCACAATGTTCCATGGACGTGTCATCACAAAGCTACATGACCCTGGTCATCACAGTTCTCCATGACCTTTGTCATCACAATGCTCTATGTCACTATTCATCACAATTCTCAATGACCACTTTAATCACTATGCTCGCTGACCATTTTCATCACATTTCTCTATTGTCATTACAATTCCCCATGGCCCCTTTCTTCACCATGCTCCATGATGCCTGTCATCCCAATGCTCCATGGCTTTTGTTATCACAATGCGCCAGGACAAGTTTCATCACAATACCCCATCCCCCTTGTCATCACAGTGCATAATGAAACCTTTCATTACAATGCTCCGTGACTCTTGTCATCACAATGCTCCATGGCCTTTATCGTCACAATGCTCCCAGGCACTTTTCATCACGATGTTCCAAGAAAACTTTCATCACATTGCTCCATGACCATTGTCATCACAATAGTCCATAGCCTTGTCAACACAATGCTGCATAATCCCTGTCATCAAAATTCTCCATGACTGCTGTCATCACAATAATTCAGGACAATTTTCATAACAATGCTTCATGCCCCCAGTCATCACAGTGCTCCATGATACCTTTCATCACAATTCCTAGATGATCAATGTCATCACAATGCCCAATGACACCTGTCATCACAATTCGCTATGACCCTTGTCATCACAATACTCGATGAACCGTGTCATCACAGTGTTCCAGGACACATGTCATCACAATGATCCATTACTATTTTCATCACAATGCTCCAATACACATGTCATCACAATGCTCCATGGCCCCTGTTATCATATTGCTCCATGATCTCTTTCATCACAATGCTCTATGACCACTGTCATCACCATACCTCAAGACGCCTGTCATCTCAATGCTCCATGGCTCTTTTCATCACAATGCCCCATGGGCCCTGTGATCACAATGCTCCATGCCCTTTTCATCAAAATGCTCCAGAACTCTTGTCATCATAATGCTCCATGCCAATGTCATCAAAATGTCCCATGACACTTGTCATCACAATGCTCCATGGCTTATGCCATCACAATTTTCCATGTCCCCTGTCATCACAATGCTCCATGCCCTTTTCATCAAAATGCTCCAGAACTCTTGTCATCATAATGCTCCATGCCAATGTCATCAAAATGCCCCATGACACTTATCATCACAATGCTCCATGGCCTTTGTCATCACAATGTTCCATGGCCCCTGTCATCACAGTGCTCCATTATACCTTTCATCACAATTCTAGATGACCACTGTCATCACCATGTCCCATGACAGATGTCATAACAATTCGCCAAGGTCCTTGTCATCACAATGCTCCATGAACCTTGTCATCACAAAGTTCCAGGACTCTTGTCATCACAATGATCCATGATCACTTTCATCACAATGCTCCATGAAACCTGTCACCTCAATGCTCCATAGCCTTTGTATTCACAATGCTCCATGGCCCCTGTAATCACAGTGCTCCATGACCCCTTTCATCACAATGATCCAAGACCGCTGTCATTACAATGCCCCATGACGCCTGCCACCACAAATCTCCAAGGCCTCTCTTACCAAAAAGCTCCATGATCCCTGTCAGTACAATGTTCGATGACACTTTTCATCACAATGCTCCATGACCCCTGTCATCACAAAGTTCTCTGCCCATATCATCACAATGCTCCTTGTCACCTTTCATCACAATGCTCCATGTCCTTTCATCACAATGCTCCATAATTCTTTTCATCGCAATGTTCCTTGACCGTGTCATCACAATGCTCCATGACCCTTGTCATCACAAAGCTCCATGACCCCTGTCATCACAATGATCCATGATTCCTTTCCTCACAGTGCTCCAGTACCCTTTTCATCACAATGCTCCATGCCATTGTCAGCACAATGCTCCTTGGACCCTGTCATCAAAATGCTCCATCCCCTTTTCATCACAATGCTCCAGATATCCTATCATTACAATGCTCCATGCCCGTGTCAACACAATGCTTCATGACACCTGTCATCAAAATGCTTTATGAACATTCTTATCACAATGTTCCATGACCCCTGTCATCAAAATGATCCATGACCGTTGTCATCACTATGCTGCATGATACCTTTCATCCCAATCCTCTGGGACTGCTGTCATCATAATGCTCCAGGACAATTTTCATCACAATGCTCCATGCCCCCTGTCATCACAGTGCCCCATAAGCCCTGTAATCCCAATGCTCCATGACCCTGTCATCACAATGCTACATGACCCCTGTCATCACATTGTTCCATGGCCTATGTATTCACAATGTTCCATGGACCCTGTAATCACACTGCTCCATGTTCCTTTTCAACACAATGCTCCATGACCCCTGTCATCACAATGTTCCATGAAAGTTGTCATCAAAATGCTCCATGACCCCGGTCACCACAAGGTTCCCTGCCCTTGTCATCACAATGGTACATGGCCTTGTCATCACAATGTTCCATGGCCTCTGTCATCACCATGCTCCATGGTCTTTCTCATCACAATGCTCTATGACCCCTGTCATCACAATGCTTGATGACCATTGTCATCACAATGCTCCAAGGTCCCTGTCATCACAATGCCTCATGGTCTTTGTAATCACAATGCTCAATGACCACTGTCATCACAATGCTCCATGCCGTTGTCATCACAATGCTCCATGGCCCCTGTAATCACAATGCTCCATGCGCTTGTCATCACAAGGCTGCAGAACATTTGTCATCATAATGCTCCATTCCCGTGTCATCACATTGCTCAATGACACTTGTCATCAAAATGTTCCTTGGTCTTTGTCATCACAATGCTCCATGATCCCAGTCATCACAATGATCCCTGCCAATGTCATCACAATGCTCCATGTCTCCTGTAATCACAGTTCTCCATGCCCTTGTCATCACAATGCTCCAGTTTTGTTGTCATCACCATGCTTCATGCCAGTGTCATCACAATGCTCCATGAATCTTGTCTTCACAATGCTCCATCCCCATGTCATCACAATGCTCCATGACCCCTGTGATCACAATGATCTATGGCCTTTGTCATCACAATGACACGTGACCCCCGTCAACACAATGCCTGATGAACCCTGACATCACAATGCTAAATGGCACTTGTCATCACAATTCTATATGAATCCTGTCATCACTATTCACCATGTCACTTGTTTTCACAATGCTCCATGCCCCCTGTAATCCCAGTACTCCATGACCCCTTTCATCACAATGCCCAATGCCACCTCTCATCACAATTCTCCATGGCATTTGTCATCCCGATGCTCCATGACACCTGTCATCACATTGCTCCATGACACTTGTCATCACAATGCTCCATGGCCCCTCTCATTACTGTGCTCAATAATAACTTGAATCACATTTCTAGATGACCAGTGCCATCACAATGCCCCATGACATTGTCATCACAATTCGCCATGACCATTGTCATCACAATGCTGCATGAACCATGTCATCACAGGGTCCCAGGACACTTGTCATCACAATGATCCATTACCACTTTCATCACAATGCTCCATGACCACTGTCATCTCAATGCCCCATGGCCTTTGTCTTCACAATGCTCCATGGCCCCTGTAATCACAGTGCTCCATAACACCTTTCATCATAATGCTCCATGACCACTGCAATCTCAATGCCTCATGACGCCTGTCATCACAATTCTCCAAGGCCCCTCTCATCACAATGTTCCATGACACTTGTCATCACATTGCTCCATAACACCTGTCATCACAGTGTTCCCTGCCCATGTCATAACAATGCTCCATGTCCCCTACAATCACAATGCTCCAAGCCTTTTTCCTCACAATGCTCCAGAATTTTGTCATCACAATGTTCCATGACCGTGGCATCACAATGCTCCACGGCCCTTGTCATCACAATGCTCCAGAATTCTTGTCATCACAATGTTCCATGGACGTGTCATCACAAATCTACATGACCCTGGTCATCACAGTTCTCCATGACCTTTGTCATCACAATGCTCTATGTCACTATTCATCCCCATTCTCAATGACCACTTTAATCACTATGCTCGCTGACCATTTTCATCACATTTCTCTATTGTCATTACAATTCCCCATGGCCCCTTTCTTCACCATGCTCCATGATGCCTGTCATCACAATGCTCCATGGCTTTTGTTATCACAATGCGCCAGGACAAGTTTCATCACAATACCCCATCCCCCTTGTCATCACAGTGCATAATGAAAGCTTTCATTACAAGGCTCCGTGACTCTTGTCATCACAATGCTCCATGGCCTTTATCGTCACAATGCTCCCAGGCACTTTTCATCACGATGTTCCAAGAAAACTTTCATCACATTGCTCCATGACCATTGTCATCACAATAGTCCATAGCCTTGTCAACACAATGCTGCATAATCCCTGTCATCACAATTCTCCATGACTGCTGTCATCACAATAATCCAGGACAATTTTCATAACAATGCTTCATGCCCCCAGTCATCACAGTGCTCCATGATACCTTTCATCACAATTCCTAGATGATCAATGTCATCACAATGCCCAATGACACATGTCATCACAATTCGCTATGACCCTTGTCATCACAATACTCGATGAACCGTGTCATCACAGTGTTCCAGGACACATGTCATCACAATGATTCATTACTATTTTCATCACAATGCTCCAATACACCTGTCATCACAATGCTCCATGGCCCTTGTTATCATATTGCTCCATGATCTCTTTCATCACAATGCTCCATGACCACTGTCATCACCATACCTCAAGACGCCTGTCATCTCAATGCTCCATGGCTCTTTTCATCACAATTTCCCATGGGCCCTGTGATCACAATGCTCCATGCCCTTGTCATCAAAGTGCTCCAGAACTCTTGTCATCATAATGCTCCATGCCAATGTCATCAAAATGTCCCATGACACTTGTCATCACAATGCTCCATGGTTTATGCCATCACAATTTTCCATGGCCCCTGTCATCACAATGCTCCATGCCCTTTTCATCAAAATGCTCCAGAACTCTTGTCATCATAATGCTCCATGCCAATGTCATCAAAATGCCCCATGACACTTGTCATCTCAATGCTCCATGGCCTTTGTCATCACAATGTTCCATGGCCCCTGTCATCACAGTGCTCCATTATACCTTTCATCACAATTCTAGATGACCACTGTCATCACAATGCCCCATGACAGATGTCATAACAATTCGCCATGGTCCTTGTCATCACAATGCTCCATGAACCTTGTCATCACAAGGTTCCAGGACTCTTGTCATCACAATGATCCATGATCACTTTCATCACAATGCTCCATGAAACCTGTCACCTCAATGCTCCATAGCTTTGTATTCACAATGCTCCATGGCCCCTGTAATCACAGTCCTCCATGACCCCTTTCATCACAATGATCCAAGACCGCTGTCATTACAATGCCCCATGACGCCTGCCACCACAAATCTCCAAGGCCTCTCTTACCAAAAAGCTCCATGATCCCTGTCAGTACAATGTTCGATGACACTTTTCATCACAATGCTCCATGACCCCTGTCATCACAAAGTTCTCTGCCCATATCATCACAATGCTCCTTGTCACCTTTCATCACAATGCTCCATGTCCTTTCATCACAATGCTCCATAATTCTTGTCATCGCAATGTTCCTTGACCGTGTCATCACAATGCTCCATGACCCTTGTCATCACAAAGCTCCATGACCCCTGTCATCACAATGATCCATGATTCCTTTCCTCACAGTGCTCCAGTACCCTTTTCATCACAATGCTCCATGCCATAGTCAGCACAATGCTCCTTGGACCCTGTCATCAAAATGCTCCATCCCCTTTTCATCACAATGCTCCAGATATCCTATCATTAAAATGCTCCATGCCCGTGTCAACACAATGCTTCATGACCCCTGTCATCAAAATGCTTTATGAACATTCTTATCACAATGTTCCATGACCCCTGTCATCAAAATGATCCATGACCATTGTCATCACAATGCTGCATGATACCTTTCATCCCAATCCTCTGGGACTGCTGTCATCATAATGCTCCAGGACAATTTTCATCACAATGCTCCATGCCCCCTGTCATCACAGTGCCCCATAAGCCCTGTAATCCCAATGCTCCATGACCCTGTCATCACAATGCTACATGACCCCTGTCATCACATTGTTCCATGGCCTATGTATTCACAATGTTCCATGGACCCTGTAATCACACTGCTCCATGTTCCTTTTCAACACAATGCTCCATGACCCCTGTCATCACAATGTTCCATGAAAGTTGTCATCAAAATGCTCCATGACCCCGGTCACCACAAGGTTCCCTGCCCTTGTCATCACAATGGTACATGGCCTTGTCATCACAATGTTCCATGGCCTCTGTCATCACCATGCTCCATGGTCTTTCTCATCACAATGCTCTATGACCCCTGTCATCACAATGCTTGATGACCATTGTCATCACAATGCTCCAAGGTCCCTGTCATCACAATGCCTCATGGTCTTTGTAATCACAATGCTCAATGACCACTGTCATCACAATGCTCCATGCCGTTGTCATCACAATGCTCCATGGCCCCTGTAATCACAGTGCTCCATGACCCCTTTCATCACAATGATCCAAGACCGCTGTCATTACAATGCCCCATGACGCCTGCCACCACAAATCTCCAAGGCCTCTCTTACCAAAAAGCTCCATGATCCCTGTCAGTACAATGTTCGATGACACTTTTCATCACAATGCTCCATGACCCCTGTCATCACAAAGTTCTCTGCCCATATCATCACAATGCTCCTTGTCACCTTTCATCACAATGCTCCATGTCCTTTCATCACAATGCTCCATAATTCTTTTCATCGCAATGTTCCTTGACCGTGTCATCACAATGCTCCATGACCCTTGTCATCACAAAGCTCCATGACCCCTGTCATCACAATGATCCATGATTCCTTTCCTCACAGTGCTCCAGTACCCTTTTCATCACAATGCTCCATGCCATTGTCAGCACAATGCTCCTTGGACCCTGTCATCAAAATGCTCCATCCCATTTTCATCACAATGCTCCAGATATCCTATCATTACAATGCTCCATGCCCTTGTCAACACAATGCTTCATGACCCCTGTCATCAAAATGCTTTATGAACATTCTTATCACAATGTTCCATGACCCCTGTCATCAAAATGATCCATGACCGTTGTCATCACAATGCTGCATGATACCTTTCATCCCAATCCTCTGTGACTGCTGTCATCATAAGGCTCCAGGACAATTTTCATCACAATGCTCCATGCCCCCTGTCATCACAGTGCCCCATATGTCCTGTAATCCCAATGCTCCATGACCCTGTCATCACAATGCTACATGACCCCTGTCATCACATTGTTCCATGGCCTATGTATTCACAATGTTCCATGAACCCTGTAATCACACTGCTCCATGATCCTTTTCAACACAATGCTCCATGACCCCTGTCATCACAATGTTCCATGAAAGTTGTCATCAAAATGCTCCATGACCCCGGTCACCACAAGGTTCCCTGCCCTTGTCATCACAATGGTACATGGCCTTGTCATCACAATGTTCCATGGCCTCTGTCATCACCATGCTCCATGGTCTTTCTCATCACAATGCTCTATGACCCCTGTCATCACAATGCTTGATGACCATTGTCATCACAATGCTCCAAGGTCCCTGTCATCACAATGCCTCATGGTCTTTGTAATCACAATGCTCAATGACCACTGTCATCACAATGCTCCATGCCGTTGTCATCACAATGCTCCATGGCCCCTGTAATCACAATGCTCCATGCGCTTGTCATCACAATGCTCCAGAACCTTTGTCATCATAAGGCTCCATTCCCGTGTCATCACATTGCTCAATGACACTTGTCATCAAAATGTTCCTTGGTCTTTGTCATCACAATGCTCCATGATCCCAGTCATCACAATGATCCCTGCCAATGTCATCACAATGCTCCATGTCTCCTGTAATCACAGTGCTACATGCCCTTGTCATCACAATGCTCCAGTTCTGTTGTCATCACCATGCTTCATGCCAGTGTCATCACAATGCTCCATGAATCTTGTCTTCACAATGCTCCATGGCCCATGTCATCACAATGCTCCATGACCCCTGTGATCACAATGATCTATGGCCTTTGTCATCACAATGACACGTGACCCCCGTCAACACAATGCCTGATGAACCCTGACATCACAATGCTAAATGGCACTTGTCATCACAATGCTATATGAAGCCTGTCATCACTATTCACCATGTCACTTGTTTACACAATGCTCCATGCCCCCTGTAATCCCAGTACTCCATGACCCCTTTCATCACAATGCCCAATGCCACCTCTCATCACAATTCTCCATGGCATTTGTCATCACGATGCTCCATGACACCTGTCATCACATTGCTCCATGACACTTGTCATCACAATGCTCCATGGCCCCTCTCATTACTGTGCTCCATAATAACTTGAATCACATTTCTAGATGACCAGTGCCATCACAATGCCCCATGACATTGTCATCACAATTCGCCATGACCATTGTCATCACAATGCTCCATGAACCATGTCATCACAGGGTCCCAGGACACTTGTCATCACAATGATCCATTACCACTTTCATCACAATGCTCCATGACCACTGTCATCTCAATGCCCCATGGCCTTTGTCTTCACAATACTCCATGGCCCCTGTAATCACAGTGCTCCATAACACCTTTCATCATAATGCTCCATGACCACTGCCATCTCAATGCCTCATGACGCCTGTCATCACAATTCTCCCAGGCCCCTCTCATCACAATGCTCCATGACACTTGTCATCACATTGCTCCATAACACCTGTCATCACAGTGTTCCCTGCCCATGTCATCACAATGCTCCATGTCCCCTATAATCGCAATGCTCCAAGCCTTTTTCCTCACAATGCTCCAGAATTTTGTCATCACAATGTTCCATGACCGTGGCATCACAATGCTCCACGGCCCTTGTCATCACAATGCTCCAGAATTCTGGTCATCACAATGTTCCATGGACGTGTCATCACAAATCTACATGACCCTGGTCATCACAGTTCTCCATGACCTTTGTCATCACAATGCTCTATGTCACTATTCATCCCCATTCTCAATGACCACTTTAATCACTATGCTCGCTGACCATTTTCATCACATTTCTCTATTGTCATTACAATTCCCCATGGCCCCTTTCTTCACCATGCTCCATGATGCCTGTCATCACAATGCTCCATGGCTTTTGTTATCACAATGCGCCAGGACAAGTTTCATCACAATACCCCATCCCCCTTGTCATCACAGTGCATAATGAAAGCTTTCATTACAAGGCTCCGTGACTCTTGTCATCACAATGCTCCATGGCCTTTATCGTCACAATGCTCCCAGGCACTTTTCATCACGATGTTCCAAGAAAACTTTCATCACATTGCTCCATGACCATTGTCATCACAATAGTCCATAGCCTTGTCAACACAATGCTGCATAATCCCTGTCATCACAATTCTCCATGACTGCTGTCATCACAATAATCCAGGACAATTTTCATAACAATGCTTCATGCCCCCAGTCATCACAGTGCTCCATGATACCTTTCATCACAATTCCTAGATGATCAATGTCATCACAATGCCCAATGACACATGTCATCACAATTCGCTATGACCCTTGTCATCACAATACTCGATGAACCGTGTCATCACAGTGTTCCAGGACACATGTCATCACAATGATTCATTACTATTTTCATCACAATGCTCCAATACACCTGTCATCACAATGCTCCATGGCCCCTGTTATCATATTGCTCCATGATCTCTTTCATCACAATGCTCCATGACCACTGTCATCACCATACCTCAAGACGCCTGTCATCTCAATGCTCCATGGCTCTTTTCATCACAATTTCCCATGGGCCCTGTGATCACAATGCTCCATGCCCTTGTCATCAAAGTGCTCCAGAACTCTTGTCATCATAATGCTCCATGCCAATGTCATCAAAATGTCCCATGACACTTGTCATCACAATGCTCCATGGTTTATGCCATCACAATTTTCCATGGCCCCTGTCATCACAATGCTCCATGCCCTTTTCATCAAAATGCTCCAGAACTCTTGTCATCATAATGCTCCATGCCAATGTCATCAAAATGCCCCATGACACTTGTCATCTCAATGCTCCATGGCCTTTGTCATCACAATGTTCCATGGCCCCTGTCATCACAGTGCTCCATTATACCTTTCATCACAATTCTAGATGACCACTGTCATCACCATGCCCCATGACAGATGTCATAACAATTCGCCATGGTCCTTGTCATCACAATGCTCCATGAACCTTGTCATCACAAGGTTCCAGGACTCTTGTCATCACAATGATCCATGATCACTTTCATCACAATGCTCCATGAAACCTGTCACCTCAATGCTCCATAGCCTTTGTATTCACAATGCTCCATGGCCCCTGTAATCACAGTCCTCCATGACCCCTTTCATCACAATGATCCAAGACCGCTGTCATTACAATGCCCCATGACGCCTGCCACCACAAATCTCCAAGGCCTCTCTTACAAAAAGCTCCATGATCCCTGTCAGTACAATGTTCGATGACACTTTTCATCACAATGCTCCATGACCCCTGGCATCACAAAGTTCTCTGCCCATATCATCACAATGCTCCTTGTCACCTTTCATCACAATGCTCCATGTCCTTTCATCACAATGCTCCATAATTCTTGTCATCGCAATGTTCCTTGACCGTGTCATCACAATGCTCCATGACCCTTGTCATCACAAAGCTCCATGACCCCTGTCATCACAATGATCCATGATTCCTTTCCTCACAGTGCTCCAGTACCCTTTTCATCACAATGCTCCATGCCATAGTCAGCACAATGCTCCTTGGACCCTGTCATCAAAATGCTCCATCCCCTTTTCATCACAATGCTCCAGATATCCTATCATTAAAATGCTCCATGCCCGTGTCAACACAATGCTTCATGACCCCTGTCATCAAAATGCTTTATGAACATTCTTATCACAATGTTCCATGACCCCTGTCATCAAAATGATCCATGACCATTGTCATCACAATGCTGCATGATACCTTTCATCCCAATCCTCTGGGACTGCTGTCATCATAATGCTCCAGGACAATTTTCATCACAATGCTCCATGCCCCCTGTCATCACAGTGCCCCATAAGCCCTGTAATCCCAATGCTCCATGACCCTGTCATCACAATGCTACATGACCCCTGTCATCACATTGTTCCATGGCCTATGTATTCACAATGTTCCATGGACCCTGTAATCACACTGCTCCATGTTCCTTTTCAACACAATGCTCCATGACCCCTGTCATCACAATGTTCCATGAAAGTTGTCATCAAAATGCTCCATGACCCCGGTCACCACAAGGTTCCCTGCCCTTGTCATCACAATGGTACATGGCCTTGTCATCACAATGTTCCATGGCCTCTGTCATCACCATGCTCCATGGTCTTTCTCATCACAATGCTCTATGACCCCTGTCATCACAATGCTTGATGACCATTGTCATCACAATGCTCCAAGGTCCCTGTCATCACAATGCCTCATGGTCTTTGTAATCACAATGCTCAATGACCACTGTCATCACAATGCTCCATGCCGTTGTCATCACAATGCTCCATGGCCCCTGTAATCACAATGCTCCATGCGATTGTCATCACAATGCTCCAGAACCTTTGTCATCATAAGGCTCCATTCCCGTGTCATCACATTGCTCAATGACACTTGTCATCAAAATGTTCCTTGGTCTTTGTCATCACAATGCTCCATGATCCCAGTCATCACAATGATCCCTGCCAATGTCATCACAATGCTCCATGTCTCCTGTAATCACAGTGTTACATGCCCTTGTCATCACAATGCTCCAGTTCTGTTGTCATCACCATGCTTCATGCCAGTGTCATCACAATGCTCCATGAATCTTGTCTTCACAATGCTCCATGGCCCATGTCATCACAATGCTCCATGACCCCTGTGATCACAATGATCTATGGCCTTTGTCATCACAATGACACGTGACCCCCGTCAACACAATGCCTGATGAACCCTGACATCACAATGCTAAATGGCACTTGTCATCACAATGCTATATGAAGCCTGTCATCACTATTCACCATGTCACTTGTTTACACAATGCTCCATGCCCCCTGTAATCCCAGTACTCCATGACCCCTTTCATCACAATGCCCAATGCCACCTCTCATCACAATTCTCCATGGCATTTGTCATCACGATGCTCCATGACACCTGTCATCACATTGCTCCATGACACTTGTCATCACAATGCTCCATGGCCCCTCTCATTACTGTGCTCCATAATAACTTGAATCACATTTCTAGATGACCAGTGCCATCACAATGCCCCATGACATTGTCATCACAATTCGCCATGATCATTGTCATCACAATGCTCCATGAACCATGTCATCACAGGGTCCCAGGACACTTGTCATCACAATGATCCATTACCACTTTCATCACAATGCTCCATGACCACTGTCATCTCAATGCCCCATGGCCTTTGTCTTCACAATACTCCATGGCCCCTGTAATCACAGTGCTCCATAACACCTTTCATCATAATGCTCCATGACCACTGCCATCTCAATGCCTCATGACGCCTGTCATCACAATTCTCCCAGGCCCCTCTCATCACAATGCTCCATGACACTTGTCATCACATTGCTCCATAACACCTGTCATCACAGTGTTCCCTGCCCATGTCATCACAATGCTCCATGTCCCCTATAATCGCAATGCTCCAAGCCTTTTTCCTCACAATGCTCCAGAATTTTGTCATCACAATGTTCCATGACCGTGGCATCACAATGCTCCACGGCCCTTGTCATCACAATGCTCCAGAATTCTTGTCATCACAATGTTCCATGGACGTGTCATCACAAATCTACATGACCCTGGTCATCACAGTTCTCCATGACCTTTGTCATCACAATGCTCTATGTCACTATTCATCCCCATTCTCAATGACCACTTTAATCACTATGCTCGCTGACCATTTTCATCACATTTCTCTATTGTCATTACAATTCCCCATGGCCCCTTTCTTCACCATGCTCCATGATGCCTGTCATCACAATGCTCCATGGCTTTTGTTATCACAATGCGCCAGGACAAGTTTCATCACAATACCCCATCCCCCTTGTCATCACAGTGCATAATGAAAGCTTTCATTACAAGGCTCCGTGACTCTTGTCATCACAATGCTCCATGGCCTTTATCGTCACAATGCTCCCAGGCACTTTTCATCACGATGTTCCAAGAAAACTTTCATCACATTGCTCCATGACCATTGTCATCACAATAGTCCATAGCCTTGTCAACACAATGCTGCATAATCCCTGTCATCACAATTCTCCATGACTGCTGTCATCACAATAATCCAGGACAATTTTCATAACAATGCTTCATGCCCCCAGTCATCACAGTGCTCCATGATACCTTTCATCACAATTCCTAGATGATCAATGTCATCACAATGCCCAATGACACATGTCATCACAATTCGCTATGACCCTTGTCATCACAATACTCGATGAACCGTGTCATCACAGTGTTCCAGGACACATGTCATCACAATGATTCATTACTATTTTCATCACAATGCTCCAATACACCTGTCATCACAATGCTCCATGGCCCCTGTTATCATATTGCTCCATGATCTCTTTCATCACAATGCTCCATGACCACTGTCATCACCATACCTCAAGACGCCTGTCATCTCAATGCTCCATGGCTCTTTTCATCACAATTTCCCATGGGCCCTGTGATCACAATGCTCCATGCCCTTGTCATCAAAGTGCTCCAGAACTCTTGTCATCATAATGCTCCATGCCAATGTCATCAAAATGTCCCATGACACTTGTCATCACAATGCTCCATGGTTTATGCCATCACAATTTTCCATGGCCCCTGTCATCACAATGCTCCATGCCCTTTTCATCAAAATGCTCCAGAACTCTTGTCATCATAATGCTCCATGCCAATGTCATCAAAATGCCCCATGACACTTGTCATCTCAATGCTCCATGGCCTTTGTCATCACAATGTTCCATGGCCCCTGTCATCACAGTGCTCCATTATACCTTTCATCACAATTCTAGATGACCACTGTCATCACCATGCCCCATGACAGATGTCATAACAATTCGCCATGGTCCTTGTCATCACAATGCTCCATGAACCTTGTCATCACAAGGTTCCAGGACTCTTGTCATCACAATGATCCATGATCACTTTCATCACAATGCTCCATGAAACCTGTCACCTCAATGCTCCATAGCCTTTGTATTCACAATGCTCCATGGCCCCTGTAATCACAGTCCTCCATGACCCCTTTCATCACAATGATCCAAGACCGCTGTCATTACAATGCCCCATGACGCCTGCCACCACAAATCTCCAAGGCCTCTCTTACCAAAAAGCTCCATGATCCCTGTCAGTACAATGTTCGATGACACTTTTCATCACAATGCTCCATGACCCCTGGCATCACAAAGTTCTCTGCCCATATCATCACAATGCTCCTTGTCACCTTTCATCACAATGCTCCATGTCCTTTCATCACAATGCTCCATAATTCTTGTCATCGCAATGTTCCTTGACCGTGTCATCACAATGCTCCATGACCCTTGTCATCACAAAGCTCCATGACCCCTGTCATCACAATGATCCATGATTCCTTTCCTCACAGTGCTCCAGTACCCTTTTCATCACAATGCTCCATGCCATAGTCAGCACAATGCTCCTTGGACCCTGTCATCAAAATGCTCCATCCCCTTTTCATCACAATGCTCCAGATATCCTATCATTAAAATGCTCCATGCCCGTGTCAACACAATGCT
The DNA here is from genome assembly GCF_965194825.1 of Balaenoptera physalus. Lineage (NCBI taxonomy): Eukaryota > Metazoa > Chordata > Mammalia > Artiodactyla > Balaenopteridae > Balaenoptera > Balaenoptera physalus. The sequence goes on from NW_028126378.1 coordinate 845,322, forward strand.
TCATGACCCCTGTCATCAAAATGCTTTATGAACATTCTTATCACAATGTTCCATGACCCCTGTCATCAAAATGATCCATGACCATTGTCATCACAATGCTGCATGATACCTTTCATCCCAATCCTCTGGGACTGCTGTCATCATAATGCTCCAGGACAATTTTCATCACAATGCTCCATGCCCCCTGTCATCACAGTGCCCCATAAGCCCTGTAATCCCAATGCTCCATGACCCTGTCATCACAATGCTACATGACCCCTGTCATCACATTGTTCCATGGCCTATGTATTCACAATGTTCCATGGACCCTGTAATCACACTGCTCCATGTTCCTTTTCAACACAATGCTCCATGACCCCTGTCATCACAATGTTCCATGAAAGTTGTCATCAAAATGCTCCATGACCCCGGTCACCACAAGGTTCCCTGCCCTTGTCATCACAATGGTACATGGCCTTGTCATCACAATGTTCCATGGCCTCTGTCATCACCATGCTCCATGGTCTTTCTCATCACAATGCTCTATGACCCCTGTCATCACAATGCTTGATGACCATTGTCATCACAATGCTCCAAGGTCCCTGTCATCACAATGCCTCATGGTCTTTGTAATCACAATGCTCAATGACCACTGTCATCACAATGCTCCATGCCGTTGTCATCACAATGCTCCATGGCCCCTGTAATCACAGTGCTCCATGACCCCTTTCATCACAATGATCCAAGACCGCTGTCATTACAATGCCCCATGACGCCTGCCACCACAAATCTCCAAGGCCTCTCTTACCAAAAAGCTCCATGATCCCTGTCAGTACAATGTTCGATGACACTTTTCATCACAATGCTCCATGACCCCTGTCATCACAAAGTTCTCTGCCCATATCATCACAATGCTCCTTGTCACCTTTCATCACAATGCTCCATGTCCTTTCATCACAATGCTCCATAATTCTTTTCATCGCAATGTTCCTTGACCGTGTCATCACAATGCTCCATGACCCTTGTCATCACAAAGCTCCATGACCCCTGTCATCACAATGATCCATGATTCCTTTCCTCACAGTGCTCCAGTACCCTTTTCATCACAATGCTCCATGCCATTGTCAGCACAATGCTCCTTGGACCCTGTCATCAAAATGCTCCATCCCATTTTCATCACAATGCTCCAGATATCCTATCATTACAATGCTCCATGCCCTTGTCAACACAATGCTTCATGACCCCTGTCATCAAAATGCTTTATGAACATTCTTATCACAATGTTCCATGACCCCTGTCATCAAAATGATCCATGACCGTTGTCATCACAATGCTGCATGATACCTTTCATCCCAATCCTCTGTGACTGCTGTCATCATAAGGCTCCAGGACAATTTTCATCACAATGCTCCATGCCCCCTGTCATCACAGTGCCCCATATGTCCTGTAATCCCAATGCTCCATGACCCTGTCATCACAATGCTACATGACCCCTGTCATCACATTGTTCCATGGCCTATGTATTCACAATGTTCCATGTACCCTGTAATCACACTGCTCCATGATCCTTTTCAACACAATGCTCCATGACCCCTGTCATCACAATGTTCCATGAAAGTTGTCATCAAAATGCTCCATGACCCCGGTCACCACAAGGTTCCCTGCCCTTGTCATCACAATGGTACATGGCCTTGTCATCACAATGTTCCATGGCCTCTGTCATCACCATGCTCCATGGTCTTTCTCATCACAATGCTCTATGACCCCTGTCATCACAATGCTTGATGACCATTGTCATCACAATGCTCCAAGGTCCCTGTCATCACAATGCCTCATGGTCTTTGTAATCACAATGCTCAATGACCACTGTCATCACAATGCTCCATGCCGTTGTCATCACAATGCTCCATGGCCCCTGTAATCACAATGCTCCATGCGCTTGTCATCACAATGCTCCAGAACCTTTGTCATCATAAGGCTCCATTCCCGTGTCATCACATTGCTCAATGACACTTGTCATCAAAATGTTCCTTGGTCTTTGTCATCACAATGCTCCATGATCCCAGTCATCACAATGATCCCTGCCAATGTCATCACAATGCTCCATGTCTCCTGTAATCACAGTGCTACATGCCCTTGTCATCACAATGCTCCAGTTCTGTTGTCATCACCATGCTTCATGCCAGTGTCATCACAATGCTCCATGAATCTTGTCTTCACAATGCTCCATGGCCCATGTCATCACAATGCTCCATGACCCCTGTGATCACAATGATCTATGGCCTTTGTCATCACAATGACACGTGACCCCCGTCAACACAATGCCTGATGAACCCTGACATCACAATGCTAAATGGCACTTGTCATCACAATGCTATATGAAGCCTGTCATCACTATTCACCATGTCACTTGTTTACACAATGCTCCATGCCCCCTATAATCCCAGTACTCCATGACCCCTTTCATCACAATGCCCAATGCCACCTCTCATCACAATTCTCCATGGCATTTGTCATCACGATGCTCCATGACACCTGTCATCACATTGCTCCATGACACTTGTCATCACAATGCTCCATGGCCCCTCTCATTACTGTGCTCCATAATAACTTGAATCACATTTCTAGATGACCAGTGCCATCACAATGCCCCATGACATTGTCATCACAATTCGCCATGACCATTGTCATCACAATGCTCCATGAACCATGTCATCACAGGGTCCCAGGACACTTGTCATCACAATGATCCATTACCACTTTCATCACAATGCTCCATGACCACTGTCATCTCAGTGCCCCATGGCCTTTGTCTTCACAATGCTCCATGGCCCCTGTAATCACAGTGCTCCATAACACCTTTCATCATAATGCTCCATGACCACTGCCATCTCAATGCCTCATGACGCCTGTCATCACAATTCTCCCAGGCCCCTCTCATCACAATGCTCCATGACACTTGTCATCACATTGCTCCATAACACCTGTCATCACAGTGTTCCCTGCCCATGTCATCACAATGCTCCATGTCCCCTATAATCGCAATGCTCCAAGCCTTTTTCCTCACAATGCTCCAGAATTTTGTCATCACAATGTTCCATGACCGTGGCATCACAATGCTCCACGGCCCTTGTCATCACAATGCTCCAGAATTCTTGTCATCACAATGTTCCATGGACGTGTCATCACAAATCTACATGACCCTGGTCATCACAGTTCTCCATGACCTTTGTCATCACAATGCTCTATGTCACTATTCATCCCCATTCTCAATGACCACTTTAATCACTATGCTCGCTGACCATTTTCATCACATTTCTCTATTGTCATTACAATTCCCCATGGCCCCTTTCTTCACCATGCTCCATGATGCCTGTCATCACAATGCTCCATGGCTTTTGTTATCACAATGCGCCAGGACAAGTTTCATCACAATACCCCATCCCCCTTGTCATCACAGTGCATAATGAAAGCTTTCATTACAAGGCTCCGTGACTCTTGTCATCACAATGCTCCATGGCCTTTATCGTCACAATGCTCCCAGGCACTTTTCATCACGATGTTCCAAGAAAACTTTCATCACATTGCTCCATGACCATTGTCATCACAATAGTCCATAGCCTTGTCAACACAATGCTGCATAATCCCTGTCATCACAATTCTCCATGACTGCTGTCATCACAATAATCCAGGACAATTTTCATAACAATGCTTCATGCCCCCAGTCATCACAGTGCTCCATGATACCTTTCATCACAATTCCTAGATGATCAATGTCATCACAATGCCCAATGACACATGTCATCACAATTCGCTATGACCCTTGTCATCACAATACTCGATGAACCGTGTCATCACAGTGTTCCAGGACACATGTCATCACAATGATTCATTACTATTTTCATCACAATGCTCCAATACACCTGTCATCACAATGCTCCATGGCCCCTGTTATCATATTGCTCCATGATCTCTTTCATCACAATGCTCCATGACCACTGTCATCACCATACCTCAAGACGCCTGTCATCTCAATGCTCCATGGCTCTTTTCATCACAATTTCCCATGGGCCCTGTGATCACAATGCTCCATGCCCTTGTCATCAAAGTGCTCCAGAACTCTTGTCATCATAATGCTCCATGCCAATGTCATCAAAATGTCCCATGACACTTGTCATCACAATGCTCCATGGTTTATGCCATCACAATTTTCCATGGCCCCTGTCATCACAATGCTCCATGCCCTTTTCATCAAAATGCTCCAGAACTCTTGTCATCATAATGCTCCATGCCAATGTCATCAAAATGCCCCATGACACTTGTCATCTCAATGCTCCATGGCCTTTGTCATCACAATGTTCCATGGCCCCTGTCATCACAGTGCTCCATTATACCTTTCATCACAATTCTAGATGACCACTGTCATCACCATGCCCCATGACAGATGTCATAACAATTCGCCATGGTCCTTGTCATCACAATGCTCCATGAACCTTGTCATCACAAGGTTCCAGGACTCTTGTCATCACAATGATCCATGATCACTTTCATCACAATGCTCCATGAAACCTGTCACCTCAATGCTCCATAGCCTTTGTATTCACAATGCTCCATGGCCCCTGTAATCACAGTCCTCCATGACCCCTTTCATCACAATGATCCAAGACCGCTGTCATTACAATGCCCCATGACGCCTGCCACCACAAATCTCCAAGGCCTCTCTTACCAAAAAGCTCCATGATCCCTGTCAGTACAATGTTCGATGACACTTTTCATCACAATGCTCCATGACCCCTGGCATCACAAAGTTCTCTGCCCATATCATCACAATGCTCCTTGTCACCTTTCATCACAATGCTCCATGTCCTTTCATCACAATGCTCCATAATTCTTGTCATCGCAATGTTCCTTGACCGTGTCATCACAATGCTCCATGACCCTTGTCATCACAAAGCTCCATGACCCCTGTCATCACAATGATCCATGATTCCTTTCCTCACAGTGCTCCAGTACCCTTTTCATCACAATGCTCCATGCCATAGTCAGCACAATGCTCCTTGGACCCTGTCATCAAAATGCTCCATCCCCTTTTCATCACAATGCTCCAGATATCCTATCATTAAAATGCTCCATGCCCGTGTCAACACAATGCTTCATGACCCCTGTCATCAAAATGCTTTATGAACATTCTTATCACAATGTTCCATGACCCCTGTCATCAAAATGATCCATGACCATTGTCATCACAATGCTGCATGATACCTTTCATCCCAATCCTCTGGGACTGCTGTCATCATAATGCTCCAGGACAATTTTCATCACAATGCTCCATGCCCCCTGTCATCACAGTGCCCCATAAGCCCTGTAATCCCAATGCTCCATGACCCTGTCATCACAATGCTACATGACCCCTGTCATCACATTGTTCCATGGCCTATGTATTCACAATGTTCCATGGACCCTGTAATCACACTGCTCCATGTTCCTTTTCAACACAATGCTCCATGACCCCTGTCATCACAATGTTCCATGAAAGTTGTCATCAAAATGCTCCATGACCCCGGTCACCACAAGGTTCCCTGCCCTTGTCATCACAATGGTACATGGCCTTGTCATCACAATGTTCCATGGCCTCTGTCATCACCATGCTCCATGGTCTTTCTCATCACAATGCTCTATGACCCCTGTCATCACAATGCTTGATGACCATTGTCATCACAATGCTCCAAGGTCCCTGTCATCACAATGCCTCATGGTCTTTGTAATCACAATGCTCAATGACCACTGTCATCACAATGCTCCATGCCGTTGTCATCACAATGCTCCATGGCCCCTGTAATCACAATGCTCCATGCGCTTGTCATCACAATGCTCCAGAACCTTTGTCATCATAAGGCTCCATTCCCGTGTCATCACATTGCTCAATGACACTTGTCATCAAAATGTTCCTTGGTCTTTGTCATCACAATGCTCCATGATCCCAGTCATCACAATGATCCCTGCCAATGCCATCACAATGCTCCATGTCTCCTGTAATCACAGTGCTACATGCCCTTGTCATCACAATGCTCCAGTTCTGTTGTCATCACCATGCTTCATGCCAGTGTCATCACAATGCTCCATGAATCTTGTCTTCACAATGCTCCATGGCCCATGTCATCACAATGCTCCATGACCCCTGTGATCACAATGATCTATGGCCTTTGTCATCACAATGACACGTGACCCCCGTCAACACAATGCCTGATGAACCCTGACATCACAATGCTAAATGGCACTTGTCATCACAATGCTATATGAAGCCTGTCATCACTATTCACCATGTCACTTGTTTACACAATGCTCCATGCCCCCTGTAATCCCAGTACTCCATGACCCCTTTCATCACAATGCCCAATGCCACCTCTCATCACAATTCTCCATGGCATTTGTCATCACGATGCTCCATGACACCTGTCATCACATTGCTCCATGACACTTGTCATCACAATGCTCCATGGCCCCTCTCATTACTGTGCTCCATAATAACTTGAATCACATTTCTAGATGACCAGTGCCATCACAATGCCCCATGACATTGTCATCACAATTCGCCATGACCATTGTCATCACAATGCTCCATGAACCATGTCATCACAGGGTCCCAGGACACTTGTCATCACAATGATCCATTACCACTTTCATCACAATGCTCCATGACCACTGTCATCTCAGTGCCCCATGGCCTTTGTCTTCACAATGCTCCATGGCCCCTGTAATCACAGTGCTCCATAACACCTTTCATCATAATGCTCCATGACCACTGCCATCTCAATGCCTCATGACGCCTGTCATCACAATTCTCCCAGGCCCCTCTCATCACAATGCTCCATGACACTTGTCATCACATTGCTCCATAACACCTGTCATCACAGTGTTCCCTGCCCATGTCATCACAATGCTCCATGTCCCCTATAATCGCAATGCTCCAAGCCTTTTTCCTCACAATGCTCCAGAATTTTGTCATCACAATGTTCCATGACCGTGGCATCACAATGCTCCACGGCCCTTGTCATCACAATGCTCCAGAATTCTTGTCATCACAATGTTCCATGGACGTGTCATCACAAATCTACATGACCCTGGTCATCACAGTTCTCCATGACCTTTGTCATCACAATGCTCTATGTCACTATTCATCCCCATTCTCAATGACCACTTTAATCACTATGCTCGCTGACCATTTTCATCACATTTCTCTATTGTCATTACAATTCCCCATGGCCCCTTTCTTCACCATGCTCCATGATGCCTGTCATCACAATGCTCCATGGCTTTTGTTATCACAATGCGCCAGGACAAGTTTCATCACAATACCCCATCCCCCTTGTCATCACAGTGCATAATGAAAGCTTTCATTACAAGGCTCCGTGACTCTTGTCATCACAATGCTCCATGGCCTTTATCGTCACAATGCTCCCAGGCACTTTTCATCACGATGTTCCAAGAAAACTTTCATCACATTGCTCCATGACCATTGTCATCACAATAGTCCATAGCCTTGTCAACACAATGCTGCATAATCCCTGTCATCACAATTCTCCATGACTGCTGTCATCACAATAATCCAGGACAATTTTCATAACAATGCTTCATGCCCCCAGTCATCACAGTGCTCCATGATACCTTTCATCACAATTCCTAGATGATCAATGTCATCACAATGCCCAATGACACATGTCATCACAATTCGCTATGACCCTTGTCATCACAATACTCGATGAACCGTGTCATCACAGTGTTCCAGGACACATGTCATCACAATGATTCATTACTATTTTCATCACAATGCTCCAATACACCTGTCATCACAATGCTCCATGGCCCCTGTTATCATATTGCTCCATGATCTCTTTCATCACAATGCTCCATGACCACTGTCATCACCATACCTCAAGACGCCTGTCATCTCAATGCTCCATGGCTCTTTTCATCACAATTTCCCATGGGCCCTGTGATCACAATGCTCCATGCCCTTGTCATCAAAGTGCTCCAGAACTCTTGTCATCATAATGCTCCATGCCAATGTCATCAAAATGTCCCATGACACTTGTCATCACAATGCTCCATGGTTTATGCCATCACAATTTTCCATGGCCCCTGTCATCACAATGCTCCATGCCCTTTTCATCAAAATGCTCCAGAACTCTTGTCATCATAATGCTCCATGCCAATGTCATCAAAATGCCCCATGACACTTGTCATCTCAATGCTCCATGGCCTTTGTCATCACAATGTTCCATGGCCCCTGTCATCACAGTGCTCCATTATACCTTTCATCACAATTCTAGATGACCACTGTCATCACCATGCCCCATGACAGATGTCATAACAATTCGCCATGGTCCTTGTCATCACAATGCTCCATGAACCTTGTCATCACAAGGTTCCAGGACTCTTGTCATCACAATGATCCATGATCACTTTCATCACAATGCTCCATGAAACCTGTCACCTCAATGCTCCATAGCCTTTGTATTCACAATGCTCCATGGCCCCTGTAATCACAGTCCTCCATGACCACTTTCATCACAATAATCCAAGACCGCTGTCATTACAATGCCCCATGACGCCTGCCACCACAAATCTCCAAGGCCTCTCTTACCAAAAAGCTCCATGATCCCTGTCAGTACAATGTTCGATGACACTTTTCATCACAATGCTCCATGACCCCTGGCATCACAAAGTTCTCTGCCCATATCATCACAATGCTCCTTGTCACCTTTCATCACAATGCTCCATGTCCTTTCATCACAATGCTCCATAATTCTTTTCATCGCAATGTTCCTTGACCGTGTCATCACAATGCTCCATGACCCTTGTCATCACAAAGCTCCATGACCCCTGTCATCACAATGATCCATGATTCCTTTCCTCACAGTGCTCCAGTACCCTTTTCATCACAATGCTCCATGCCATAGTCAGCACAATGCTCCTTGGACCCTGTCATCAAAATGCTCCATCCCCTTTTCATCACAATGCTCCAGATATCCTATCATTAAAATGCTCCATGCCCGTGTCAACACAATGCTTCATGACCCCTGTCATCAAAATGCTTTATGAACATTCTTATCACAATGTTCCATGACCCCTGTCATCAAAATGATCCATGACCATTGTCATCACAATGCTGCATGATACCTTTCATCCCAATCCTCTGGGACTGCTGTCATCATAATGCTCCAGGACAATTTTCATCACAATGCTCCATGCCCCCTGTCATCACAGTGCCCCATAAGCCCTGTAATCCCAATGCTCCATGACCCTGTCATCACAATGCTACATGACCCCTGTCATCACATTGTTCCATGGCCTATGTATTCACAATGTTCCATGGACCCTGTAATCACACTGCTCCATGTTCCTTTTCAAGACAATGCTCCATGACCCCTGTCATCACAATGTTCCATGAAAGTTGTCATCAAAATGCTCCATGACCCCGGTCACCACAAGGTTCCCTGCCCTTGTCATCACAATGGTACATGGCCTTGTCATCACAATGTTCCATGGCCTCTGTCATCACCATGCTCCATGGTCTTTCTCATCACAATGCTCTATGACCCCTGTCATCACAATGCTTGATGACCATTGTCATCACAATGCTCCAAGGTCCCTGTCATCACAATGCCTCATGGTCTTTGTAATCACAATGCTCAATGACCACTGTCATCACAATGCTCCATGCCGTTGTCATCACAATGCTCCATGGCCCCTGTAATCACAATGCTCCATGCGCTTGTCATCACAATGCTCCAGAACCTTTGTCATCATAAGGCTCCATTCCCGTGTCATCACATTGCTCAATGACACTTGTCATCAAAATGTTCCTTGGTCTTTGTCATCACAATGCTCCATGATCCCAGTCATCACAATGATCCCTGCCAATGTCATCACAATGCTCCATATCTCCTGTAATCACAAAGCTCCATGCCCTTGTCATCACAATGCTCCAGTTCTGTTGTCATCACCATGCTTCATGCCAGTGTCATCACAATGCTCCATGAATCTTGTCTTCACAATGCTCCATGGCCCATGTCATCACAATGCTCCATGACCCCTGTGATCACAATGATCTATGGCCTTTGTCATCACAATGACACGTGACCCCCGTCAACACAATGCCTGATGAACCCTGACATCACAATGCTAAATGGCACCTATCATCACAATGCTATATGAAGCCTGTCATCACTATTCACCATGTCACTTGTTTTCACAATGCTCCATGCCCCCTGTAATCCTAGTACTCCATGACCCCTTTCATCACAATGCCCAATGCCACCTCTCATCACAATTCTCCATGGCATTTGTCATCACGATGCTCCATGACACCTGTCATCACATTGCTCCATGACACTTGTCATCACAATGCTCCATGGCCCCTCTCATTACTGTGCTCCATAATAACTTTAATCACATTTCTAGATGACCAGTGCCATCACAATGCCCCATGACATTGTCATCACAATTCGCCATGACCATTGTCATCACAATGCTTCATGAACCATGTCATCACAGGGTCCCAGGACACTTGTCATCACAATGATCCATTACCACTTTCATCACAATGCTCCATGACCACTGTCATCTCAATGCCCCATGGCCTTTGTCTTCACAATGCTCCATGGCCCCTGTAATCACAGTGCTCCATAACACCTTTCATCATAACGCTCCATGACCACTGCCATCTCAAAGCCTCATGACGCCTGTCATCACAATTCTCCAAGGCCCCTCTCATCACAATGCTCCATGACACTTGTCATCACATTGCTCCATAACACCTGTCATCACAGTGTTCCCTGCCCATGTCATCACAATGCTCCATGTCCCCTATAATCACAATGCTCCAAGCCTTTTTCCTCACAATGCTCCAGAATTTTGTCATCACAATGTTCCATGACCATGGCATCACAATGCTCCACGGCCCTTGTCATCACAATGCTCCAGAATTCTTGTCATCACAATGATCCATGGACGTGTCATCACAAAGCTACAAGACCCTGGTCATCACAGTTCTCCATGACCTTTGTCATCACAATGCTCTATGTCACTATTCATCACAATTCTCAATGACCACTTTAATCACTATGCTCGCTGACCATTTTCATCATATTTCTCTATTGTCATTACAATTCCCCATGGCCCCTTTCTTCACCATGCTCCATGATGCCTATCATCACAATGCTCCCTGGCTTTTGTTATCACAATGCGCCAGGACCAGTTTCATCACAATACTCCATCCCCCTTGTCATAACAGTGCATAATGAAAGCTTTCATTACAATGCTCCGTGACACTTGTCATCACAATGCTCCATGGCCTTTATCGTCACAATGCTCCCAGGCTCTTTTCATCACGATGTTCCAAGAAAACTTTCATCACATTGCTCCATGACCATTGTCATCACAATAGTCCATAGCCTTGTCAACACAATGCTGCATAATCCCTGTCATCAAAATTCTCCATGACTGCTGTCATCACAATAATCCAGGACAATTTTCATAACAATGCTTCATGCCCCCAGTCGTCACAGTACTCCATGATACCTTTAATCACAATTCCTACATGATCAATGTCATCACAATGCCCAATGACACCTGTCATCACAATTCACTATGGCCCTTGTCATCACAATACTCGATGATCCGTGTCATCACAGTGTTCGAGGACACATGTCATCACAATGATTCATTACTATTTTCATCACAATGCTCCAATACACCTGTCATCACAATGCTCCATGGCCCCTGTTATCATATTGCTCCATGATCTCTTTCATCACAATGCTCCATGACCACTGTCATCAGCATACCTCAAGACGCCTGTCATCTCAATGCTCCATGGCTCTTTTCATCACAATGCCCCATGGGCCCTGTGATCACAATGCTCCATGCCCTTGTCATCAAAGTGCTCCAGAACTCTTGTCATCATAATGCTCCATGCCAATGTCATCAAAATGTCCCATGACACTTGTCATCACAATGCTCCATGGCTTATGCCATCACAATTTTCCATGGCCCCTGTCATCACAATGCTCCATGCCCTTTTCATCAAAATGCTCCAGAACTCTTGTCATCATAATGCTCCATGCCAATGTCATCAAAATGCCCCATGACACTTGTCATCTCAATGCTCCATGGACTTTGTCATCACAATGTTCCATGGCCCCTGTCATCACAGTGCTCCATTATACCTTTCATCACAATTCTAGATGACCACTGTCATCACCATGCCCCATGACAGATGTCATAACAATTCGCCATGGTCCTTGTCATCACAATGCTCCATGAACCTTGTCATCACAAGGTTCCAGGACTCTTGTCATCACAATGATCCATGATCACTTTCATCACAATGCTCCATGAAACCTGTCACCTCAATGCTCCATAGCCTTTGTATTCACAATGCTCCATGGCCCCTGTAATCACAGTGCTCCATGACCCATTTCATCACAATGATCCAAGACCGCTGTCATTACAATGCCCCATGACGCCTGCCACCACAAATCTCCAAGGCCTCTCTTACCAAAAAGCTCCATGATCCCTGTCAGTACAATGTTCGATGACACTTTTCATCACAATGCTCCATGACCCCTGTCATCACAAAGTTCTCTGCCCATATCATCACAATGCTCCTTGTCACCTTTCATCACAATGCTCCATGTCCTTTCATCACAATGCTCCATAATTCTTGTCATCGCAATGTTCCTTGACCGCGTCATCACAATGCTCCATGACCCCTGTCATCACAATGATCCATGATTCCTTTCCTCACAGTGCTCCAGTACCCTTTTCATCACAATGCTCCATGCCATTGTCAGCACAATGCTCCTTGGACCCTGTCATCAAAATGCTCCATCCCCTTTTCATCACAATGCTCCAGATATCCTATCATTACAATGCTCCATGCCGGTGTCAACACAATGCTTCATGACCCCTGTCATCAAAATGCTTTATGAACATTCTTATCACAATGTTCCATGACCCCTGTCATCAAAATGATCCATGACCGTTGTCATCACAATGCTGCATGATACATTTCATCCCAATCCTCTGTGACTGCTGTCATCATAATGCTCCAGGACAATTTTCATCACAATGCTCCATGCCCCCTATCATCACAGTGCCCCATAAGCCCTGTAATCCCAATGCTCCATGACCCTGTCATCACAATGCTACATGACCCCTGTCATCACATTGTTCCATGGCCTATGTATTCACAATGTTCCATGGACCCTGTAATCACACTGCTCCATGTTCCTTTTCAACACAATGCTCCATGACCCCTGTCATCACAATGTTCCATGAAAGTTGTCATCAAAATGCTCCATGACCCCGGTCACCACAAGGTTCCCTGCCCTTGTCATCACAATGTTCCATGGCCTCTGTCATCACCATGCTCCATGGTCTTTCTCATCACAATGCTCTATGACCCCTGTCATCACAATGCTTGATGACCATTGTCATCACAATGCTCCAAGGTCCCTGTCATCACAATGCCTCATGGTCTTTGTAATCACAATGCTCAATGACCACTGTCATCACAATGCTCCATGCCGTTGTCATCACAATGCTCCATGGCCCCTGTAATCACAATGCTCCATGCGCTTGTCATCACAATGCTCCAGAACCTTTGTCATCATAATGCTCCATTCCCGTGTCATCACATTGCTCAATGACACTTGTCATCAAAATGTTCCTTGGTCTTTGTCATCACAATGCTCCATGATCCCAGTCATCACAATGATCCCTGCCAATGTCATCACAATGCTCCATGTCTCCTGTAATCACAGTGCTCCATGCCCTTGTCATCACAATGCTCCAGTTCTGTTGTCATCACCATGCTTCATGCCAGTGTCATCACAATGCTCCATGAATCTTGGCTTCACAATGCTCCATGGCCCATGTCATCACAATGCTCCATGACCCCTGTGATCACAATGATCTATGGCCTTTGTCATCACAATGACAAGTGACCCCGTCAACACAATGCCTGATGAACCCTGACATCACAATGCTAAATGGCACTTGTCATCACAATGCTATATGAAGCCTGTCATCACTATTCACCATGTCACTTGTTTACACAATGCTCCATGCCCCCTGTAATCCCAGTACTCCATGACCCCTTTATCACAATGCCCAATGCCACCTCTCATCACAATTCTCCATGGCATTTGTCATCACGATGCTCCATGACACCTATCATCACATTGCTCCATGACATTTGTCATCACAATGCTCCATGGCCCCTCTCATTACTGTGCTCCATAATAACTTGAATCACATTTCTAGATGACCAGTGCCATCACAATGCCCCATGACATTGTCATTACAATTCGCCATGACCATTGTCATCACAATGCTCCATGAACCATGTCATCACAGGGTCCCAGGACACTTGTCATCACAATGATCCATTACCACTTTCATCACAATGCTCCATGACAACTGTCATCTCAATGCCCCATGGCCTTTGTCTTCACAATGCTCCATGGCCCCTGTAATCACAGTGCTCCATAACACCTTTCATCATAATGCTCCATGACCACTGCCATCTCAATGCCTCATGAGGCCTGTCATCACAATTCTCCAAGGCCCCTCTCATCACAATGCTCCATGACACTTGTCATCACATTGCTCCATAACACCTGTCATCACAGTGTTCCCTGCCCATGTCATCACAATGCTCCATGTCCCCTATAATCACAATGCTCCAAGACTTTTTCCTCACAATGCTCCAGAATTTTGTCATCACAATGTTCCATGACTGTGGCATCACAATGCTCCACGGCCCTTGTCATCACAATGCTCCAGAATTCTGGTCATCACAATGTTCCATGGACGTGTCATCACAAAGCTACATGACCCTGGTCATCACAGTTCTCCATGACCTTTGTCATCACAATGCTCTATGTCACTATTCATCACAATTCTCAATGACCACTTTAATCACTATGCTCGCTGACCATTTTCATCACATTTCTCTATTGTCATTACAATTCCCCATGGCCCCTTTCTTCACCATGCTCCATGATGCCTGTCATCACAATGCTCCATGGCTTTTGTTATCACAATGCGCCAGGACAAGTTTCATCACAATACCCCATCCCCCTTGTCATCACAGTGCATAATGAAAGCTTTCATTACAAGGCTCCGTGACTCTTGTCATCACAATGCTCCATGGCCTTTATCGTCACAATGCTCCCAGGCACTTTTCATCACGATGTTCCAAGAAAACTTTCATCACATTGCTCCATGACCATTGTCATCACAATAGTCCATAGCCTTGTCAACACAATGCTGCATAATCCCTGTCATCACAATTCTCCATGACTGCTGTCATCACAATAACCCAGGACAATTTTCATAACAATGCTTCATGCCCCCAGTCATCACAGTGCTCCATGATACCTTTCATCACAATTCCTAGATGATCAATGTCATCACAATGCCCAATGACACCTGTCATCACAATTCGCTATGACCCTTGTCATCACAATACTCGATGAACCGTGTCATCACAGTGTTCCAGGACACATGTCATCACAATGATCCATTATTATTTTCATCACAATGCTCCAATACACCTGTCATCACAATGCTCCATGGCCCCTGTTATCATATTGCTCCATGATCTCTTTCATCACAATGCTCCATGACCACTGTCATCACCATACCTCAAGACGCCTGTCATCTCAATGCTCCATGGCTCTTTTCATCACAATGCCCCATGGCCACTGTCATCACAATGCTCCATGCCCTTTTCATCAAAATGCTCCAGAACTCTTGTCATCATAATGCTCCATGCCAATGTCATCAAAATGTCCATTGACACTTGTCATCACAATGCTCCATGGCTTATGCCATCACAATTTTCCATGGCCCCTGTCATCACAATGCTCCATGCCCTTTTCATCAAAATGCTCCAGAACTCTTGTCATCATAATGCTCCAGGCCAATGTCATCAAAATGCCCCATGACACTTGTCATCACAATGCTCCATGGCCTTTGTCAGCACAATGTTCCATGGCCCCTGTCATCACAGTGCTCCATTATACCTTTCATCACAATTCTAGATGACCACTGTCATCACCATGCCCCATGACAGATGTCATAACAATTCGCCATGGTCCTTGTCATCACAATGCTCCATGAACCTTGTCATCACAAGGTTCCAGGACTCTTGTCATCACAATGATCCATGATCACTTTCATCACAATGCTCCATGAAACCTGTCACCTCAATGCTCCATAGCCTTTGTATTCACAATGCTCCATGGCCCCTGTAATCACAGTGCTCCATGACCCCTTTCATCACAATGATCCAAGACCGCTGTCATTACAATGCCCCATGACGCCTGCCACCACAAATCTCCAAGGCCTCTCTTACCAAAAAGCTCCATGATCCCTGTCAGTACAATGTTCGATGACACTTTTCATCACAATGCTCCATGACCCCTGGCATCACAAAGTTCTCTGCCCATATCATCACAATGCTCCTTGTCACCTTTCATCACAATGCTCCATGTCCTTTCATCACAATGCTCCATAATTCTTGTCATCGCAATGTTCCTTGACCGTGTCATCACAATGCTCCATGACCCTTGTCATCACAAAGCTCCATGACCCCTGTCATCACAATGATCCATGATTCCTTTCCTCACAGTGCTCCAGTACCCTTTTCATCACAATGCTCCATGCCATAGTCAGCACAATGCTCCTTGGACCCTGTCATCAAAATGCTCCATCCCCTTTTCATCACAATGCTCCAGATATCCTATCATTAAAATGCTCCATGCCCGTGTCAACACAATGCTTCATGACCCCTGTCATCAAAATGCTTTATGAACATTCTTATCACAATGTTCCATGACCCCTGTCATCAAAATGATCCATGACCATTGTCATCACAATGCTGCATGATACCTTTCATCCCAATCCTCTGGGACTGCTGTCATCATAATGCTCCAGGACAATTTTCATCACAATGCTCCATGCCCCCTGTCATCACAGTGCCCCATAAGCCCTGTAATCCCAATGCTCCATGACCCTGTCATCACAATGCTACATGACCCCTGTCATCACATTGTTCCATGGCCTATGTATTCACAATGTTCCATGGACCCTGTAATCACACTGCTCCATGTTCCTTTTCAACACAATGCTCCATGACCCCTGTCATCACAATGTTCCATGAAAGTTGTCATCAAAATGCTCCATGACCCCGGTCACCACAAGGTTCCCTGCCCTTGTCATCACAATGGTACATGGCCTTGTCATCACAATGTTCCATGGCCTCTGTCATCACCATGCTCCATGGTCTTTCTCATCACAATGCTCTATGACCCCTGTCATCACAATGCTTGATGACCATTGTCATCACAATGCTCCAAGGTCCCTGTCATCACAATGCCTCATGGTCTTTGTAATCACAATGCTCAATGACCACTGTCATCACAATGCTCCATGCCGTTGTCATCACAATGCTCCATGGCCCCTGTAATCACAATGCTCCATGCGCTTGTCATCACAATGCTCCAGAACCTTTGTCATCATAAGGCTCCATTCCCGTGTCATCACATTGCTCAATGACACTTGTCATCAAAATGTTCCTTGGTCTTTGTCATCACAATGCTCCATGATCCCAGTCATCACAATGATCCCTGCCAATGTCATCACAATGCTCCATGTCTCCTGTAATCACAGTGTTACATGCCCTTGTCATCACAATGCTCCAGTTCTGTTGTCATCACCATGCTTCATGCCAGTGTCATCACAATGCTCCATGAATCTTGTCTTCACAATGCTCCATGGCCCATGTCATCACAATGCTCCATGACCCCTGTGATCACAATGATCTATGGCCTTTGTCATCACAATGACACGTGACCCCCGTCAACACAATGCCTGATGAACCCTGACATCACAATGCTAAATGGCACTTGTCATCACAATGCTATATGAAGCCTGTCATCACTATTCACCATGTCACTTGTTTACACAATGCTCCATGCCCCCTGTAATCCCAGTACTCCATGACCCCTTTCATCACAATGCCCAATGCCACCTCTCATCACAATTCTCCATGGCATTTGTCATCACGATGCTCCATGACACCTGTCATCACATTGCTCCATGACACTTGTCATCACAATGCTCCATGGCCCCTCTCATTACTGTGCTCCATAATAACTTGAATCACATTTCTAGATGACCAGTGCCATCACAATGCCCCATGACATTGTCATCACAATTCGCCATGATCATTGTCATCACAATGCTCCATGAACCATGTCATCACAGGGTCCCAGGACACTTGTCATCACAATGATCCATTACCACTTTCATCACAATGCTCCATGACCACTGTCATCTCAATGCCCCATGGCCTTTGTCTTCACAATGCTCCATGGCCCCTGTAATCACAGTGCTCCATAACACCTTTCATCATAACGCTCCATGACCACTGCCATCTCAAAGCCTCATGACGCCTGTCATCACAATTCTCCAAGGCCCCTCTCATCACAATGCTCCATGACACTTGTCATCACATTGCTCCATAACACCTGTCATCACAGTGTTCCCTGCCCATGTCATCACAATGCTCCATGTCCCCTATAATCACAATGCTCCAAGCCTTTTTCCTCACAATGCTCCAGAATTTTGTCATCACAATGTTCCATGACCGTGGCATCACAATGCTCCACGACCCTTGTCATCACAATGCTCCAGAATTCTTGTCATCACAATGTTCCATGGACGTGTCATCACAAAGCTACATGACCCTGGTCATCACAGTTCTCCATGACCTTTGTCATCACAATGCTCTATGTCACTATTCATCACAATTCTCAATGACCACTTTAATCACTATGCTCGCTGACCATTTTCATCACATTTCTCTATTGTCATTACAATTCCCCATGGCCCCTTTCTTCACCATGCTCCATGATGCCTGTCATCCCAATGCTCCATGGCTTTTGTTATCACAATGCGCCAGGACAAGTTTCATCACAATACCCCATCCCCCTTGTCATCACAGTGCATAATGAAACCTTTCATTACAATGCTCCGTGACTCTTGTCATCACAATGCTCCATGGCCTTTATCGTCACAATGCTCCCAGGCACTTTTCATCACGATGTTCCAAGAAAACTTTCATCACATTGCTCCATGACCATTGTCATCACAATAGTCCATAGCCTTGTCAACACAATGCTCCTTGGACCCTGTCATCAAAATGCTCCATCCCCTTTTCATCACATTGCTCCAGATATCCTATCATTACAATGCTCCATGCCCGTGTCAACACAATGCTTCATGACCCCTGTCATCAAAATGCTTTATGAACATTCTTATCACAATGTTCCATGACCCCTGTCATCAAAATGATCCATGACCGTTGTCATCACTATGCTGCATGATACCTTTCATCCCAATCCTCTGGGACTGCTGTCATCATAATGCTCCAGGACAATTTTCATCACAATGCTCCATGCCCCCTGTCATCACAGTGCCCCATAAGCCCTGTAATCCCAATGCTCCATGACCCTGTCATCACAATGCTACATGACCCCTGTCATCACATTGTTCCATGGCCTATGTATTCACAATGTTCCATGGACCCTGTAATCACACTGCTCCATGTTCCTTTTCAACACAATGCTCCATGACCCCTGTCATCACAATGTTCCATGAAAGTTGTCATCAAAATGCTCCATGACCCCGGTCACCACAAGGTTCCCTGCCCTTGTCATCACAATGGTACATGGCCTTGTCATCACAATGTTCCATGGCCTCTGTCATCACCATGCTCCATGGTCTTTCTCATCACAATGCTCTATGACCCCTGTCATCACAATGCTTGATGACCATTGTCATCACAATGCTCCAAGGTCCCTGTCATCACAATGCCTCATGGTCTTTGTAATCACAATGCTCAATGACCACTGTCATCACAATGCTCCATGCCGTTGTCATCACAATGCTCCATGGCCCCTGTAATCACAGTGCTCCATGACCCCTTTCATCACAATGATCCAAGACCGCTGTCATTACAATGCCCCATGACGCCTGCCACCACAAATCTCCAAGGCCTCTCTTACCAAAAAGCTCCATGATCCCTGTCAGTACAATGTTCGATGACACTTTTCATCACAATGCTCCATGACCCCTGTCATCACAAAGTTCTCTGCCCATATCATCACAATGCTCCTTGTCACCTTTCATCACAATGCTCCATGTCCTTTCATCACAATGCTCCATAATTCTTTTCATCGCAATGTTCCTTGACCGTGTCATCACAATGCTCCATGACCCTTGTCATCACAAAGCTCCATGACCCCTGTCATCACAATGATCCATGATTCCTTTCCTCACAGTGCTCCAGTACCCTTTTCATCACAATGCTCCATGCCATAGTCAGCACAATGCTCCTTGGACCCTGTCATCAAAATGCTCCATCCCCTTTTCATCACAATGCTCCAGATATCCTATCATTAAAATGCTCCATGCCCGTGTCAACACAATGCTTCATGACCCCTGTCATCAAAATGCTTTATGAACATTCTTATCACAATGTTCCATGACCCCTGTCATCAAAATGATCCATGACCATTGTCATCACAATGCTGCATGATACCTTTCATCCCAATCCTCTGGGACTGCTGTCATCATAATGCTCCAGGACAATTTTCATCACAATGCTCCATGCCCCCTGTCATCACAGTGCCCCATAAGCCCTGTAATCCCAATGCTCCATGACCCTGTCATCACAATGCTACATGACCCCTGTCATCACATTGTTCCATGGCCTATGTATTCACAATGTTCCATGGACCCTGTAATCACACTGCTCCATGTTCCTTTTCAACACAATGCTCCATGACCCCTGTCATCACAATGTTCCATGAAAGTTGTCATCAAAATGCTCCATGACCCCGGTCACCACAAGGTTCCCTGCCCTTGTCATCACAATGGTACATGGCCTTGTCATCACAATGTTCCATGGCCTCTGTCATCACCATGCTCCATGGTCTTTCTCATCACAATGCTCTATGACCCCTGTCATCACAATGCTTGATGACCATTGTCATCACAATGCTCCAAGGTCCCTGTCATCACAATGCCTCATGGTCTTTGTAATCACAATGCTCAATGACCACTGTCATCACAATGCTCCATGCCGTTGTCATCACAATGCTCCATGGCCCCTGTAATCACAATGCTCCATGCGCTTGTCATCACAATGCTCCAGAACCTTTGTCATCATAAGGCTCCATTCCCGTGTCATCACATTGCTCAATGACACTTGTCATCAAAATGTTCCTTGGTCTTTGTCATCACAATGCTCCATGATCCCAGTCATCACAATGATCCCTGCCAATGTCATCACAATGCTCCATGTCTCCTGTAATCACAGTGTTACATGCCCTTGTCATCACAATGCTCCAGTTCTGTTGTCATCACCATGCTTCATGCCAGTGTCATCACAATGCTCCATGAATCTTGTCTTCACAATGCTCCATGGCCCATGTCATCACAATGCTCCATGACCCCTGTGATCACAATGATCTATGGCCTTTGTCATCACAATGACACGTGACCCCCGTCAACACAATGCCTGATGAACCCTGACATCACAATGCTAAATGGCACTTGTCATCACAATGCTATATGAAGCCTGTCATCACTATTCACCATGTCACTTGTTTACACAATGCTCCATGCCCCCTGTAATCCCAGTACTCCATGACCCCTTTCATCACAATGCCCAATGCCACCTCTCATCACAATTCTCCATGGCATTTGTCATCACGATGCTCCATGACACCTGTCATCACATTGCTCCATGACACTTGTCATCACCATGCTCCATGGCCCCTCTCATTACTGTGCTCCATAATAACTTGAATCACATTTCTAGATGACCAGTGCCATCACAATGCCCCATGACATTGTCATCACAATTCGCCATGATCATTGTCATCACAATGCTCCATGAACCATGTCATCACAGGGTCCCAGGACACTTGTCATCACAATGATCCATTACCACTTTCATCACAATGCTCCATGACCACTGTCATCTCAATGCCCCATGGCCTTTGTCTTCACAATGCTCCATGGCCCCTGTAATCACAGTGCTCCATAACACCTTTCATCATAACGCTCCATGACCACTGCCATCTCAAAGCCTCATGACGCCTGTCATCACAATTCTCCAAGGCCCCTCTCATCACAATGCTCCATGACACTTGTCATCACATTGCTCCATAACACCTGTCATCACAGTGTTCCCTGCCCATGTCATCACAATGCTCCATGTCCCCTATAATCACAATGCTCCAAGCCTTTTTCCTCACAATGCTCCAGAATTTTGTCATCACAATGTTCCATGACCGTGGCATCACAATGCTCCACGACCCTTGTCATCACAATGCTCCAGAATTCTTGTCATCACAATGTTCCATGGACGTGTCATCACAAAGCTACATGACCCTGGTCATCACAGTTCTCCATGACCTTTGTCATCACAATGCTCTATGTCACTATTCATCACAATTCTCAATGACCACTTTAATCACTATGCTCGCTGACCATTTTCATCACATTTCTCTATTGTCATTACAATTCCCCATGGCCCCTTTCTTCACCATGCTCCATGATGCCTGTCATCCCAATGCTCCATGGCTTTTGTTATCACAATGCGCCAGGACAAGTTTCATCACAATACCCCATCCCCCTTGTCATCACAGTGCATAATGAAACCTTTCATTACAATGCTCCGTGACTCTTGTCATCACAATGCTCCATGGCCTTTATCGTCACAATGCTCCCAGGCACTTTTCATCACGATGTTCCAAGAAAACTTTCATCACATTGCTCCATGACCATTGTCATCACAATAGTCCATAGCCTTGTCAACACAATGCTCCTTGGACCCTGTCATCAAAATGCTCCATCCCCTTTTCATCACATTGCTCCAGATATCCTATCATTACAATGCTCCATGCCCGTGTCAACACAATGCTTCATGACCCCTGTCATCAAAATGCTTTATGAACATTCTTATCACAATGTTCCATGACCCCTGTCATCAAAATGATCCATGACCGTTGTCATCACTATGCTGCATGATACCTTTCATCCCAATCCTCTGGGACTGCTGTCATCATAATGCTCCAGGACAATTTTCATCACAATGCTCCATGCCCCCTGTCATCACAGTGCCCCATAAGCCCTGTAATCCCAATGCTCCATGACCCTGTCATCACAATGCTACATGACCCCTGTCATCACATTGTTCCATGGCCTATGTATTCACAATGTTCCATGGACCCTGTAATCACACTGCTCCATGTTCCTTTTCAACACAATGCTCCATGACCCCTGTCATCACAATGTTCCATGAAAGTTGTCATCAAAATGCTCCATGACCCCGGTCACCACAAGGTTCCCTGCCCTTGTCATCACAATGGTACATGGCCTTGTCATCACAATGTTCCATGGCCTCTGTCATCACCATGCTCCATGGTCTTTCTCATCACAATGCTCTATGACCCCTGTCATCACAATGCTTGATGACCATTGTCATCACAATGCTCCAAGGTCCCTGTCATCACAATGCCTCATGGTCTTTGTAATCACAATGCTCAATGACCACTGTCATCACAATGCTCCATGCCGTTGTCATCACAATGCTCCATGGCCCCTGTAATCACAGTGCTCCATGACCCCTTTCATCACAATGATCCAAGACCGCTGTCATTACAATGCCCCATGACGCCTGCCACCACAAATCTCCAAGGCCTCTCTTACCAAAAAGCTCCATGATCCCTGTCAGTACAATGTTCGATGACACTTTTCATCACAATGCTCCATGACCCCTGTCATCACAAAGTTCTCTGCCCATATCATCACAATGCTCCTTGTCACCTTTCATCACAATGCTCCATGTCCTTTCATCACAATGCTCCATAATTCTTTTCATCGCAATGTTCCTTGACCGTGTCATCACAATGCTCCATGACCCTTGTCATCACAAAGCTCCATGACCCCTGTCATCACAATGATCCATGATTCCTTTCCTCACAGTGCTCCAGTACCCTTTTCATCACAATGCTCCATGCCATTGTCAGCACAATGCTCCTTGGACCCTGTCATCAAAATGCTCCATCCCATTTTCATCACAATGCTCCAGATATCCTATCATTACAATGCTCCATGCCCTTATCAACACAATGCTTCATGACCCCTGTCATCAAAATGCTTTATGAACATTCTTATCACAATGTTCCATGACCCCTGTCATCAAAATGATCCATGACCGTTGTCATCACAATGCTGCATGATACCTTTCATCCCAATCCTCTGTGACTGCTGTCATCATAAGGCTCCAGGACAATTTTCATCACAATGCTCCATGCCCCCTGTCATCACAGTGCCCCATATGTCCTGTAATCCCAATGCTCCATGACCCTGTCATCACAATGCTACATGACCCCTGTCATCACATTGTTCCATGGCCTATGTATTCACAATGTTCCATGTACCCTGTAATCACACTGCTCCATGATCCTTTTCAACACAATGCTCCATGACCCCTGTCATCACAATGTTCCATGAAAGTTGTCATCAAAATGCTCCATGACCCCGGTCACCACAAGGTTCCCTGCCCTTGTCATCACAATGGTACATGGCCTTGTCATCACAATGTTCCATGGCCTCTGTCATCACCATGCTCCATGGTCTTTCTCATCACAATGCTCTATGACCCCTGTCATCACAATGCTTGATGACCATTGTCATCACAATGCTCCAAGGTCCCTGTCATCACAATGCCTCATGGTCTTTGTAATCACAATGCTCAATGACCACTGTCATCACAATGCTCCATGCCGTTGTCATCACAATGCTCCATGGCCCCTGTAATCACAATGCTCCATGCGCTTGTCATCACAATGCTCCAGAACCTTTGTCATCATAAGGCTCCATTCCCGTGTCATCACATTGCTCAATGACACTTGTCATCAAAATATTCCTTGGTCTTTGTCATCACAATGCTCCATGATCCCAGTCATCACAATGATCCCTGCCAATGTCATCACAATGCTCCATGTCTCCTGTAATCACAGTGTTACATGCCCTTGTCATCACAATGCTCCAGTTCTGTTGTCATCACCATGCTTCATGCCAGTGTCATCACAATGCTCCATGAATCTTGTCTTCACAATGCTCCATGGCCCATGTCATCACAATGCTCCATGACCCCTGTGATCACAATGATCTATGGCCTTTGTCATCACAATGACACGTGACCCCCGTCAACACAATGCCTGATGAACCCTGACATCACAATGCTAAATGGCACTTGTCATCACAATGCTATATGAAGCCTGTCATCACTATTCACCATGTCACTTGTTTACACAATGCTCCATGCCCCCTGTAATCCCAGTACTCCATGACCCCTTTCATCACAATGCCCAATGCCACCTCTCATCACAATTCTCCATGGCATTTGTCATCACGATGCTCCATGACACCTGTCATCACATTGCTCCATGACACTTGTCATCACAATGCTCCATGGCCCCTCTCATTACTGTGCTCCATAATAACTTGAATCACATTTCTAGATGACCAGTGCCATCACAATGCCCCATGACATTGTCATCACAATTCGCCATGACCATTGTCATCACAATGCTCCATGAACCATGTCATCACAGGGTCCCAGGACACTTGTCATCACAATGATCCATTACCACTTTCATCACAATGCTCCATGACCACTGTCATCTCAATGCCCCATGGCCTTTGTCTTCACAATACTCCATGGCCCCTGTAATCACAGTGCTCCATAACACCTTTCATCATAATGCTCCATGACCACTGCCATCTCAATGCCTCATGACGCCTGTCATCACAATTCTCCCAGGCCCCTCTCATCACAATGCTCCATGACACTTGTCATCACATTGCTCCATAACACCTGTCATCACAGTGTTCCCTGCCCATGTCATCACAATGCTCCATGTCCCCTATAATCGCAATGCTCCAAGCCTTTTTCCTCACAATGCTCCAGAATTTTGTCATCACAATGTTCCATGACCGTGGCATCACAATGCTCCACGGCCCTTGTCATCACAATGCTCCAGAATTCTGGTCATCACAATGTTCCATGGACGTGTCATCACAAATCTACATGACCCTGGTCATCACAGTTCTCCATGACCTTTGTCATCACAATGCTCTATGTCACTATTCATCCCCATTCTCAATGACCACTTTAATCACTATGCTCGCTGACCATTTTCATCACATTTCTCTATTGTCATTACAATTCCCCATGGCCCCTTTCTTCACCATGCTCCATGATGCCTGTCATCACAATGCTCCATGGCTTTTGTTATCACAATGCGCCAGGACAAGTTTCATCACAATACCCCATCCCCCTTGTCATCACAGTGCATAATGAAAGCTTTCATTACAAGGCTCCGTGACTCTTGTCATCACAATGCTCCATGGCCTTTATCGTCACAATGCTCCCAGGCACTTTTCATCACGATGTTCCAAGAAAACTTTCATCACATTGCTCCATGACCATTGTCATCACAATAGTCCATAGCCTTGTCAACACAATGCTGCATAATCCCTGTCATCACAATTCTCCATGACTGCTGTCATCACAATAATCCAGGACAATTTTCATAACAATGCTTCATGCCCCCAGTCATCACAGTGCTCCATGATACCTTTCATCACAATTCCTAGATGATCAATGTCATCACAATGCCCAATGACACATGTCATCACAATTCGCTATGACCCTTGTCATCACAATACTCGATGAACCGTGTCATCACAGTGTTCCAGGACACATGTCATCACAATGATTCATTACTATTTTCATCACAATGCTCCAATACACCTGTCATCACAATGCTCCATGGCCCCTGTTATCATATTGCTCCATGATCTCTTTCATCACAATGCTCCATGACCACTGTCATCACCATACCTCAAGACGCCTGTCATCTCAATGCTCCATGGCTCTTTTCATCACAATTTCCCATGGGCCCTGTGATCACAATGCTCCATGCCCTTGTCATCAAAGTGCTCCAGAACTCTTGTCATCATAATGCTCCATGCCAATGTCATCAAAATGTCCCATGACACTTGTCATCACAATGCTCCATGGTTTATGCCATCACAATTTTCCATGGCCCCTGTCATCACAATGCTCCATGCCCTTTTCATCAAAATGCTCCAGAACTCTTGTCATCATAATGCTCCATGCCAATGTCATCAAAATGCCCCATGACACTTGTCATCTCAATGCTCCATGGCCTTTGTCATCACAATGTTCCATGGCCCCTGTCATCACAGTGCTCCATTATACCTTTCATCACAATTCTAGATGACCACTGTCATCACCATGCCCCATGACAGATGTCATAACAATTCGCCATGGTCCTTGTCATCACAATGCTCCATGAACCTTGTCATCACAAGGTTCCAGGACTCTTGTCATCACAATGATCCATGATCACTTTCATCACAATGCTCCATGAAACCTGTCACCTCAATGCTCCATAGCCTTTGTATTCACAATGCTCCATGGCCCCTGTAATCACAGTCCTCCATGACCACTTTCATCACAATGATCCAAGACCGCTGTCATTACAATGCCCCATGACGCCTGCCACCACAAATCTCCAAGGCCTCTCTTACCAAAAAGCTCCATGATCCCTGTCAGTACAATGTTCGATGACACTTTTCATCACAATGCTCCATGACCCCTGGCATCACAAAGTTCTCTGCCCATATCATCACAATGCTCCTTGTCACCTTTCATCACAATGCTCCATGTCCTTTCATCACAATGCTCCATAATTCTTTTCATCGCAATGTTCCTTGACCGTGTCATCACAATGCTCCATGACCCTTGTCATCACAAAGCTCCATGACCCCTGTCATCACAATGATCCATGATTCCTTTCCTCACAGTGCTCCAGTACCCTTTTCATCACAATGCTCCATGCCATAGTCAGCACAATGCTCCTTGGACCCTGTCATCAAAATGCTCCATCCCCTTTTCATCACAATGCTCCAGATATCCTATCATTAAAATGCTCCATGCCCGTGTCAACACAATGCTTCATGACCCCTGTCATCAAAATGCTTTATGAACATTCTTATCACAATGTTCCATGACCCCTGTCATCAAAATGATCCATGACCATTGTCATCACAATGCTGCATGATACCTTTCATCCCAATCCTCTGGGACTGCTGTCATCATAATGCTCCAGGACAATTTTCATCACAATGCTCCATGCCCCCTGTCATCACAGTGCCCCATAAGCCCTGTAATCCCAATGCTCCATGACCCTGTCATCACAATGCTACATGACCCCTGTCATCACATTGTTCCATGGCCTATGTATTCACAATGTTCCATGGACCCTGTAATCACACTGCTCCATGTTCCTTTTCAACACAATGCTCCATGACCCCTGTCATCACAATGTTCCATGAAAGTTGTCATCAAAATGCTCCATGACCCCGGTCACCACAAGGTTCCCTGCCCTTGTCATCACAATGGTACATGGCCTTGTCATCACAATGTTCCATGGCCTCTGTCATCACCATGCTCCATGGTCTTTCTCATCACAATGCTCTATGACCCCTGTCATCACAATGCTTGATGACCATTGTCATCACAATGCTCCAAGGTCCCTGTCATCACAATGCCTCATGGTCTTTGTAATCACAATGCTCAATGACCACTGTCATCACAATGCTCCATGCCGTTGTCATCACAATGCTCCATGGCCCCTGTAATCACAATGCTCCATGCGCTTGTCATCACAATGCTCCAGAACCTTTGTCATCATAAGGCTCCATTCCCGTGTCATCACATTGCTCAATGACACTTGTCATCAAAATGTTCCTTGGTCTTTGTCATCACAATGCTCCATGATCCCAGTCATCACAATGATCCCTGCCAATGTCATCACAATGCTCCATATCTCCTGTAATCACAAAGCTCCATGCCCTTGTCATCACAATGCTCCAGTTCTGTTGTCATCACCATGCTTCATGCCAGTGTCATCACAATGCTCCATGAATCTTGTCTTCACAATGCTCCATGGCCCATGTCATCACAATGCTCCATGACCCCTGTGATCACAATGATCTATGGCCTTTGTCATCACAATGACACGTGACCCCCGTCAACACAATGCCTGATGAACCCTGACATCACAATGCTAAATGGCACCTATCATCACAATGCTATATGAAGCCTGTCATCACTATTCACCATGTCACTTGTTTTCACAATGCTCCATGCCCCCTGTAATCCCAGTACTCCATGACCCCTTTCATCACAATGCCCAATGCCACCTCTCATCACAATTCTCCATGGCATTTGTCATCACGATGCTCCATGACACCTGTCATCACATTGCTCCATGACACTTGTCATCACCATGCTCCATGGCCCCTCTCATTACTGTGCTCCATAATAACTTGAATCACATTTCTAGATGACCAGTGCCATCACAATGCCCCATGACATTGTCATCACAATTCGCCATGACCATTGTCATCACAATGCTTCATGAACCATGTCATCACAGGGTCCCAGGACACTTGTCATCACAATGATCCATTACCACTTTCATCACAATGCTCCATGACCACTGTCATCTCAATGCCCCATGGCCTTTGTCTTCACAATGCTCCATGGCCCCTGTAATCACAGTGCTCCATAACACCTTTCATCATAACGCTCCATGACCACTGCCATCTCAAAGCCTCATGACGCCTGTCATCACAATTCTCCAAGGCCCCTCTCATCACAATGTTCCATGACACTTGTCATCACATTGCTCCATAACACCTGTCATCACAGTGTTCCCTGCCCATGTCATCACAATGCTCCATGTCCCCTATAATCACAATGCTCCAAGCCTTTTTCCTCACAATGCTCCAGAATTTTGTCATCACAATGTTCCATGACCATGGCATCACAATGCTCCACGGCCCTTGTCATCACAATGCTCCAGAATTCTTGTCATCACAATGATCCATGGACGTGTCATCACAAAGCTACAAGACCCTGGTCATCACAGTTCTCCATGACCTTTGTCATCACAATGCTCTATGTCACTATTCATCACAATTCTCAATGACCACTTTAATCACTATGCTCGCTGACCATTTTCATCATATTTCTCTATTGTCATTACAATTCCCCATGGCCCCTTTCTTCACCATGCTCCATGATGCCTATCATCACAATGCTCCCTGGCTTTTGTTATCACAATGCGCCAGGACCAGTTTCATCACAATACTCCATCCCCCTTGTCATAACAGTGCATAATGAAAGCTTTCATTACAATGCTCCGTGACACTTGTCATCACAATGCTCCATGGCCTTTATCGTCACAATGCTCCCAGGCTCTTTTCATCACGATGTTCCAAGAAAACTTTCATCACATTGCTCCATGACCATTGTCATCACAATAGTCCATAGCCTTGTCAACACAATGCTGCATAATCCCTGTCATCAAAATTCTCCATGACTGCTGTCATCACAATAATCCAGGACAATTTTCATAACAATGCTTCATGCCCCCAGTCGTCACAGTACTCCATGATACCTTTAATCACAATTCCTACATGATCAATGTCATCACAATGCCCAATGACACCTGTCATCACAATTCACTATGGCCCTTGTCATCACAATACTCGATGATCCGTGTCATCACAGTGTTCGAGGACACATGTCATCACAATGATTCATTACTATTTTCATCACAATGCTCCAATACACCTGTCATCACAATGCTCCATGGCCCCTGTTATCATATTGCTCCATGATCTCTTTCATCACAATGCTCCATGACCACTGTCATCAGCATACCTCAAGACGCCTGTCATCTCAATGCTCCATGGCTCTTTTCATCACAATGCCCCATGGGCCCTGTGATCACAATGCTCCATGCCCTTGTCATCAAAGTGCTCCAGAACTCTTGTCATCATAATGCTCCATGCCAATGTCATCAAAATGTCCCATGACACTTGTCATCACAATGCTCCATGGCTTATGCCATCACAATTTTCCATAGCCCCTGTCATCACAATGCTCCATGCCCTTTTCATCAAAATGCTCCAGAACTCTTGTCATCATAATGCTCCATGCCAATGTCATCAAAATGCCCCATGACACTTGTCATCTCAATGCTCCATGGACTTTGTCATCACAATGTTCCATGGCCCCTGTCATCACAGTGCTCCATTATACCTTTCATCACAATTCTAGATGACCACTGTCATCACCATGCCCCATGACAGATGTCATAACAATTCGCCATGGTCCTTGTCATCACAATGCTCCATGAACCTTGTCATCACAAGGTTCCAGGACTCTTGTCATCACAATGATCCATGATCACTTTCATCACAATGCTCCATGAAACCTGTCACCTCAATGCTCCATAGCCTTTGTATTCACAATGCTCCATGGCCCCTGTAATCACAGTGCTCCATGACCCATTTCATCACAATGATCCAAGACCGCTGTCATTACAATGCCCCATGACGCCTGCCACCACAAATCTCCAAGGCCTCTCTTACCAAAAAGCTCCATGATCCCTGTCAGTACAATGTTCGATGACACTTTTCATCACAATGCTCCATGACCCCTGTCATCACAAAGTTCTCTGCCCATATCATCACAATGCTCCTTGTCACCTTTCATCACAATGCTCCATGTCCTTTCATCACAATGCTCCATAATTCTTGTCATCGCAATGTTCCTTGACCGCGTCATCACAATGCTCCATGACCCCTGTCATCACAATGATCCATGATTCCTTTCCTCACAGTGCTCCAGTACCCTTTTCATCACAATGCTCCATGCCATTGTCAGCACAATGCTCCTTGGACCCTGTCATCAAAATGCTCCATCCCCTTTTCATCACAATGCTCCAGATATCCTATCATTACAATGCTCCATGCCGGTGTCAACACAATGCTTCATGACCCCTGTCATCAAAATGCTTTATGAACATTCTTATCACAATGTTCCATGACCCCTGTCATCAAAATGATCCATGACCGTTGTCATCACAATGCTGCATGATACATTTCATCCCAATCCTCTGTGACTGCTGTCATCATAATGCTCCAGGACAATTTTCATCACAATGCTCCATGCCCCCTATCATCACAGTGCCCCATAAGCCCTGTAATCCCAATGCTCCATGACCCTGTCATCACAATGCTACATGACCCCTGTCATCACATTGTTCCATGGCCTATGTATTCACAATGTTCCATGGACCCTGTAATCACACTGCTCCATGTTCCTTTTCAACACAATGCTCCATGACCCCTGTCATCACAATGTTCCATGAAAGTTGTCATCAAAATGCTCCATGACCCCGGTCACCACAAGGTTCCCTGCCCTTGTCATCACAATGTTCCATGGCCTCTGTCATCACCATGCTCCATGGTCTTTCTCATCACAATGCTCTATGACCCCTGTCATCACAATGCTTGATGACCATTGTCATCACAATGCTCCAAGGTCCCTGTCATCACAATGCCTCATGGTCTTTGTAATCACAATGCTCAATGACCACTGTCATCACAATGCTCCATGCCGTTGTCATCACAATGCTCCATGGCCCCTGTAATCACAATGCTCCATGCGCTTGTCATCACAATGCTCCAGAACCTTTGTCATCATAATGCTCCATTCCCGTGTCATCACATTGCTCAATGACACTTGTCATCAAAATGTTCCTTGGTCTTTGTCATCACAATGCTCCATGATCCCAGTCATCACAATGATCCCTGCCAATGTCATCACAATGCTCCATGTCTCCTGTAATCACAGTGCTCCATGCCCTTGTCATCACAATGCTCCAGTTCTGTTGTCATCACCATGCTTCATGCCAGTGTCATCACAATGCTCCATGAATCTTGGCTTCACAATGCTCCATGGCCCATGTCATCACAATGCTCCATGACCCCTGTGATCACAATGATCTATGGCCTTTGTCATCACAATGACAAGTGACCCCGTCAACACAATGCCTGATGAACCCTGACATCACAATGCTAAATGGCACTTGTCATCACAATGCTATATGAAGCCTGTCATCACTATTCACCATGTCACATGTTTTCACAATGCTCCATGCCCCCTGTAATCCCAGTACTCCATGACCCCTTTCATCACAATGCCCAATGCCACCTCTCATCACAATTCTCCATGGCATTTGTCATCACGATGCTCCATGACACCTATCATCACATTGCTCCATGACATTTGTCATCACAATGCTCCATGGCCCCTCTCATTACTGTGCTCCATAATAACTTGAATCACATTTCTAGATGACCAGTGCCATCACAATGCCCCATGACATTGTCATTACAATTCGCCATGACCATTGTCATCACAATGCTCCATGAACCATGTCATCACAGGGTCCCAGGACACTTGTCATCACAATGATCCATTACCACTTTCATCACAATGCTCCATGACCACTGTCATCTCAATGCCCCATGGCCTTTGTCTTCACAATGCTCCATGGCCCCTGTAATCACAGTGCTCCATAACACCTTTCATCATAATGCTCCATGACCACTGCCATCTCAATGCCTCATGAGGCCTGTCATCACAATTCTCCAAGGCCCCTCTCATCACAATGCTCCATGACACTTGTCATCACATTGCTCCATAACACCTGTCATCACAGTGTTCCCTGCCCATGTCATCACAATGCTCCATGTCCCCTATAATCACAATGCTCCAAGACATTTTCCTCACAATGCTCCAGAATTTTGTCATCACAATGTTCCATGACTGTGGCATCACAATGCTCCACGGCCCTTGTCATCACAATGCTCCAGAATTCTGGTCATCACAATGTTCCATGGACGTGTCATCACAAAGCTACATGACCCTGGTCATCACAGTTCTCCATGACCTTTGTCATCACAATGCTCTATGTCACTATTCATCACAATTCTCAATGACCACTTTAATCACTATGCTCGCTGACCATTTTCATCACATTTCTCTATTGTCATTACAATTCCCCATGGCCCCTTTCTTCACCATGCTCCATGATGCCTGTCATCACAATGCTCCATGGCTTTTGTTATCACAATGCGCCAGGACAAGTTTCATCACAATACCCCATCCCCCTTGTCATCACAGTGCATAATGAAAGCTTTCATTACAAGGCTCCGTGACTCTTGTCATCACAATGCTCCATGGCCTTTATCGTCACAATGCTCCCAGGCACTTTTCATCACGATGTTCCAAGAAAACTTTCATCACATTGCTCCATGACCATTGTCATCACAATAGTCCATAGCCTTGTCAACACAATGCTGCATAATCCCTGTCATCACAATTCTCCATGACTGCTGTCATCACAATAACCCAGGACAATTTTCATAACAATGCTTCATGCCCCCAGTCATCACAGTGCTCCATGATACCTTTCATCACAATTCCTAGATGATCAATGTCATCACAATGCCCAATGACACCTGTCATCACAATTCGCTATGACCCTTGTCATCACAATACTCGATGAACCGTGTCATCACAGTGTTCCAGGACACATGTCATCACAATGATCCATTATTATTTTCATCACAATGCTCCAATACACCTGTCATCACAATGCTCCATGGCCCCTGTTATCATATTGCTCCATGATCTCTTTCATCACAATGCTCCATGACCACTGTCATCACCATACCTCAAGACGCCTGTCATCTCAATGCTCCATGGCTCTTTTCATCACAATGCCCCATGGCCACTGTCATCACAATGCTCCATGCCCTTTTCATCAAAATGCTCCAGAACTCTTGTCATCATAATGCTCCATGCCAATGTCATCAAAATGTCCATTGACACTTGTCATCACAATGCTCCATGGCTTATGCCATCACAATTTTCCATGGCCCCTGTCATCACAATGCTCCATGCCCTTTTCATCAAAATGCTCCAGAACTCTTGTCATCATAATGCTCCAGGCCAATGTCATCAAAATGCCCCATGACACTTGTCATCACAATGCTCCATGGCCTTTGTCAGCACAATGTTCCATGGCCCCTATCATCACAGTGCTCCATTATACCTTTCATCACAATTCTAGATGACCACTGTCATCACCATGCCCCATGACAGATGTCATAACAATTCGCCATGGTCCTTGTCATCACAATGCTCCATGAACCTTGTCATCACAAGGTTCCAGGACTCTTGTCATCACAATGATCCATGATCACTTTCATCACAATGCTCCATGAAACCTGTCACCTCAATGCTCCATAGCCTTTGTATTCACAATGCTCCATGGCCCCTGTAATCACAGTGCTCCATGACCCCTTTCATCACAATGATCCAAGACCGCTGTCATTACAATGCCCCATGACGCCTGCCACCACAAATCTCCAAGGCCTCTCTTACCAAAAAGCTCCATGATCCCTGTCAGTACAATGTTCG
Source organism: Balaenoptera physalus (assembly GCF_965194825.1). Lineage (NCBI taxonomy): Eukaryota > Metazoa > Chordata > Mammalia > Artiodactyla > Balaenopteridae > Balaenoptera > Balaenoptera physalus. Next base: position 880,900 of record NW_028126378.1, read on the forward strand.
ATGACACTTTTCATCACAATGCTCCATGACCCCTGTCATCACAAAGTTCTCTGCCCATATCATCACAATGCTCCTTGTCACCTTTCATCACAATGCTCCATGTCCTTTCATCACAATGCTCCATAATTCTTGTCATCGCAATGTTCCTTGACCGTGTCATCACAATGCTCCATGACCCTTGTCATCACAAAGCTCCATGACCCCTGTCATCACAATGATCCATGATTCCTTTCCTCACAGTGCTCCAGTACCCTTTTCATCACAATGCTCCATGCCATTGTCAGCACAATGCTCCTTGGACCCTGTCATCAAAATGCTCCATCCCCTTTTCATCACAATGCTCCAGATATCCTATCATTACAATGCTCCATGCCCGTGTCAACACAATGCTTCATGACCCCTGTCATCAAAATGCTTTATGAACATTCTTATCACAATGTTCCATGACCCCTGTCATCAAAATGATCCATGACCGTTGTCATCACAATGCTGCATGATACCTTTCATCCCAATCCTCTGGGACTGCTGTCATCATAATGCTCCAGGACAATTTTCATCACAATGCTCCATGCCCCCTGTCATCACAGTGCCCCATAAGCCCTGTAATCCCAATGCTCCATGACCCTGTCATCACAATGCTACATGACCCCTGTCATCACATTGTTCCATGGCCTATGTATTCACAATGTTCCATGGACCCTGTAATCACACTGCTCCATGTTCCTTTTCAACACAATGCTCCATGACCCCTGTCATCACAATGTTCCATGAAACTTGTCATCAAAATGCTCCATGACCCCGGTCACCACAAGGTTCCCTGCCCTTGTCATCACAATGGTACATGGCCTTGTCATCACAATGTTCCATGGCCTCTGTCATCACCATGCTCCATGGTCTTTCTCATCACAATGCTCTATGACCCCTGTCATCACAATGCTTGATGATCATTGTCATCACAATGCTCCAAGGTCCCTGTCATCACAATGCCTCATGGTCTTTGTAATCACAATGCTAAATGACCACTGTCATCACAATGCTCCATGCCGTTGTCATCACAATGCTCCATGGCCCCTGTAATCACAATGCTCCATGTGCTTGTCATCACAATGCTCCAGAACCTTTGTCATCATAATGCTCCATTCCCGTGTCATCACATTGCTCAATGACACTTGTCATCAAAATGTTCCTTGGTCTTTGTCATCACAATGCTCCATGATCCCAGTCATCACAATGATCCCTGCCAATGTCATCACAATGCTCCATGTCTCCTGTAATCACAGTGCTCCATGCCCTTGTCATCACAATGCTCCACTTCTGTTGTCATCACCATGCTTCATGCCAGTGTCATCACAATGCTCCGTGAATCTTGTCTTCACAATGCTCCATCCCCATGTCATCACAATGCTCCATGACCCCTGTGATCACAATGATCTATGGCCTTTGTCATCACAATGACACGTGACCCCCGTCAACACAATGCCTGATGAACCCTGACATCACAATGCTAAATGGCACTTGTCATCACAATGCTATATGAAGCCTGTCATCACTATTCACCATGTCACTTCTTTACACAATGCTCCATGCCCCCTGTAATCCCAGTACTCCATGACCCCTTTCATCACAATGCCCAATGCCACCTCTCATCACAATTCTCCATGGCATTTGTCATCACGATGCTCCATGACACCTGTCATCACATTGCTCCATGACACTTGTCATCACAATGCTCCATGGCCCCTCTCATTACTGTGCTCCATAATAACTTGAATCACATTTCTAGATGACCAGTGCCATCACAATGCCCCATGACATTGTCATCACAATTCGCCATGACCATTGTCATCACAATGCTCCATGAACCATGTCATCACAGGGTCTCAGGACACTTGTCATCACAATGATCCATTACCACTTTCATCACAATGCTCCATGACCACTGTCATCTCAATGCCCCATGGCCTTTGTCTTCACAATGCTCCATGGCCCCTGTAATCACAGTGTTCCATAACACCTTTCATCATAATGCTCCATGCCCTCTGCCATCCCAATGCCTCATGACGCCTGTCATCACAATTCTCCAAGGCCCCTCTCATTACAATGCTCCATGACACTTGTCATCACATTGCTCCATAACACCTGTCATCACAGTGTTCCCTGCCCATGTCATCACAATGCTCCATGTCCCCTATAATCACATTGCTCCAAGCCTTTTTCCTCACAATGCTCCAGAATTTTGTCATCACAATGTTCCATGACTGTGGCATCACAATGCTCCACGGCCCTTGTCATCACAATGCTCCAGAATTCTGGTCATCACAATGTTCCATGGACGTGTCATCACAAAGCTACATGACCCTGGTCATCACAGTTCTACATGACCTTTGTCATCACAATGCTCTATGTCACTATTCATCACAATTCTCAATGACCACTTTAATCACTATGCTCGCTGACCATTTTCATCACATTTCTCTATTGTCATTACAATTCCCCATGGCCCCTTTCTTCACCATGCTCCATGATGCCTGTCATCACAATGCTCCATGGCTTTTGTTATCACAATGCGCCAGGACAAGTTTCATCACAATACCCCATCCCCCTTGTCATCACAGTGCATAATGAAAGCTTTCATTACAAGGCTCCGTGACTCTTGTCATCACAATGCTCCATGGCCTTTATCGTCACAATGCTCCCAGGCACTTTTCATCACGATGTTCCAAGAAAACTTTCATCACATTGCTCCATGACCATTGTCATCACAATAGTCCATAGCCTTGTCAACACAATGCTGCATAATCCCTGTCATCACAATTCTCCATGACTGCTGTCATCACAATAACCCAGGACAATTTTCATAACAATGCTTCATGCCCCCAGTCATCACAGTGCTCCATGATACCTTTCATCACAATTCCTAGATGATCAATGTCATCACAATGCCCAATGACACCTGTCATCACAATTCGCTATGACCCTTGTCATCACAATACTCGATGAACCGTGTCATCACAGTGTTCCAGGACACATGTCATCACAATGATCCAATATTATTTTCATCACAATGCTCCAATACACCTGTCATCACAATGCTCCATGGCCCCTGTTATCATATTGCTCCATGATCTCTTTCATCACAATGCTCCATGACCACTGTCATCACCATACCTCAAGACGCCTGTCATCTCAATGCTCCATGGCTCTTTTCATCACAATGCCCCATGGCCACTGTCATCACAATGCTCCATGCCCTTTTCATCAAAATGCTCCAGAACTCTTGTCATCATAATGCTCCATGCCAATGTCATCAAAATGTCCATTGACACTTGTCATCACAATGCTCCATGGCTTATGCCATCACAATTTTCCATGGCCCCTGTCATCACAATGCTCCATGCCCTTTTCATCAAAATGCTCCAGAACTCTTGTCATCATAATGCTCCAGGCCAATGTCATCAAAATGCCCCATGACACTTGTCATCACAATGCTCCATGGCCTTTGTCAGCACAATGTTCCATGGCCCCTGTCATCACAGTGCTCCATTATACCTTTCATCACAATTCTAGATGACCACTGTCATCACCATGCCCCATGACAGATGTCATAACAATTCGCCATGTTCCTTGTCATCACAATGCTCCATGAACCTTGTCATCACAAGGTTCCAGGACTCTTGTCATCACAATGATCCATGATCACTTTCATCACAATGCTCCATGAAACCTGTCACCTCAATGCTCCATAGCCTTTGTATTCACAATGCTCCATGGCCCCTGTAATCACAGTGCTCCATGACCCCTTTCATCACAATGATCCAAGACCGCTGTCATTACAATGTCCCATGACGCCTGCCACCACAAATCTCCAAGGCCTCTCTTACCAAAAAGCTCCATGATCCCTGTCAGTACAATGTTCGATGACACTTTTCATCACAATGCTCCATGACCCCTGTCATCACAAAGTTCTCTGCCCATATCATCACAATGCTCCTTGTCACCTTTCATCACAATGCTCCATGTCCTTTCATCACAATGCTCCATAATTCTTGTCATCGCAATGTTCCTTGACCGTGTCATCACAATGCTCCATGACCCCTGTCATCACAATGATCCATGATTCCTTTCCTCACAGTGCTCCAGTACCCTTTTCATCACAATGCTCCATGCCATTGTCAGCACAATGCTCCTTGGACCCTGTCATCAAAATGCTCCATCCCCTTTTCATCACAATGCTCCAGATATCCTATCATTACAATGCTCCATGCCCGTGTCAACACAATGCTTCATGACCCCTGTCATCAAAATGTTTTATGAACATTCTTATCACAATGTTCCATGACCCCTGTCATCAAAATGATCCATGACCGTTGTCATCACAATGCTGCATGATACCTTTCATCCCAATCCTCTGTGACTGCTGTCATCATAATGCTCCAGGACAATTTTCATCACAATGCTCCATGCCCCCTATCATCACAGTGCCCCATAAGCCCTGTAATCCCAATGCTCCATGACCCTGTCATCACAATGCTACATGACCCCTGTCATCACATTGTTCCATGGCCTATGTATTCACAATGTTCCATGGACCCTGTAATCACACTGCTCCATGTTCCTTTTCAACACAATGCTCCATGACCCCTGTCATCACAATGTTCCATGAAAGTTGTCATCAAAATGCTCCATGACCCCGGTCACCACAAGGTTCCCTGCCCTTGTCATCACAATGTTCCATGGCCTCTGTCATCACCATGCTCCATGGTCTTGCTCATCCCAATGCTCTATGACCCCTGTCATCACAATGCTTGATGACCATTGTCATCACAATGCTCCAAGGTCCCTGTCATCACAATGCCTCATGGTCTTTGTAATCACAATGCTCAATGACCACTGTCATCACAATGCTCCATGCCGTTGTCATCACAATGCTCCATGGCCCCTGTAATCACAATGCTCCATGCGCTTGTCATCACAATGCTCCAGAACCTTTGTCATCATAATGCTCCATTCCCGTGTCATCACATTGCTCAATGACACTTGTCATCAAAATGTTCCTTGGTCTTTGTCATCACAATGCTCCATGATCCCTGTCATCACAATGATCCCTGCCAAAGTCATCACAATGCTCCATGTCTCCTGTAATCACAGTGCTCCATGCCCTTGTCATCACAATGCTCCAGTTCTGTTTTCATCACCATGCTTCATGCCAGTGTCATCACAATGCCCCATGAATCTTGGCTTCACAATGCTCCATGGCCCATGTCATCACAATGCTCCATGACCCCTGTGATCACAATGATCTATGGCCTTTGTCATCACAATGACACGTGACCCCCGTCAACACAATGCCTGATGAACCCTGACATCACAATGCTAAATGGCACTTGTCATCACAATGCTATATGAAGCCTGTCATCACTATTCACCATGTCACTTGTTTACACAATGCTCCATGCCCCCTGTAATCCCAGTATTCCATGACCCCTTTCATAACAATGCCCAATGCCACCTCTCATCACAATTCTCCATGGCATTTGTCATCGCGATGCTCCATGACACCTATCATCACATTGCTCCATGACATTTGTCATCACAATGCTCCATGGCCCCTCTCATTACTGTGCTCCATAATAACTTGAATCACATTTCTAGATGACCAGTGCCATCACAATGCCCCATGACATTGTCATTACAATTCGCCATGACCATTGTCATCACAATGCTCCATGAACCATGTCATCACAGGGTCCCAGGACACTTGTCATCACAATGATCCATTACCACTTTCATCACAATGCTCCATGACCACTGTCATCTCAATGCCCCATGGCCTTTGTCTTCACAATGCTCCATGGCCCCTGTAATCACAGTGCTCCATAACACCTTTCATCATAATGCTCCATGACCACTGCCATCTCAATGCCTCATGACGCCTGTCATCACAATTCTCCAAGGCCCCTCTCATCACAATGCTCCATGACACTTGTCATCACATTGCTCCATAACACCTGTCATCACAGTGTTCCCTGCCCATGTCATCACAATGCTCCATGTCCCCTATAATCACAATGCTCCAAGCCTTTTTCCTCACAATGCTCCAGAATTTTGTCATCACAATGTTCCATGACTGTGGCATCACAATGCTCCACGGCCCTTGTCATCACAATGCTCCAGAATTCTGGTCATCACAATGTTCCATGGACGTGTCATCACAAAGCTACATGACCCTGGTCATCACAGTTCTACATGACCTTTGTCATCACAATGCTCTATGTCACTATTCATCACAATTCTCAATGACCACTTTAATCACTATGCTCGCTGACCATTTTCATCACATTTCTCTATTGTCATTACAATTCCCCATGGCCCCTTTCTTCACCATGCTCCATGATGCCTGTCATCACAATGCTCCATGGCTTTTGTTATCACAATGCGCCAGGACAAGTTTCATCACAATACCCCATCCCCCTTGTCATCACAGTGCATAATGAAAGCTTTCATTACAAGGCTCCGTGACTCTTGTCATCACAATGCTCCATGGCCTTTATCGTCACAATGCTCCCAGGCACTTTTCATCACGATGTTCCAAGAAAACTTTCATCACATTGCTCCATGACCATTGTCATCACAATAGTCCATAGCCTTGTCAACACAATGCTGCATAATCCCTGTCATCACAATTCTCCATGACTGCTGTCATCACAATAACCCAGGACAATTTTCATAACAATGCTTCATGCCCCCAGTCATCACAGTGCTCCATGATACCTTTCATCACAATTCCTAGATGATCAATGTCATCACAATGCCCAATGACACCTGTCATCACAATTCGCTATGACCCTTGTCATCACAATACTCGATGAACCGTGTCATCACAGTGTTCCAGGACACATGTCATCACAATGATCAATTATTATTTTCATCACAATGCTCCAATACACCTGTCATCACAATGCTCCATGGCCCCTGTTATCATATTGCTCCATGATCTCTTTCATCACAATGCTCCATGACCACTGTCATCACCATACCTCAAGACGCCTGTCATCTCAATGCTCCATGGCTCTTTTCATCACAATGCCCCATGGCCACTGTCATCACAATGCTCCATGCCCTTTTCATCAAAATGCTCCAGAACTCTTGTCATCATAATGCTCCATGCCAATGTCATCAAAATGTCCATTGACACTTGTCATCACAATGCTCCATGGCTTATGCCATCACAATTTTCCATGGCCCCTGTCATCACAATGCTCCATGCCCTTTTCATCAAAATGCTCCAGAACTCTTGTCATCATAATGCTCCAGGCCAATGTCATCAAAATGCCCCATGACACTTGTCATCACAATGCTCCATGGCCTTTGTCAGCACAATGTTCCATGGCCCCTGTCATCACAGTGCTCCATTATACCTTTCATCACAATTCTAGATAACCACTGTCATCACCATGCCCCATGACAGATGTCATAACAATTCGCCATGGTCCTTGTCATCACAATGCTCCATGAACCTTGTCATCACAAGGTTCCAGGACTCTTGTCATCACAATGATCCATGATCACTTTCATCACAATGCTCCATGAAACCTGTCACCTCAATGCTCCATAGCCTTTGTATTCACAATGCTCCATGGCCCCTGTAATCACAGTGCTCCATGACCCCTTTCATCACAATGATCCAAGACCGCTGTCATTACAATGCCCCATGACGCCTGCCACCACAAATCTCCAAGGCCTCTCTTACCAAAAAGCTCCATGATCCCTGTCAGTACAATGTTCGATGACACTTTTCATCACAATGCTCCATGACCCCTGTCATCACAAAGTTCTCTGCCCATATCATCACAATGCTCCTTGTCACCTTTCATCACAATGCTCCATGTCCTTTCATCACAATGCTCCATAATTCTTGTCATCGCAATGTTCCTTGACCGTGTCATCACGATGCTCCATGACCCTTGTCATCACAATGCTCCATGACCCCTGTCATCACAATGATCCATGATTCCTTTCCTCACAGTGCTCCAGTACCCTTTTCATCACAATGCTCCATGCCATTGTCAGCACAATGCTCCTTGGACCCTGTCATCAAAATGCTCCATCCCCTTTTCATCACAATGCTCCAGATATCCTATCATTACAATGCTCCATGCCCGTGTCAACACAATGCTTCATGACCCCTGTCATCAAAATGCTTTATGAACATTCTTATCACAATGTTCCATGACCCCTGTCATCAAAATGATCCATGACCGTTGTCATCACAATGCTGCATGATACCTTTCATCCCAATCCTCTGGGACTGCTGTCATCATAATGCTCCAGGACAATTTTCATCACAATGCTCCATGCCCCCTGTCATCACAGTGCCCCATAAGCCCTGTAATCCCAATGCTCCATGACCCTGTCATCACAATGCTACATGACCCCTGTCATCACATTGTTCCATGGCCTATGTATTCACAATGTTCCATGGACCCTGTAATCACACTGCTCCATGTTCCTTTTCAACACAATGCTCCATGACCCCTGTCATCACAATGTTCCATGAAAGTTGTCATCAAAATGCTCCATGACCCCGGTCACCACAAGGTTCCCTGCCCTTGTCATCACAATGTTCCATGGCCTCTGTCATCACCATGCTCCATGCTCTTGCTCATCACAATGCTCTATGACCCCTGTCATCACAATGCTTGATGACCATTGTCATCACAATGCTCCAAGGTCCCTGTCATCACAATGCCTCATGGTCTTTGTAATCACAATGCTCAATGACCACTGTCATCACAATGCTCCATGCCGTTGTCATCACAATGCTCCATGGCCCCTGTAATCACAATGCTCCATGCGCTTGTCATCACAATGCTCCAGAACATTTGTCATCATAATGCTCCATTCCAGTGTCATCACATTGCTCAATGACACTTGTCATCAAAATGTTCCTTGGTCTTTGTCATCACAATGCTCCATGATCCCTGTCATCACAATGATCCCTGCCAATGTCATCACAATGCTCCATGTCTCCTGTAAACACAATGCTCCATGCCCTTGTCATCACAATGCTCCTGTTCTGTTGTCATCACCATGCTTCATGCCAGTGTCATCACAATGCTCCATGAATCTTGTCTTCACAATGCTCCATGGCCCATGTCGTCACAATGCTCCATGACCCCTGTGATCACAATGCTCTATGGCCTTTGTCATCACAATGACACGTGACCCCCGTCAACACAATGCCTGATGAACCCTGACATCAAAATGCTAAATGGCACTTGTCATCACAATGCTATATGAAGCCTGTCATCACTATTCACCATGTCATTTGTTTTCACAATGCTCCATGCCCCCTGCAATCCCAGTACTCCATGACCCCTTTCATCACAATGCCCAATGCCACCTCTCATCACAATTCTCCATGGCATTTGTCATCACGATGCTCCATGACACCTGTCATCACAATGCTCCATGACTCTTGTCATCACAATGCTCCATGGCCCCTCTCATTACTGTGCTCCATAATAACTTGAATCACATTTCTAGATGACCAGTGCCATCACAATGCCCCATGACATTGTCATCACAATTCGCCATGACCATTGTCATCACAATGCTCCATGAACCATGTCATCACAGGGTCCCAGGACACTTGTCATCACAATGATCCTTTACCACTTTCATCACAATGCTCCATGACCACTGTCATCTCAATGCCCCATGGCCTTTGTATTCACAATGCTCCATGGCCCCTGTAATCACAGTGCTCCATAACACCTTTCATCATAATGCTCCATGACCACTGCCATCTCAATGCCTCATGACGCCTGTCATCACAATTCTCCAAGTCCCCTCTCATCACAATGCTCCATGACACTTGTCATCACATTGCTCCATAACAACTGTCATCACAGTGTTCCCTGCCCATGTCATCACAATGCTCCATGTCCCCTATAATCACAATGCTCCAAGCCTTTTTCCTCACAATGCTACAGAATTTTGTCATCACAATGTTCCATGACCGTGGCATCACAATGCTCCACGGCCCTTGTCATCACAATGCTCCAGAATTCTTGTCATCACAATGTTCCATGGACTTGTCATCACAAAGCTACATGACCCTGGTCATCACAGTTCTCCATGACCGTTCTCATCACAATGCTGCATGATACCTTTCATCCCAATCCTCTGGGACTGCTGTCATCATAATGCTCCAGGACAATTTTCATCACAATGCTCCATGCCCCCTGTCATCACAGTGCCCCATAAGCCCTGTAATCCCAATGCTCCATGACCCTGTCATCACAATGCTACATGACCCCTGTCATCACATTGTTCCATGGCCTATGTATTCACAATGTTCCATGGACCCTGTAATCACACTGCTCCATGTTCCTTTTCAACACAATGCTCCATGACCCCTGTCATCACAATGTTCGATGAAAGTTGTCATCAAAATGCTCCATGACCCCGGTCACCACAAGGTTCCCTGCCCTTGTCATCACAATGGTACATGGCCTTGTCATCACAATGTTCCATGGCCTCTGTCATCACCATGCTCCATGGTCTTTCTCATCACAATGCTCTATGACCCCTGTCATCACAATGCTTGTTGACCATTGTCATCACAATGCTCCAAGGTCCCTGTCATCACAATGCCTCATGGTCTTTGTAATCACAATGCTCAATGACCACTGTCATCATAATGCTCCATGCCGTTGTCATCACAATGCTCCATGGCCCCTGTAATCACAATGCTCCATGCGCTTGTCATCACAATGCTCCAGAACATTTGTCATCATAATGCTCCATTCCCGTGTCATCACATTGCTGAATGACACTTTTCATCAAAATGTTCCTTGGTCTTTGTCATCACAATGCTCCATGATCCCAGTCATCACAATGATCCCTGCCAATGTCATCACAATGCTCCATGTCTCCTGTAATCACAATGCTCCATGCCCTTGTCATCACAATGCTCCAGTTCTGTTGTCATCACCATGCTTCATGCCAGTGTCATCACAATGCTCCATGAATCTTGTCTTCACAATGCTCCATGGCCCATGTCATCACAATGCTCCATGACCCCTGTGATCACAATGCTCTATGGCCTTTGTCATCACAATGACACGTGACCCCCGTCAACACAATGCCTGATGAACCCTGACATCAAAATGCTAAATGGCACTTGTCATCACAATGCTATATGAAGCCTGTCATCACTATTCACCATGTCACATGTTTTCACAATGCTCCATGCCCCCTGTAATCCCAGTACTCCATGACCCCTTTCATAACAATGCCCAATGCCACCTCTCATCACAATTCTCCATGGCATTTGTCATCGCGATGCTCCATGACACCTATCATCACATTGCTCCATGACATTTGTCATCACAATGCTCCATGGCCCCTCTCATTACTGTGCTCCATAATAACTTGAATCACATTTCTATATGACCAGTGCCATCACAATGCCCCATGACATTGTCATTACAATTCGCCAAGACCATTGTCATCACAATGCTCCATGAACCATGTCATCACAGGGTCCCAGGACACTTGTCATCACAATGATCCATTACCACTTTCATCACAATGCTCCATGACCACTGTCATCTCAATGCCCCATGGCCTTTGTCTTCACAATGCTCCATGGCCCCTGTAATCACAGTGCTCCATAACACCTTTCATCATAATGCTCCATGACCACTGCCATCTCAATGCCTCATGACGCCTGTCATCACAATTCTCCAAGGCCCCTCTCATCACAATGCTCCATGACACTTGTCATCACATTGCTCCATAACACCTGTCATCACAGTGTTCCCTGCCCATGTCATCACAATGCTCCATGTCCCCTATAATCACAATGCTCCAAGCCTTTTTCCTCACAATGCTCCAGAATTTTGTCATCACAATGTTCCATGACTGTGGCATCACAATGCTCCACGGCCCTTGTCATCACAATGCTCCAGAATTCTGGTCATCACAATGTTCCATGGACGTGTCATCACAAAGCTACATGACCCTGGTCATCACAGTTCTACATGACCTTTGTCATCACAATGCTCTATGTCACTATTCATCACAATTCTCAATGACCACTTTAATCACTATGCTCGCTGACCATTTTCATCACATTTCTCTATTGTCATTACAATTCCCCATGGCCCCTTTCTTCACCATGCTCCATGATGCCTGTCATCACAATGCTCCATGGCTTTTGTTATCACAATGCGCCAGGACAAGTTTCATCACAATACCCCATCCCCCTTGTCATCACAGTGCATAATGAAAGCTTTCATTACAAGGCTCCGTGACTCTTGTCATCACAATGCTCCATGGCCTTTATCGTCACAATGCTCCCAGGCACTTTTCATCACGATGTTCCAAGAAAACTTTCATCACATTGCTCCATGACCATTGTCATCACAATAGTCCATAGCCTTGTCAACACAATGCTGCATAATCCCTGTCATCACAATTCTCCATGACTGCTGTCATCACAATAACCCAGGACAATTTTCATAACAATGCTTCATGCCCCCAGTCATCACAGTGCTCCATGATACCTTTCATCACAATTCCTAGATGATCAATGTCATCACAATGCCCAATGACACCTGTCATCACAATTCGCTATGACCCTTGTCATCACAATACTCGATGAACCGTGTCATCACAGTGTTCCAGGACACATGTCATCACAATGATCAATTATTATTTTCATCACAATGCTCCAATACACCTGTCATCACAATGCTCCATGGCCCCTGTTATCATATTGCTCCATGATCTCTTTCATCACAATGCTCCATGACCACTGTCATCACCATACCTCAAGACGCCTGTCATCTCAATGCTCCATGGCTCTTTTCATCACAATGCCCCATGGCCACTGTCATCACAATGCTCCATGCCCTTTTCATCAAAATGCTCCAGAACTCTTGTCATCATAATGCTCCATGCCAATGTCATCAAAATGTCCATTGACACTTGTCATCACAATGCTCCATGGCTTATGCCATCACAATTTTCCATGGCCCCTGTCATCACAATGCTCCATGCCCTTTTCATCAAAATGCTCCAGAACTCTTGTCATCATAATGCTCCAGGCCAATGTCATCAAAATGCCCCATGACACTTGTCATCACAATGCTCCATGGCCTTTGTCAGCACAATGTTCCATGGCCCCTGTCATCACAGTGCTCCATTATACCTTTCATCACAATTCTAGATGACCACTGTCATCACCATGCCCCATGACAGATGTCATAACAATTCGCCATGGTCCTTGTCATCACAATGCTCCATGAACCTTGTCATCACAAGGTTCCAGGACTCTTGTCATCACAATGATCCATGATCACTTTCATCACAATGCTCCATGAAACCTGTCACCTCAATGCTCCATAGCCTTTGTATTCACAATGCTCCATGGCCCCTGTAATCACAGTGCTCCATGACCCCTTTCATCACAATGATCCAAGACCGCTGTCATTACAATGCCCCATGACGCCTGCCACCACAAATCTCCAAGGCCTCTCTTACCAAAAAGCTCCATGATCCCTGTCAGTACAATGTTCGATGACACTTTTCATCACAATGCTCCATGACCCCTGTCATCACAAAGTTCTCTGCCCATATCATCACAATGCTCCTTGTCACCTTTCATCACAATGCTCCATGTCCTTTCATCACAATGCTCCATAATTCTTGTCATCACAATGTTCCATGGACGTGTCATCACAAAGCTACATGACCCTGGTCATCACAGTTCTCCATGACCGTTGTCATCACAATGCTGCATGATACCTTTCATCCCAATCCTCTGGGACTGCTGTCATCATAATGCTCCAGGACAATTTTCATCACAATGCTCCATGCCCCCTGTCATCACAGTGCCCCATAAGCCCTGTAATCCCAATGCTCCATGACCCTGTCATCACAATGCTACATGACCCCTGTCATCACATTGTTCCATGGCCTATGTATTCACAATGTTCCATGGACCCTGTAATCACACTGCTCCATGTTCCTTTTCAACACAATGCTCCATGACCCCTGTCATCACAATGTTCCATGAAAGTTGTCATCAAAATGCTCCATGACCCCGGTCACCACAAGGTTCCCTGCCCTTGTCATCACAATGGTACATGGCCTTGTCATCACAATGTTCCATGGCCTCTGTCATCACCATGCTCCATGGTCTTTCTCATCACAATGCTCTATGACCCCTGTCATCACAATGCTTGTTGACCATTGTCATCACAATGCTCCAAGGTCCCTGTCATCACAATGCCTCATGGTCTTTGTAATCACAATGCTCAATGACCACTGTCATCATAATGCTCCATGCCGTTGTCATCACAATGCTCCATGGCCCCTGTAATCACAATGCTCCATGCGCTTGTCATCACAATGCTCCAGAACATTTGTCATCATAATGCTCCATTCCCGTGTCATCACATTGCTGAATGACACTTTTCATCAAAATGTTCCTTGGTCTTTGTCATCACAATGCTCCATGATCCCAGTCATCACAATGATCCCTGCCAATGTCATCACAATGCTCCATGTCTCCTGTAATCACAATGCTCCATGCCCTTGTCATCACAATGCTCCAGTTCTGTTGTCATCACCATGCTTCATGCCAGTGTCATCACAATGCTCCATGAATCTTGTCTTCACAATGCTCCATGGCCCATGTCATCACAATGCTCCATGACCCCTGTGATCACAATGCTCTATGGCCTTTGTCATCACAATGACACGTGACCCCCGTCAACACAATGCCTGATGAACCCTGACATCAAAATGCTAAATGGCACTTGTCATCACAATGCTATATGAAGCCTGTCATCACTATTCACCATGTCACATGTTTTCACAATGCTCCATGCCCCCTGTAATCCCAGTACTCCATGACCCCTTTCATCACAATGCCCAATGCCACCTCTCATCACAATTCTCCATGGCATTTGTCATCACGGTGCTCCATGACACCTGTCATCACATTGCTCCATGACACTTGTCATCACAATGCTCCATGGCCCCTCTCATTTCTGTGCTCCATAATAACTTTAATCACATTTCTAGATGACCAGTGCCATCACAATGCCCCATGACATTGTCATCACAATTCGCCATGACCATTGTCATCACAATGCTCCATGAACCATGTCATCACTGGGTCCCAGGACACTTGTCATCACAATGATCCATTACCACTTTCATCACAATGCTCCATGACCACTGTCATCTCAATGCCCCATGGCCTTTGTGTTCACAATGCTCCATGGCCCCTGTAATCACAGTGCTCCATAACACCTTTCATCATAATGCTCCATGACCACTGCCATCTCAATGCCTCATGACGCCTGTCATCACAATTCTCCAAGGCCCCTCTCATCACAATGCTCCATGACACTTGTCATCACATTGCTCCATAACACCTGTCATCACAGTGTTCCCTGCCCACGTCATCACAATGCTCCATGTCCCCTATAATCACAATGCTCCAAGCCTTTTTCCTCACAATGCTCCAGAATTTTGTCATCACAATGTTCCATGACCGTGGCATCACAATGCTCCACGGCCCTTGTCATCACAATGCTCCAGAATTCTTGTCATCACAATGTTCCATGGACGTGTCATCACAAAGCTACATGACCCTGGTCATCACAGTTCTCCATGACCTTTGTCATCACAATGCTCTATGTCACTATTCATCACAATTCCCAATGACCACTTTAATCACTATGCTCGCTGACCATTTTCATCACATTTCTCTATTGTCATTACAATTCCCCATGACCCCTTTCTTCACCATGCTCCATGCTGCCTGTCATCACAATGCTCCATGGCTTTTGTTACCACAATGCGCCAGGACAAGTTTCATCACAATACCCCATCCCCCTTGTCATCACAGTGCATAATGAAAGCTTTCATTACAATGCTCCGTGACTCTTGTCATCACAATGCTCCATGGCCTTTATCGTCACAATGCTCCCAGGCACTTTTCATCACGATGTTCCAAGAAAACTTTCATCACATTGCTCCATGACCATTGTCATCACAATAGTCCATAGCCTTGTCAACACAATGCTGCATAATCCCTGTCATCAAAATTCTCCATGACTGCTGTCATCACAATAATCCAGGACAATTTTCATAACAATGCTTCATGCCCCCAGTCATCACAGTGCTCCATGATACCTTTCATCACAATTCCTAGATGATCAATGTCATCACAATGCCCAATGACACATGTCTTCACAATTCGCTATGACCCTTGTCATCACAATACTCGATGAACCGTGTCATCACAGTGTTCCAGGACAGATGTCATCACAATGATCCATTACTATTTTCATCACAATGCTCCAATACACCTGTCATCACAATGCTCCATGGCCCCTGTTATCATATTGCTCCATGATCTCTTTCATCACAATGCTCCATGACCACTGTCATCACCATACCTCAAGACGCCTGTCATCTCAATGCTCCATGGCTCTTTTCATCACAATGCCCCATGGGCCCTGTGATCACAATGCTCCATGCCCTTGTCATCAAAGTGCTCCAGAACTCTTGTCATCATAATGCTCCATGCCAATGTCATCAAAATGTCCCATGACACTTGTCATCACAATGCTCCATGGCTTATGCCATCACAATTTTCCATGGCCCCTGTCATCACAATGCTCCATGCCCTTTTCATCAAAATGCTCAAGAACTCTTGTCATCATAATGCTCCATGCCAATGTCATCAAAATGCCCCATGACACTTGTCATCTCAATGCTCCATGGCCTTTGTCATCACAATGTTCCATGGCCCCTGTCATCACAGTGCTCCATTATACCTTTCATCACAATTCTAGATGACCACTGTCATCACCATGCCCCATTACAGATGTCATAACAATTCGCCATGGTCCTTGTCATCTCAATGCTCCATGAACCTTGTCATCACAAGGTTCCAGGACTCTTGTCATCACAATGATCCATGATCACTTTCATCACAATGCTCCATGAAACCTGTCACCTCAATGCTCCATAGCCTTTGTATTCACAATGCTCCATGGCCCCTGTAATCACAGTGCTCCATGACCCCTTTCATCACAATGATCCAAGACCGCTGTCATTACAATGCCCCATGACGCCTGCCACCACAAATCTCCAAGGCCTCTCTTAACAAAAAGCTCCATGATCCCTGTCAGTACAATGTTCGATGACACTTTTCATCACAATGCTCCATGACCCCTGTCATCACAAAGTTCTCTGCCCATATCATCACAATGCTCCTTGTCACCTTTCATCACAATGCTCCATGTCCTTTCATCACAATGCTCCATAATTCTTGTCATCGCAATGTTCCTTGACCGTGTCATCACAATGCTCCATGACCCTTGTCATCACAAAGCTCCATGACCCCTGTCATCACAATGATCCATGATTCCTTTCCTCACAGTGCTCCAGTACCCTTTTCATCACAATGCTCCATGCCATTGTCAGCACAATGCTCCTTGGACCCTGTCATCAAAATGCTCAATCCCCTTTTCATCACAATGCTCCAGATATCCTATCATTACAATGCTCCATGCCCGTGTCAACACAATGCTTCATGACACCTGTCATCAAAATGCTTTATGAACATTCTTATCACAATGTTCCATGACCCCTGTCATCAAAATGATCCATGACCGTTGTCATCACAATGCTGCATGATAACTTTCATCCCAATCCTCTGGGACTGCTGTCATCATAATGCTCCAGGACAATTTTCATCACAATGCTCCATGCCCCCTGTCATCACAGTGCCCCATAAGCCCTGTAATCCCAATGCTCCATGACCCTGTCATCACAATGCTACATGACCCCTGTCATCACATTGTTCCATGGCCTATGTATTCACAATGTTCCATGGACCCTGTAATCACACTGCTCCATGTTCCTTTTCAACACAATGCTCCATGACCCCTGTCATCACAATGTTCCATGAAAGTTGTCATCAAAATGCTCCATGACCCCGGTCACCACAAGGTTCCCTGCCCTTGTCATCACAATGGTACATGGCCTTGTCATCACAATGTTCCATGGCCTCTGTCATCACCATGCTCCATGGTCTTTCTCATCACAATGCTCTATGACCCCTGTCATCACAATGCTTGATGACCATTGTCATCACAATGCTCCAAGGTCCCTGTCATCACAATGCCTCATGGTCTTTGTAATCACAATGCTCAATGACCACTGTCATCATAATGCTCCATGCCGTTGTCATCACAATGATCCATGGCCCCTGTAATCACAATGCTCCATGCGCTTGTCATCACAATGCTCCAGAACCTTTGTCATCATAATGCTCCATTCCCGTGTCATCACATTGCTCAATGACACTTGTCATCAAAATGTTCCTTGGTCTTTGTCATCACAATGCTCCATGATCCCAGTCATCACAATGATCCCTGCCAATGTCATCACAATGCTCCATGTCTCCTGTAATCACAATGCTCCATGCCCTTGTCATCACAATGCTCCAGTTCTGTTGTCATCACCATGCTTCATGCCAGTGTCATCACAATGCTCCATGAATCTTGTCTTCACAATGCTCCATGGCCCATGTCATCACAATGCTCCATGACCCCTGTGATCACAATGCTCTATGGCCTTTGTCATCACAATGACACGTGACCCCCGTCAACACAATGCCTGATGAACCCTGACATCAAAATGCTAAATGGCACTTGTCATCACAATGCTATATGAAGCCTGTCATCACTATTCACCATGTCACATGTTTTCACAATGCTCCATGCCCCCTGTAATCCCAGTACTCCATGACCCCTTTCATAACAATGCCCAATGCCACCTCTCATCACAATTCTCCATGGCATTTGTCATCGCGATGCTCCATGACACCTATCATCACATTGCTCCATGACATTTGTCATCACAATGCTCCATGGCCCCTCTCATTACTGTGCTCCATAATAACTTGAATCACATTTCTAGATGACCAGTGCCATCACAATGCCCCATGACATTGTCATTACAATTCGCCAAGACCATTGTCATCACAATGCTCCATGAACCATGTCATCACAGGGTCCCAGGACACTTGTCATCACAATGATCCATTACCACTTTCATCACAATGCTCCATGACCACTGTCATCTCAATGCCCCATGGCCTTTGTCTTCACAATGCTCCATGGCCCCTGTAATCACAGTGCTCCATAACACCTTTCATCATAATGCTCCATGACCACTGCCATCTCAATGCCTCATGATGCCTGTCATCACAATTCTCCAAGGCCCCTCTCATCACAATGCTCCATGACACTTGTCATCACATTGCTCCATAACACCTGTCATCACAGTGTTCCCTGCCCATGTCATCACAATGCTCCATGTCCCCTATAATCACAATGCTCCAAGCCTTTTTCCTCACAATGCTCCAGAATTTTGTCATCACAATGTTCCATGACTGTGGCATCACAATGCTCCACGGCCCTTGTCATCACAATGCTCCAGAATTCTGGTCATCACAATGTTCCATGGACGTGTCATCACAAAGCTACATGACCCTGGTCATCACAGTTCTACATGACCTTTGTCATCACAATGCTCTATGTCACTATTCATCACAATTCTCAATGACCACTTTAATCACTATGCTCGCTGACCATTTTCATCACATTTCTCTATTGTCATTACAATTCCCCATGGCCCCTTTCTTCACCATGCTCCATGATGCCTGTCATCACAATGCTCCATGGCTTTTGTTATCACAATGCGCCAGGACAAGTTTCATCACAATACCCCATCCCCCTTGTCATCACAGTGCATAATGAAAGCTTTCATTACAAGGCTCCGTGACTCTTGTCATCACAATGCTCCATGGCCTTTATCGTCACAATGCTCCCAGGCACTTTTCATCACGATGTTCCAAGAAAACTTTCATCACATTGCTCCATGACCATTGTCATCACAATAGTCCATAGCCTTGTCAACACAATGCTGCATAATCCCTGTCATCACAATTCTCCATGACTGCTGTCATCACAATAACCCAGGACAATTTTCATAACAATGCTTCATGCCCCCAGTCATCACAGTGCTCCATGATACCTTTCATCACAATTCCTAGATGATCAATGTCATCACAATGCCCAATGACACCTGTCATCACAATTCGCTATGACCCTTGTCATCACAATACTCGATGAACCGTGTCATCACAGTGTTCCAGGACACATGTCATCACAATGATCAATTATTATTTTCATCACAATGCTCCAATACACCTGTCATCACAATGCTCCATGGCCCCTGTTATCATATTGCTCCATGATCTCTTTCATCACAATGCTCCATGACCACTGTCATCACCATACCTCAAGACGCCTGTCATCTCAATGCTCCATGGCTCTTTTCATCACAATGCCCCATGGCCACTGTCATCACAATGCTCCATGCCCTTTTCATCAAAATGCTCCAGAACTCTTGTCATCATAATGCTCCATGCCAATGTCATCAAAATGTCCATTGACACTTGTCATCACAATGCTCCATGGCTTATGCCATCACAATTTTCCATGGCCCCTGTCATCACAATGCTCCATGCCCTTTTCATCAAAATGCTCCAGAACTCTTGTCATCATAATGCTCCAGGCCAATGTCATCAAAATGCCCCATGACACTTGTCATCACAATGCTCCATGGCCTTTGTCAGCACAATGTTCCATGGCCCCTGTCATCACAGTGCTCCATTATACCTTTCATCACAATTCTAGATGACCACTGTCATCACCATGCCCCATGACAGATGTCATAACAATTCGCCATGGTCCTTGTCATCACAATGCTCCATGAACCTTGTCATCACAAGGTTCCAGGACTCTTGTCATCACAATGATCCATGATCACTTTCATCACAATGCTCCATGAAACCTGTCACCTCAATGCTCCATAGCCTTTGTATTCACAATGCTCCATGGCCCCTGTAATCACAGTGCTCCATGACCCCTTTCATCACAATGATCCAAGACCGCTGTCATTACAATGCCCCATGACGCCTGCCACCACAAATCTCCAAGGCCTCTCTTACCAAAAAGCTCCATGATCCCTGTCAGTACAATGTTCGATGACACTTTTCATCACAATGCTCCATGACCCCTGTCATCACAAAGTTCTCTGCCCATATCATCACAATGCTCCTTGTCACCTTTCATCACAATGCTCCATGTCCTTTCATCACAATGCTCCATAATTCTTGTCATCACAATGTTCCATGGACGTGTCATCACAAAGCTACATGACCCTGGTCATCACAGTTCTCCATGACCGTTGTCATCACAATGCTGCATGATACCTTTCATCCCAATCCTCTGGGACTGCTGTCATCATAATGCTCCAGGACAATTTTCATCACAATGCTCCATGCCCCCTGTCATCACAGTGCCCCATAAGCCCTGTAATCCCAATGCTCCATGACCCTGTCATCACAATGCTACATGACCCCTGTCATCACATTGTTCCATGGCCTATGTATTCACAATGTTCCATGGACCCTGTAATCACACTGCTCCATGTTCCTTTTCAACACAATGCTCCATGACCCCTGTCATCACAATGTTCGATGAAAGTTGTCATCAAAATGCTCCATGACCCCGGTCACCACAAGGTTCCCTGCCCTTGTCATCACAATGGTACATGGCCTTGTCATCACAATGTTCCATGGCCTCTGTCATCACCATGCTCCATGGTCTTTCTCATCACAATGCTCTATGACCCCTGTCATCACAATGCTTGTTGACCATTGTCATCACAATGCTCCAAGGTCCCTGTCATCACAATGCCTCATGGTCTTTGTAATCACAATGCTCAATGACCACTGTCATCATAATGCTCCATGCCGTTGTCATCACAATGCTCCATGGCCCCTGTAATCACAATGCTCCATGCGCTTGTCATCACAATGCTCCAGAACATTTGTCATCATAATGCTCCATTCCCGTGTCATCACATTGCTGAATGACACTTTTCATCAAAATGTTCCTTGGTCTTTGTCATCACAATGCTCCATGATCCCAGTCATCACAATGATCCCTGCCAATGTCATCACAATGCTCCATGTCTCCTGTAATCACAATGCTCCATGCCCTTGTCATCACAATGCTCCAGTTCTGTTGTCATCACCATGCTTCATGCCAGTGTCATCACAATGCTCCATGAATCTTGTCTTCACAATGCTCCATGGCCCATGTCATCACAATGCTCCATGACCCCTGTGATCACAATGCTCTATGGCCTTTGTCATCACAATGACACGTGACCCCCGTCAACACAATGCCTGATGAACCCTGACATCAAAATGCTAAATGGCACTTGTCATCACAATGCTATATGAAGCCTGTCATCACTATTCACCATGTCACATGTTTTCACAATGCTCCATGCCCCCTGTAATCCCAGTACTCCATGACCCCTTTCATCACAATGCCCAATGCCACCTCTCATCACAATTCTCCATGGCATTTGTCATCACGGTGCTCCATGACACCTGTCATCACATTGCTCCATGACACTTGTCATCACAATGCTCCATGGCCCCTCTCATTTCTGTGCTCCATAATAACTTTAATCACATTTCTAGATGACCAGTGCCATCACAATGCCCCATGACATTGTCATCACAATTCGCCATGACCATTGTCATCACAATGCTCCATGAACCATGTCATCACTGGGTCCCAGGACACTTGTCATCACAATGATCCATTACCACTTTCATCACAATGCTCCATGACCACTGTCATCTCAATGCCCCATGGCCTTTGTGTTCACAATGCTCCATGGCCCCTGTAATCACAGTGCTCCATAACACCTTTCATCATAATGCTCCATGACCACTGCCATCTCAATGCCTCATGACGCCTGTCATCACAATTCTCCAAGGCCCCTCTCATCACAATGCTCCATGACACTTGTCATCACATTGCTCCATAACACCTGTCATCACAGTGTTCCCTGCCCACGTCATCACAATGCTCCATGTCCCCTATAATCACAATGCTCCAAGCCTTTTTCCTCACAATGCTCCAGAATTTTGTCATCACAATGTTCCATGACCGTGGCATCACAATGCTCCACGGCCCTTGTCATCACAATGCTCCAGAATTCTTGTCATCACAATGTTCCATGGACGTGTCATCACAAAGCTACATGACCCTGGTCATCACAGTTCTCCATGACCTTTGTCATCACAATGCTCTATGTCACTATTCATCACAATTCCCAATGACCACTTTAATCACTATGCTCGCTGACCATTTTCATCACATTTCTCTATTGTCATTACAATTCCCCATGACCCCTTTCTTCACCATGCTCCATGCTGCCTGTCATCACAATGCTCCATGGCTTTTGTTACCACAATGCGCCAGGACAAGTTTCATCACAATACCCCATCCCCCTTGTCATCACAGTGCATAATGAAAGCTTTCATTACAATGCTCCGTGACTCTTGTCATCACAATGCTCCATGGCCTTTATCGTCACAATGTTCCCAGGCACTTTTCATCACGATGTTCCAAGAAAACTTTCATCACATTGCTCCATGACCATTGTCATCACAATAGTCCATAGCCTTGTCAACACAATGCTGCATAATCCCTGTCATCAAAATTCTCCATGACTGCTGTCATCACAATAATCCAGGACAATTTTCATAACAATGCTTCATGCCCCCAGTCATCACAGTGCTCCATGATACCTTTCATCACAATTCCTAGATGATCAATGTCATCACAATGCCCAATGACACCTGTCATCACAATTCGCTATGACCCTTGTCATCACAATACTCGATGAACCGTGTCATCACAGTGTTCCAGGACAGATGTCATCACAATGATCCATTACTATTTTCATCACAATGCTCCAATACACCTGTCATCACAATGCTCCATGGCCCCTGTTATCATATTGCTCCATGATCTCTTTCATCACAATGCTCCATGACCACTGTCATCACCATACCTCAAGACGCCTGTCATCTCAATGCTCCATGGCTCTTTTCATCACAATGCCCCATGGGCCCTGTGATCACAATGCTCCATGCCCTTGTCATCAAAGTGCTCCAGAACTCTTGTCATCATAATGCTCCATGCCAATGTCATCAAAATGTCCCATGACACTTGTCATCACAATGCTCCATGGCTTATGCCATCACAATTTTCCATGGCCCCTGTCATCACAATGCTCCATGCCCTTTTCATCAAAATGCTCAAGAACTCTTGTCATCATAATGCTCCATGCCAATGTCATCAAAATGCCCCATGACACTTGTCATCTCAATGCTCCATGGCCTTTGTCATCACAATGTTCCATGGCCCCTGTCATCACAGTGCTCCATTATACCTTTCATCACAATTCTAGATGACCACTGTCATCACCATGCCCCATTACAGATGTCATAACAATTCGCCATGGTCCTTGTCATCTCAATGCTCCATGAACCTTGTCATCACAAGGTTCCAGGACTCTTGTCATCACAATGATCCATGATCACTTTCATCACAATGCTCCATGAAACCTGTCACCTCAATGCTCCATAGCCTTTGTATTCACAATGCTCCATGGCCCCTGTAATCACAGTGCTCCATGACCCCTTTCATCACAATGATCCAAGACCGCTGTCATTACAATGCCCCATGACGCCTGCCACCACAAATCTCCAAGGCCTCTCTTACCAAAAAGCTCCATGATCCCTGTCAGTACAATGTTCGATGACACTTTTCATCACAATGCTCCATGACCCCTGTCATCACAAAGTTCTCTGCCCATATCATCACAATGCTCCTTGTCACCTTTCATCACAATGCTCCATGTCCTTTCATCACAATGCTCTATAATTCTTGTCATCGCAGTGTTCCATGACCGTGTCATCACAATGCTCCATGACCCTTGTCATCACAAAGCTCCATGACCCCTGTCATCACAATGATCCATGATTCCTTTCCTCACAGTGCTCCAGTACCCTTTTCATCACAATGCTCCATGCCATTGTCAGCACAATGCACCTTGGACCCTGTCATCAAAATGCTCCATCCCCTTTTCATCACAATGCTCCAGATATCCTATCATTACAATGCTCCATGCCCGTGTCAACACAATGCTTCATGACCCCTGTCATCAAAATGCTTTATGAACATTCTTATCACAATGTTCCATGACCCCTGTCATCAAAATGATCCATGACCGTTGTCATCACAATGCTGCATGATACCTTTCATCCCAATCCTCTGGGACTGCTGTCATCATAATGCTCCAGGACAATTTTCATCACAATGCTCCATGCCCCCCGTCATCACAGTGCCCCATAAGCCCTGTAATCCCAATGCTCCATGACCCTGTCATCACAATGCTACATGACCCCTGTCATCACATTGTTCCATGGCCTATGTATTCACAATGTTCCATGGACCCTGTAATCACACTGCTCCATGTTCCTTTTCAACACAATGCTCCATGACCCCTGTCATCACAATGTTCCATGAAAGTTGTCATCAAAATGCTCCATGACCCCGGTCACCACAAGGTTCCCTGCCCTTGTCATCACAATGGTACATGGCCTTGTCATCACAATGTTCCATGGCCTCTGTCATCACCATGCTCCATGGTCTGTCTCATCACAATGCTCTATGACCCCTGTCATCACAATGCTTGATGACCATTGTCATCACAATGCTCCAAGGTCCCTGTCATCACAATGCCTCATGGTCTTTGTAATCACAATGCTCAATGACCACTGTCATCATAATGCTCCATGCCGTTGTCATCACAATGATCCATGGCCCCTGTAATCACAATGCTCCATGCGCTTGTCATCACAATGCTCCAGAACCTTTGTCATCATAATGCTCCATTCCCGTGTCATCACATTGCTCAATGACACTTGTCATCAAAATGTTCCTTGGTCTTTGTCATCACAATGCTCCATGATCCCAGTCATCACAATGATCCCTGCCAATGTCATCACAATGCTCCATGTCTCCTGTAATCACAATGCTCCATGCCCTTGTCATCACAATGCTCCAGTTCTGTTGTCATCACCATGCTTCATGCCAGTGTCATCACAATGCTCCATGAATCTTGTCTTCACAATGCTCCATGGCCCATGTCATCACAATGCTCCATGACCCCTGTGATCACAATGCTCTATGGCCTTTGTCATCACAATGACACGTGACCCCCATCAACACAATGCCTGATGAACCCTGACATCAAAATGCTAAATGGCACTTGTCATCACAATGCTATATGAAGCCTGTCATCACTATTCACCATGTCACTTGTTTTCACAATGCTCCATGCCCCCTGTAATCCCAGTACTCCATGACCCCTTTCATCACAATGCCCAATGCCACCTCTCATCACAATTCTCCATGGCATTTGTCATCACGATGCTCCATGACACCTGTCATCACATTGCTCCATGACACTTGTCATCACAATGCTCCATGGCCCCTCTCATTTCTGTGCTCCATAATAACTTTAATCACATTTCTAGATGACCAGTGCCATCACAATGCCCAATGACATTGTCATCACAATTCGCCATGACCATTGTCATCACAATGCTCCATGAACCATGTCATCACAGGGTCCCAGGACACTTGTCATCACAATGATCCATTACCACTTTCATCACAATGCTCCATGACCACTGTCATCTCAATGCCCCATGGCCTTTGTCTTCACAATGCTCCATGGCCCCTGTAATCACAGTGCTCCATAACACCTTTCATCATAATGCTCCATGACCACTGCCATCTCAATGCCTCATGACGACTGTCATCACAATTCTCCAAGGCCCCTCTCATCACAATGCTCCATGACACTTGTCATCACATTGCTCCAAAACACCTGTCATCACAGTGTTCCCTGCCCATGTCATCACAATGCTCCATGTCCCCTATAATCACAATGCTCCAAGCCTTTTTCCTCACAATGCTCCAGAATTTTGTCATCACAATGTTCCATGACCGTGGCATCACAATGCTCCACGGCCCTTGTCATCACAATGCTCCAGAATTCTTGTCATCACAATGTTCCATGGACGTGTCATCACAAAGCTACATGACCCTGGTCATCACAGTTCTCCATGACCTTTGTCATCACAATGCTCTATGTCACTATTCATCACAATTCCCAATGACCACTTTAATGACTATGCTCGCTGACCATTTTCATCACATTTCTCTATTGTCATTACAATTCCCCATGGCCCCTTTCTTCACCATGCTCCATGATGCCTGTCATCACAATGCTCCATGGCTTTTGTTATCACAATGCGCCAGGACAAGTTTCATCACAATACCCCATCCCCCTTGTCATCACAGTGCATAATGAAAGCTTTCATTACAATGCTCCGTGACTCTTGTCATCACAATGCTCCATGGCCTTTATCGTCACAATGCTCCCAGGCACTTTTCATCACGATGTTCCAAGAAAACTTTCATCACATTGCTCCATGACCATTGTCATCACAATAGTCCATAGCCTTGTCAACAAAATGCTGCATAATCCCTGTCATCAAAATTCACCATGACTGCTGTCATCACAATAATCCAGGACAATTTTCATAACAATGCTTCATGCCCCCAGTCATCACAGTGCTCCATGATACCTTTCATCACAATTCCTAGATGATCAATGTCATCACAATGCCCAATGACACATGTCATCACAATTCGCTATGACCCTTGTCATCACAATACTCGATGAACCGTGTCATCACAGTGTTCCAGGACAGATGTCATCACAATTATCCATTACTATTTTCATCACAATGCTCCAATACACCTGTCATCACAATGCTCCATGGCCCCTGTTATCATATTGCTCCATGATCTCTTTCATCACAATGCTCCATGACCACTGTCATCACCATACCTCAAGACGCCTGTCATCTCAATGCTCCATGGCTCTTTTCATCACAATGCCCCATGGGCCCTGTGATCACAATGCTCCATGCCCTTGTCATCAAAGTGCTCCAGAACTCTTGTCATCATAATGCTCCATGCCAATGTCATCAAAATGTCCCATGACACTTGTCATCACAATGCTCCATGGCTTATGCCATCACAATTTTCCATGGCCCCTGTCATCACAATGCTCCATGCCCTTTTCATCAAAATGCTCAAGAACTCTTGTCATCATAATGCTCCATGCCAATGTCATCAAAATGCCCCATGACACTTGTCATCTCAATGCTCCATGGCCTTTGTCATCACAATGTTCCATGGCCCCTGTCATCACAGTGCTCCATTATACCTTTCATCACAATTCTAGATGACCACTGTCATCACCATGCCCCATGACAGATGTCATAACAATTCGCCATGGTCCTTGTCATCTCAATGCTACATGAACCTTGTCATCACAAGGTTCCAGGACTCTTGTCATCACAATGATCCATGATCACTTTCATCACAATGCTCCATGAAACCTGTCACCTCAATGCTCCATAGCCTTTGTATTCACAATGCTCCATGGCCCCTGTAATCACAGTGCTCCATGACCCCTTTCATCACAATGATCCAAGACCGCTGTCATTACAATGCCCCATGACGCCTGCCACCACAAATCTCCAAGGCCTCTCTTACCAAAAAGCTCCATGATCCCTGTCAGTACAATGTTCGATGACACTTTTCATCACAATGCTCCATGACCCCTGTCATCACAAAGTTCTCTGCCCATATCATCACAATGCTCCTTGTCACCTTTCATCACAATGCTCCATGTCCTTTCATCACAATGCTCCATAATTCTTGTCATCGCAATGTTCCTTGACCGTGTCATCACAATGCTCCATGACCCTTGTCATCACAAAGCTCCATGACCCCTGTCATCACAATGATCCATGATTCCTTTCCTCACAGTGCTCCAGTACCCTTTTCATCACAATGCTCCATGCCATTGTCAGCACAATGCTCCTTGGACACTGTCATCAAAATGCTCCATCCCCTTTTCATTACAATGCTCCAGATATCCTATCATTACAATGCTCCATGCCCGTGTCAACACAATGCTTCATGACCCTTGTCATCAAAATGCTTTATGAACATTCTTATCACAATGTTCCATGACCCCTGTCATCAAAATGATCCATGACCGTTGTCATCACAATGCTGCATGATACCTTTCATCCCAATCCTCTGGGACTGCTGTCATCATAATGCTCCAGGACAATTTTCATCACAATGCTCCATGCCCCCTGTCATCACAGTGCCCCATAAGCCCTGTAATCCCAATGCTCCATGACTCTGTCATCACAATGCTACATGACCCCTGTCATCACATTGTTCCATGGCCTATGTATTCACAATGTTCCATGGACCCTGTAATCACACTGCTCCATGTTCCTTTTCAACACAATGCTCCATGACCCCTGTCATCACAATGTTCCATGAAAGTTGTCATCAAAATGCTCCATGACCCCGGTCACCACAAGGTTCCCTGCCCTTGTCATCACAATGGTACATGGCCTTGTCATCACAATGTTCCATGGCCTCTGTCATCACCATGCTCCATGGTCTTTCTCATCACAATGCTCTATGACCCCTGTCATCACAATGCTTGATGACCATTGTCATCACAATGCTCCAAGGTCCCTGTCATCACAATGCCTCATGGTCTTTGTAATCACAATGCTCAATGACCACTGTCATCATAATGCTCCATGCCGTTGTCATCACAATGCTCCATGGCCCCTGTAATCACAATGCTCCATGCGCTTGTCATCACAATGCTCCAGAACATTTGTCATCATAATGCTCCATTCCCGTGTCATCACATTGCTCAATGACACTTGTCATCAAAATGTTCCTTGGTCTTTGTCATCACAACGCTCCATGATCCCAGTCATCACAATGATCCCTGCCAATGTCATCACAATGCTCCATGTCTCCTGTAATCACAATGCTCCATGCCCTTGTCATCACAAAGCTCCAGTTCTGTTGTCATCACCATGCTTCATGCCAGTGTCATCACAATGCTCCATGAATCTTGTCTTCACAATGCTCCATGGCCCATGTCATCACAATGCTCCATGACCCCTGTGATCACAATGCTCTATGGCCTTTGTCATCACAATGACACGTGACCCCCGTCAACACAATGCCTGATGAACCCTGACATCAAAATGCTAAATGGCACTTGTCATCACAATGCTATATGAAGCCTGTCATCACTATTCACCATGTCACTTGTTTTCACAATGTTCCATGCCCCCTGTAATCCCAGTACTCCATGACCCCTTTCATCACAATGCCCAATGCCACCTCTCATCACAATTCTCCATGGCATTTGTCATCACGATGCTCCATGACACCTGTCATCACAATGCTCCATGACACTTGTCATCACAATGCTCCATGGCCCCTCTCATTACTGTGCTCCATAATAACTTGAATCACATTTCTAGATGACCAGTGCCATCACAATGCCCCATGACATTGTCATCACAATTCGCCATGACCATTGTCATCACAATGCTCCATGAACCATGTCATCACAGGGTCCCAGGACACTTGTCATCACAATGATCCATTACCACTTTCATCACAATGCTCCATGACAACTGTCATCTCAATGCCCCATGGCCTTTGTATTCACAATGCTCCATGGCCCCTGTAATCACAGTGCTCCATAACACCTTTCATCATAATGCTCCATGACCACTGCCATCTCAATGCCTCATGAGGCCTGTCATCACAATTCTCCAAGGCCCCTCTTATCACAATGCTCCATGACACTTGTCATCACATTGCTCCATAACACCTGTCATCACAGTGTTCCCTGCCCACATCATCACAATGCTCCATGTCCCCTATAATCACAATGCTCCAAGCCTTTTTCCTCACAATGCTCCAGAATTTTGTCATCACAATGTTCCATGACCGTGGCATCACAATGCTCCACGGCCCTTGTCATCACAATGCTCCAGAATTCTGGTCATCACAATGTTCCATGGACGTGTCATCACAAAGCTACATGACCCTGGTCATCACAGTTCTCCATGACCTTTGTCATCACAATGCTCTATGTCACTATTCATCACAATTCTCAATGACCACTTTAATCACTAAGCTCGCTGACCATTTTCATCACATTTCTCTATTGTCATTACAATTCCCCATGACCCCTTTCTTCACCATGCTCCATGCTGCCTGTCATCACAATGCTCCATGGCTTTTGATACCACAATGCGCCAGGACAAGTTTCATCACAATACCCCATCCCCCTTGTCATCACAGTGCATAATGAAAGCTTTCATTACAATGCTCCGTGACTCTTGTCATCACAATGCTCCATGGCCTTTATCGTCACAATGCTCCCAGGCACTTTTCATCACGATGTTCCAAGAAAACTTTCATCACATTGCTCCATGACCATTGTCATCACAATAGTCCATAGCCTTGTCAACACAATGCTGCATAATCCCTGTCATCAAAATTCTCCATGACTGCTCTCATCACAATAATCCAGGACAATTTTCATAACAATGCTTCATGCCCCCAGTCATCACAGTGCTCCATGATACCTTTCATCACAATTCCTAGATGATCAATGTCATCACAATGCCCAATGACACCTGTCATCACAATTCGCTATGACCCTTGTCATCACAATACTCGATGAACCGTGTCATCACAGTGTTCCAGGACACATGTCATCACAATGATTCATTACTATTTTCATCACAATGCTCCAATACACCTGTCATCACAATGCTCCATGGCCCCTGTTATCATATTGCTCCATGATCTCTTTCATCACAATGCTCCATGACCACTGTCATCACCATACCTCAAGACGCCTGTCATCTCAATGCTCCATGGCTCTTTTCATCACAATGCCCCATGGGCCCTGTGATCACAATGCTCCATGCCCTTGTCATCAAAGTGCTCCAGAACTCTTGTCATCATAATGCTCCATGCCAATGTCATCAAAATGTCCCATGACACTTGTCATCACAATGCTCCATGGCTTATGCCATCACAATTTTCCATGGCCCCTGTCATCACAATGCTCCATGCCCTTTTCATCAAAATGCTCCAGAACTCTTGTCATCATAATGCTCCATGCCAATGTCATCAAAATGCCCCATGACACTTGTCATCTCAATGCTCCATGGCCTTTGTCATCACAATGTTCCATGGCCCCTGTCATCACAGTGCTCCATTATACCTTTCATCACAATTCTAGATGACCACTGTCATCACCATGCCCCATTACAGATGTCATAACAATTCGCCATGGTCCTTGTCATCACAATGCTCCATGAACCTTGTCATCACAAGGTTCCAGGACTCTTGTCATCACAATGATCCATGATCACTTTCATCACAATGCTCCATGAAACCTGTCACCTCAATGCTCCATAGCCTTTGTATTCACAATGCTCCATGGCCCCTGTAATCACAGTGCTCCATGACCCCTTTCATCACAATGATCCAAGACCGCTGTCATTACAATGCCCCATGACGCCTGCCACCACAAATCTCCAAGGCCTCTCTTACCAAAAAGCTCCATGATCCCTGTCAGTACAATGTTCGATGACACTTTTCATCACAATGCTCCATGACCCCTGTCATCACAAAGTTCTCTGCCCATATCATCACAATGCTCCTTGTCACCTTTCATCACAATGCTCCATGTCCTTTCATCACAATGCTCCATAATTCTTGTCATCGCAATGTTCCTTGACCGTGTCATCACAATGCTCCATGACCCTTGTCATCACAAAGCTCCATGACCCCTGTCATCACAATGATCCATGATTCCTTTCCTCACAGTGCTCCAGTACCCTTTTCATCACAATGCTCCATGCCATTGTCAGCACAATGCTCCTTGGACCCTGTCATCAAAATGCTCCATCCCCTTTTCATCACAATGCTCCAGATATCCTATCATTACAATGCTCCATGCCCGTGTCAACACAATGCTTCATGACCCCTGTCATCAAAATGCTTTATGAACATTCTTATCACAATGTTCCATGACCCCTGTCATCAAAATGATCCATGACCGTTGTCATCACAATGCTGCATGATAACTTTCATCCCAATCCTCTGTGACTGCTGTCATCATAATGCTCCAGGACAATTTTCATCACAATGCTCCATGCCCCCAGTCATCACAGTGCCCCATAAGCCCTGTAATCCCAATGCTCCATGACCCTGTTATCACAATGCTACATGACCCCTGTCATCACATTGTTCCATGGCCTATGTATTCACAATGTTCCATGGACCCTGTAATCACACTGCTCCATGTTCCTTTTCAACACAATGCTCCATGACCCCTGTCATCACAATGTTCCATGAAAGTTGTCATCAAAATGCTCCATGACCCCGGTCACCACAAGGTTCCCTGCCCTTGTCATCACAATGGTACATGGCCTTGTCATCACAATGTTCCATGGCCTCTGTCATCACCATGCTCCATGGTCTTTCTCATCACAATGCTCTATGACCCCTGTCATCACAATGCTTGATGACCATTGTCATCACAATGCTCCAAGGTCCCTGTCATCACAATGCCTCATGGTCTTTGTAATCACAATGCTCAATGACCACTGTCATCATAATGCTCCATGCCGTTGTCATCACAATGCTCCATGGCCCCTGTAATCACAATGCTCCATGCGCTTGTCATCACAATGCTCCAGAACATTTGTCATCATAATGCTCCATTCCCGTGTCATCACATTGCTCAATGACACTTGTCATCAAAATGTTCCTTGGTCTTTGTCATCACAATGCTCCATGATCCCAGTCATCACAATGATCCCTGCCAATGTCATCACAATGCTCCATGTCTCCTGTAATCACAATGCTCCATGCCCTTGTCATCACAATGCTCCAGTTCTGTTGTCATCACCATGCTTCATGCCAGTGTCATCACAATGCTCCATGAATCTTGTCTTCACAATGCTCCATGGCCCATGTCATCACAATGCTCCATGACCCCTGTGATCACAATGCTCTATGGCCTTTGTCATCACAATGACACGTGACCCCCGTCAACACAATGCCTGATGAACCCTGACATCAAAATGCTAAATGGCACTTGTCCTCACAATGCTATATGAAGCCTGTCATCACTATTCACCATGTCACTTGTTTTCACAATGCTCCATGCCCCCTGTAATCCCAGTACTCCATGACCCCTTTCATCACAATGCCCAATGCCACCTCTCATCACAATTCTCCATGGCATTTGTCATCACGATGCTCCATGATACCTGTCATCACATTGCTCCATGACACTTGTCATCACAATGCTCCATGGCCCCTCTCATTTCTGTGCTCCATAATAACTTTAATCACATTTCTAGATGACAAGTGCCATCACAATGCCCCATGACATTGTCATCACAATTCGCCATGACCATTGTCATCACAATGCTCCATGAACCATGTCATCACAGGGTCCCAGGACACTTGTCATCACAATGATCCATTACCACTTTCATCACAATGCTCCATGACCACTGTCATCTCAATGCCCCATGGCCTTTGTATTCACAATGCTCCATGGCCCCTGTAATCACAGTGCTCCATAAAACCTTTCATCATAATTCTCCATGACCACTGCCATCTCAATGCCTCATGACGCCTGTCATCACAATTCTCCAAGGCCCCTCTCATCACAATGCTCCATGACACTTGTCATCACATTGCTCCATAACACCTGTCATCACAGTGTTCCCTGCCCACGTCATCACAATGCTCCATGTCCCCTATAATCACAATGCTCCAAGCCTTTTTCCTCACAATGCTCCAGAATTTTTTCATCACAATGTTCCATGACCGTGGCATCACAATGCTCCACGGCCCTTGTCATCACAATGCTCCAGAATTCTGGTCATCACAATGTTCCATGGACGTGTCATCACAAACCTACATGACCCTGGTCATCACCGTTCTCCATGACCTTTGTCATCACAATGCTCTATGTCACTATTCATCACAATTCTCAATGACCACTTTAATCACTATGCTCGCTGACCATTTTCATCACATTTCTCTATTGTCATTACAATTCCCCATGACCCCTTTCTTCACCATGCTCCATGCTGCCTGTCATCACAATGCTCCATGGCTTTTGTTACCACAATGCGCCAGGACAAGTTTCATCACAATACCCCATCCCCCTTGTCATCACAGTGCATAATGAAAGCTTTCATTACAATGCTCCGTGACTCTTGTCATCACAATGCTCCATGGCCTTTATCGTCACAATGCTCCCAGGCACTTTTCATCACGATGTTCCAAGAAAACTTTCATCACATTG
This sequence comes from Balaenoptera physalus, assembly GCF_965194825.1. Classification (NCBI taxonomy): domain Eukaryota; kingdom Metazoa; phylum Chordata; class Mammalia; order Artiodactyla; family Balaenopteridae; genus Balaenoptera; species Balaenoptera physalus. Next base: position 916,279 of record NW_028126378.1, read on the forward strand.
CTCCATGACCATTGTCATCACAATAGTCCATAGCCTTGTCAACACAATGCTGCATAATCCCTGTCATCAAAATTCTCCATGACTGCTGTCATCACAATAATCCAGGACAATTTTCATAACAATGCTTCATGCCCCCAGTCATCACAGTGCTCCATGATACCTTTCATCACAATTCCTAGATGATCAATGTCATCACAATGCCCAATGACACCTGTCATCACAATTCGCTATGACCCTTGTCATCACAATACTCGATGAACCGTGTCATCACAGTGTTCCAGGACACATGTCATCACAATGATTCATTACTATTTTCATCACAATGCTCCAATACACCTGTCATCACAATGCTCCATGGCCCCTGTTATCATATTGCTCCATGATCTCTTTCATCACAATGCTCCATGACCACTGTCATCACCATACCTCAAGACGCCTGTCATCTCAATGCTCCATGGCTCTTTTCATCACAATGCCCCATGGGCCCTGTGATCACAATGCTCCATGCCCTTGTCATCAAAGTGCTCCAGAACTCTTGTCATCATAATGCTCCATGCCAATGTCATCAAAATGTCCCATGACACTTGTCATCACAATGCTCCATGGCTTATGCCATCACAATTTTCCATGGCCCCTGTCATCACAATGCTCCATGCCCTTTTCATCAAAATGCTCCAGAACTCTTGTCATCATAATGCTCCATGCCAATGTCATCAAAATGCCCCATGACACTTGTCATCTCAATGCTCCATGGCCTTTGTCATCACAATGTTCCATGGCCCCTGTCATCACAGTGCTCCATTATACCTTTCATCACAATTCTAGATGACCACTGTCATCACCATGCCCCATGACAGATGTCATAACAATTCGCCATGGTCCTTGTCATCACAATGCTCCATGAACCTTGTCATCACAAGGTTCCAGGACTCTTGTCATCACAATGATCCATGATCACTTTCATCACAATGCTCCATGAAACCTGTCACCTCAATGCTCCATAGCCTTTGTATTCACAATGCTCCATGGCCCCTGTAATCACAGTGCTCCATGACCCCTTTCATCACAATGATCCAAGACCGCTGTCATTACAATGTCCCATGACGCCTGCCACCACAAATCTCCAAGGCCTCTCTTACCAAAAAGCTCCATGATCCCTGTCAGTACAATGTTCGATGACACTTTTCATCACAATGCTCCATGACCCCTGTCATCACAAAGTTCTCTGCCCATATCATCACAATGCTCCTTGTCACCTTTCATCACAATGCTCCATGTCCTTTCATCACAATGCTCCATAATTCTTGTCATCGCAATGTTCCTTGACCGTGTCATCACAATGCTCCATGACCCTTGTCATCACAAAGCTCCATGACCCCTGTCATCACAATGATCCATGATTCCTTTCCTCACAGTGCTCCAGTACCCTTTTCATCACAATGCTCCATGCCATTGTCAGCACAATGCTCCTTGGACCCTGTCATCAAAATGCTCCATCCCCTTTTCATCACAATGCTCCAGATATCCTATCATTACAATGCTCCATGCCCGTGTCAACACAATGCTTCATGACCCCTGTCATCAAAATGCTTTATGAACATTCTTATCACAATGTTCCATGACCCCTGTCATCAAAATGATCCATGACCGTTGTCATCACAATGCTGCATGATACTTTTCATCCCAATCCTCTGGGACTGCTGTCATCATAATGCTCCAGGACAATTTTCATCACAATGCTCCATGCCCCCAGTCATCACAGTGCCCCATAAGCCCTGTAATCCCAATGCTCCATGACCCTGTTATCACAATGCTACATGACCCCTGTCATCACATTGTTCCATGGCCTATGTATTCACAATGTTCCATGGACCCTGTAATCACACTGCTCCATGTTCCTTTTCAACACAATGCTCCATGACCCCTGTCATCACAATGTTCCATGAAAGTTGTCATCAAAATGCTCCATGACCCCGGTCACCACAAGGTTCCCTGCCCTTGTCATCACAATGGTACATGGCCTTGTCATCACAATGTTCCATGGCCTCTGTCATCACCATGCTCCATGGTCTTTCTCATCACAATGCTCTATGACCCCTGTCATCACAATGCTTGATGACCATTGTCATCACAATGCTCCAAGGTCCCTGTCATCACAATGCCTCATGGTCTTTGTAATCACAATGCTCAATGACCACTGTCATCATAATGCTCCATGCCGTTGTCATCACAATGCTCCATGGCCCCTGTAATCACAATGCTCCATGCGCTTGTCATCACAATGCTCCAGAACATTTGTCATCATAATGCTCCATTCCCGTGTCATCACATTGCTCAATGACACTTGTCATCAAAATGTTCCTTGGTCTTTGTCATCACAATGCTCCATGATCCCAGTCATCACAATGATCCCTGCCAATGTCATCACAATGCTCCATGTCTCCTGTAATCACAATGCTCCATGCCCTTGTCATCACAATGCTCCAGTTCTGTTGTCATCACCATGCTTCATGCCAGTGTCATCACAATGCTCCATGAATCTTGTCTTCACAATGCTCCATGGCCCATGTCATCACAATGCTCCATGACCCCTGTGATCACAATGCTCTATGGCCTTTGTCATCACAATGACACGTGACCCCCGTCAACACAATGCCTGATGAACCCTGACATCAAAATGCTAAATGGCACTTGTCCTCACAATGCTATATGAAGCCTGTCATCACTATTCACCATGTCACTTGTTTTCACAATGCTCCATGCCCCCTGTAATCCCAGTACTCCATGACCCCTTTCATCACAATGCCCAATGCCACCTCTCATCACAATTCTCCATGGCATTTGTCATCACGATGCTCCATGATACCTGTCATCACATTGCTCCATGACACTTGTCATCACAATGCTCCATGGCCCCTCTCATTTCTGTGCTCCATAATAACTTTAATCACATTTCTAGATGACCAGTGCCATCACAATGCCCCATGACATTGTCATCACAATTCGCCATGACCATTGTCATCACAATGCTCCATGAACCATGTCATCACAGGGTCCCAGGACACTTGTCATCACAATGATCCATTACCACTTTCATCACAATGCTCCATGACCACTGTCATCTCAATGCCCCATGGCCTTTGTATTCACAATGCTCCATGGCCCCTGTAATCACAGTGCTCCATAACACCTTTCATCATAATTCTCCATGACCACTGCCATCTCAATGCCTCATGAGGCCTGTCATCACAATTCTCCAAGGCCCCTCTCATCACAATGCTCCATGACACTTGTCATCACATTGCTCCATAACACCTGTCATCACAGTGTTCCCTGCCCACGTCATCACAATGCTCCATGTCCCCTATAATCACAATGCTCCAAGCCTTTTTCCTCACAATGCTCCAGAATTTTGTCATCACAATGTTCCATGACCGTGGCATCACAATGCTCCACGGCCCTTGTCATCACAATGCTCCAGAATTCTGGTCATCACAATGTTCCATGGACGTGTCATCACAAACCTACATGACCCTGGTCATCACAGTTCTCCATGACCTTTGTCATCACAATGCTCTATGTCACTATTCATCACAATTCTCAATGACCACTTTAATCACTATGCTCGCTGACCATTTTCATCACATTTCTCTATTGTCATTACAATTCCCCATGACCCCTTTCTTCACCATGCTCCATGCTGCCTGTCATCACAATGCTCCATGGCTTTTGTTACCACAATGCGCCAGGACAAGTTTCATCACAATACCCCATCCCCCTTGTCATCACAGTGCATAATGAAAGCTTTCATTACAATGCTCCGTGACTCTTGTCATCACAATGCTCCATGGCCTTTATCGTCACAATGCTCCCAGGCACTTTTCATCACGATGTTCCAAGAAAACTTTCATCACATTGCTCCATGACCATTGTCATCACAATAGTCCATAGCCTTGTCAACACAATGCTGCATAATCCCTGTCATCAAAATTCTCCATGACTGCTGTCATCACAATAATCCAGGACAATTTTCATAACAATGCTTCATGCCCCCAGTCATCACAGTGCTCCATGATACCTTTCATCACAATTCCTAGATGATCAATGTCATCACAATGCCCAATGACACCTGTCATCACAATTCGCTATGACCCTTGTCATCACAATACTCGATGAACCGTGTCATCACAGTGTTCCAGGACACATGTCATCACAATGATTCATTACTATTTTCATCACAATGCTCCAATACACCTGTCATCACAATGCTCCATGGCCCCTGTTATCATATTGCTCCATGATCTCTTTCATCACAATGCTCCATGACCACTGTCATCACCATACCTCAAGACGCCTGTCATCTCAATGCTCCATGGCTCTTTTCATCACAATGCCCCATGGGCCCTGTGATCACAATGCTCCATGCCCTTGTCATCAAAGTGCTCCAGAACTCTTGTCATCATAATGCTCCATGCCAATGTCATCAAAATGTCCCATGACACTTGTCATCACAATGCTCCATGGCTTATGCCATCACAATTTTCCATGGCCCCTGTCATCACAATGCTCCATGCCCTTTTCATCAAAATGCTCCAGAACTCTTGTCATCATAATGCTCCATGCCAATGTCATCAAAATGCCCCATGACACTTGTCATCTCAATGCTCCATGGCCTTTGTCATCACAATGTTCCATGGCCCCTGTCATCACAGTGCTCCATTATACCTTTCATCACAATTCCAGATGACCACTGTCATCACCATGCCCCATTACAGATGTCATAACAATTCGCCATGGTCCTTGTCATCACAATGCTCCATGAACCTTGTCATCACAAGGTTCCAGGACTCTTGTCATCACAATGATCCATGATCACTTTCATCACAATGCTCCATGAAACCTGTCACCTCAATGCTCCATAGCCTTTTTATTCACAATGCTCCATGGCCCCTGTAATCACAGTGCTCCATGACCCCTTTCATCACAATGCTCCATGTCCTTTCATCACAATGCTTCATAATTCTTGTCATCGCAATGTTCCTTGACCGTGTCATCACAATGCTCCATGACCCTTGTCATCACAAAGCTCCATGACCCCTGTCATCACAATGATCCATGATTCCTTTCCTCACAGTGCTCCAGTACCCTTTTCATCACAATGCTCCATGCCATTGTCAGCACAATGCTCCTTGGACCCTGTCATCAAAATGCTCCATCCCCTTTTCATCACAATGCTCCAGATATCCTATCATTAAAATGCTCCATGCCCGTGTCAACACAATGCTTCATGACCCCTGTCATCAAAATGCTTTATGAACATTCTTATCACAATGTTCCATGAACCCTGTCATCAAAATGATCCATGAACGTTGTCATCACAATGCTGCATGATACCTTTCATCCCAATCCTCTGTGACTGCTGTCATCATAATGCTCCAGGACAATTTTCATCACAATGCTCCATGCCCCCTGTCATCACAGTGCCCCATAAGCCCTGTAATCCCAATGCTCCATGACCCTGTCATCACAATGCTACATGACCCCTGTCATCACATTGTTCCATGGCCTATGTATTCACAATGTTCCATGGACCCTGTAATCACACTGCTCCATGTTCCTTTTCAACACAATGCTCCATGACCCCTGTCATCACAATGTTCCATGAAAGTTGACATCAAAATGCTCCATGACCCCGGTCACCACAAGGTTCCCTGCCCTTGTCATCACAATGGTACATGGCCTTGTCATCACAATGTTCCATGGCCTCTGTCATCACCATGCTCCATGGTCTTTCTCATCACAATGCTCTATGACCCCTGTCATCACAATGCTTGATGACCATTGTCATCACAATGCTTCAAGGTCCCTGTCATCACAATGCCTCATGGTCTTTGTAATCACAATGCTCAATGACCACTGTCATCACAATGCTCCATGCCGTTGTCATCACAATGCTCCATGGCCCCTGTAATCACAATGCTCCATGCGCTTGTCATCACAATGCTCCAGAACATTTGTCATCATAATGCTCCATTCCCGTGTCATCACATTGCTCAATGACACTTGTCATCAAAATGTTCCTTGGTCTTTGTCATCACAATGCTCCATGATCCCTGTCATCACAATGATCCCTGCCAATGTCATCACAATGCTCCATGTCTCCTGTAATCACAATGCTCCATGCCCTTGTCATCACAATGCTCCAGTTCTGTTGTCATCACCATGCTTCATGCCAGTGTCATCACAATGCTCCATGAATCTTGTCTTCACAATGCTCCATGGCCCATGTCATCACAATGCTCCATGACCCCTGTGATCACAATGCTCTATGGCCTTTGTCATCACAATGACACGTGACCCCCGTCAACACAATGCCTGATGAACCCTGACATCAAAATGCTAAATGGCACTTGTCATCACAATGCTATATGAAGCCTGTCATCACTATTCACCATGTCACTTGTTTTCACAATGCTCCATGCCCCCTGTAATCCCAGTACTCCATGACCCCTTTCATCACAATGCCCAATGCCACCTCTCATCACAATTCTCCATGGCATTTGTCATCACGATGCTCCATGACACCTGTCATCACAATGCTCCATGACACTTGTCATCACAATGCTCCATGGCCCCTCTCATTACTGTGCTCCATAATAACTTGAATCACATTTCTAGATGACCAGTGCCATCACAATGCCCCATGACATTGTCATCACAATTCGCCATGACCATTGTCATCACAATGCTCCATGAACCATGTCATCACAGGGTCCCAGGACACTTGTCATCACAATGATCCATTACCACTTTCATCACAATGCTCCATGACAACTGTCATCTCAATGCCCCATGGCCTTTGTATTCACAATGCTCCATGGCCCCTGTAATCACAGTGCTCCATAACACCTTTCATCATAATGCTCCATGACCACTGCCATCTCAATGCCTCATGAGGCCTGTCATCACAATTCTCCAAGGCCCCTCTTATCACAATGCTCCATGACACTTGTCATCACATTGCTCCATAACACCTGTCATCACAGTGTTCCCTGCCCACATCATCACAATGCTCCATGTCCCCTATAATCACAATGCTCCAAGCCTTTTTCCTCACAATGCTCCAGAATTTTGTCATCACAATGTTCCATGACCGTGGCATCACAATGCTCCACGGCCCTTGTCATCACAATGCTCCAGAATTCTGGTCATCACAATGTTCCATGGACGTGTCATCACAAAGCTACATGACCCTGGTCATCACAGTTCTCCATGACCTTTGTCATCACAATGCTCTATGTCACTATTCATCACAATTCTCAATGACCACTTTAATCACTAAGCTCGCTGACCATTTTCATCACATTTCTCTATTGTCATTACAATTCCCCATGACCCCTTTCTTCACCATGCTCCATGCTGCCTGTCATCACAATGCTCCATGGCTTTTGATACCACAATGCGCCAGGACAAGTTTCATCACAATACCCCATCCCCCTTGTCATCACAGTGCATAATGAAAGCTTTCATTACAATGCTCCGTGACTCTTGTCATCACAATGCTCCATGGCCTTTATCGTCACAATGCTCCCAGGCACTTTTCATCACGATGTTCCAAGAAAACTTTCATCACATTGCTCCATGACCATTGTCATCACAATAGTCCATAGCCTTGTCAACACAATGCTGCATAATCCCTGTCATCAAAATTCTCCATGACTGCTCTCATCACAATAATCCAGGACAATTTTCATAACAATGCTTCATGCCCCCAGTCATCACAGTGCTCCATGATACCTTTCATCACAATTCCTAGATGATCAATGTCATCACAATGCCCAATGACACCTGTCATCACAATTCGCTATGACCCTTGTCATCACAATACTCGATGAACCGTGTCATCACAGTGTTCCAGGACACATGTCATCACAATGATTCATTACTATTTTCATCACAATGCTCCAATACACCTGTCATCACAATGCTCCATGGCCCCTGTTATCATATTGCTCCATGATCTCTTTCATCACAATGCTCCATGACCACTGTCATCACCATACCTCAAGACGCCTGTCATCTCAATGCTCCATGGCTCTTTTCATCACAATGCCCCATGGGCCCTGTGATCACAATGCTCCATGCCCTTGTCATCAAAGTGCTCCAGAACTCTTGTCATCATAATGCTCCATGCCAATGTCATCAAAATGTCCCATGACACTTGTCATCACAATGCTCCATGGCTTATGCCATCACAATTTTCCATGGCCCCTGTCATCACAATGCTCCATGCCCTTTTCATCAAAATGCTCCAGAACTCTTGTCATCATAATGCTCCATGCCAATGTCATCAAAATGCCCCATGACACTTGTCATCTCAATGCTCCATGGCCTTTGTCATCACAATGTTCCATGGCCCCTGTCATCACAGTGCTCCATTATACCTTTCATCACAATTCTAGATGACCACTGTCATCACCATGCCCCATTACAGATGTCATAACAATTCGCCATGGTCCTTGTCATCACAATGCTCCATGAACCTTGTCATCACAAGGTTCCAGGACTCTTGTCATCACAATGATCCATGATCACTTTCATCACAATGCTCCATGAAACCTGTCACCTCAATGCTCCATAGCCTTTGTATTCACAATGCTCCATGGCCCCTGTAATCACAGTGCTCCATGACCCCTTTCATCACAATGATCCAAGACCGCTGTCATTACAATGCCCCATGACGCCTGCCACCACAAATCTCCAAGGCCTCTCTTACCAAAAAGCTCCATGATCCCTGTCAGTACAATGTTCGATGACACTTTTCATCACAATGCTCCATGACCCCTGTCATCACAAAGTTCTCTGCCCATATCATCACAATGCTCCTTGTCACCTTTCATCACAATGCTCCATGTCCTTTCATCACAATGCTCCATAATTCTTGTCATCGCAATGTTCCTTGACCGTGTCATCACAATGCTCCATGACCCTTGTCATCACAAAGCTCCATGACCCCTGTCATCACAATGATCCATGATTCCTTTCCTCACAGTGCTCCAGTACCCTTTTCATCACAATGCTCCATGCCATTGTCAGCACAATGCTCCTTGGACCCTGTCATCAAAATGCTCCATCCCCTTTTCATCACAATGCTCCAGATATCCTATCATTACAATGCTCCATGCCCGTGTCAACACAATGCTTCATGACCCCTGTCATCAAAATGCTTTATGAACATTCTTATCACAATGTTCCATGACCCCTGTCATCAAAATGATCCATGACCGTTGTCATCACAATGCTGCATGATAACTTTCATCCCAATCCTCTGTGACTGCTGTCATCATAATGCTCCAGGACAATTTTCATCACAATGCTCCATGCCCCCAGTCATCACAGTGCCCCATAAGCCCTGTAATCCCAATGCTCCATGACCCTGTTATCACAATGCTACATGACCCCTGTCATCACATTGTTCCATGGCCTATGTATTCACAATGTTCCATGGACCCTGTAATCACACTGCTCCATGTTCCTTTTCAACACAATGCTCCATGACCCCTGTCATCACAATGTTCCATGAAAGTTGTCATCAAAATGCTCCATGACCCCGGTCACCACAAGGTTCCCTGCCCTTGTCATCACAATGGTACATGGCCTTGTCATCACAATGTTCCATGGCCTCTGTCATCACCATGCTCCATGGTCTTTCTCATCACAATGCTCTATGACCCCTGTCATCACAATGCTTGATGACCATTGTCATCACAATGCTCCAAGGTCCCTGTCATCACAATGCCTCATGGTCTTTGTAATCACAATGCTCAATGACCACTGTCATCATAATGCTCCATGCCGTTGTCATCACAATGCTCCATGGCCCCTGTAATCACAATGCTCCATGCGCTTGTCATCACAATGCTCCAGAACATTTGTCATCATAATGCTCCATTCCCGTGTCATCACATTGCTCAATGACACTTGTCATCAAAATGTTCCTTGGTCTTTGTCATCACAATGCTCCATGATCCCAGTCATCACAATGATCCCTGCCAATGTCATCACAATGCTCCATGTCTCCTGTAATCACAATGCTCCATGCCCTTGTCATCACAATGCTCCAGTTCTGTTGTCATCACCATGCTTCATGCCAGTGTCATCACAATGCTCCATGAATCTTGTCTTCACAATGCTCCATGGCCCATGTCATCACAATGCTCCATGACCCCTGTGATCACAATGCTCTATGGCCTTTGTCATCACAATGACACGTGACCCCCGTCAACACAATGCCTGATGAACCCTGACATCAAAATGCTAAATGGCACTTGTCCTCACAATGCTATATGAAGCCTGTCATCACTATTCACCATGTCACTTGTTTTCACAATGCTCCATGCCCCCTGTAATCCCAGTACTCCATGACCCCTTTCATCACAATGCCCAATGCCACCTCTCATCACAATTCTCCATGGCATTTGTCATCACGATGCTCCATGATACCTGTCATCACATTGCTCCATGACACTTGTCATCACAATGCTCCATGGCCCCTCTCATTTCTGTGCTCCATAATAACTTTAATCACATTTCTAGATGACAAGTGCCATCACAATGCCCCATGACATTGTCATCACAATTCGCCATGACCATTGTCATCACAATGCTCCATGAACCATGTCATCACAGGGTCCCAGGACACTTGTCATCACAATGATCCATTACCACTTTCATCACAATGCTCCATGACCACTGTCATCTCAATGCCCCATGGCCTTTGTATTCACAATGCTCCATGGCCCCTGTAATCACAGTGCTCCATAAAACCTTTCATCATAATTCTCCATGACCACTGCCATCTCAATGCCTCATGACGCCTGTCATCACAATTCTCCAAGGCCCCTCTCATCACAATGCTCCATGACACTTGTCATCACATTGCTCCATAACACCTGTCATCACAGTGTTCCCTGCCCACGTCATCACAATGCTCCATGTCCCCTATAATCACAATGCTCCAAGCCTTTTTCCTCACAATGCTCCAGAATTTTTTCATCACAATGTTCCATGACCGTGGCATCACAATGCTCCACGGCCCTTGTCATCACAATGCTCCAGAATTCTGGTCATCACAATGTTCCATGGACGTGTCATCACAAACCTACATGACCCTGGTCATCACCGTTCTCCATGACCTTTGTCATCACAATGCTCTATGTCACTATTCATCACAATTCTCAATGACCACTTTAATCACTATGCTCGCTGACCATTTTCATCACATTTCTCTATTGTCATTACAATTCCCCATGACCCCTTTCTTCACCATGCTCCATGCTGCCTGTCATCACAATGCTCCATGGCTTTTGTTACCACAATGCGCCAGGACAAGTTTCATCACAATACCCCATCCCCCTTGTCATCACAGTGCATAATGAAAGCTTTCATTACAATGCTCCGTGACTCTTGTCATCACAATGCTCCATGGCCTTTATCGTCACAATGCTCCCAGGCACTTTTCATCACGATGTTCCAAGAAAACTTTCATCACATTGCTCCATGACCATTGTCATCACAATAGTCCATAGCCTTGTCAACACAATGCTGCATAATCCCTGTCATCAAAATTCTCCATGACTGCTGTCATCACAATAATCCAGGACAATTTTCATAACAATGCTTCATGCCCCCAGTCATCACAGTGCTCCATGATACCTTTCATCACAATTCCTAGATGATCAATGTCATCACAATGCCCAATGACACCTGTCATCACAATTCGCTATGACCCTTGTCATCACAATACTCGATGAACCGTGTCATCACAGTGTTCCAGGACACATGTCATCACAATGATTCATTACTATTTTCATCACAATGCTCCAATACACCTGTCATCACAATGCTCCATGGCCCCTGTTATCATATTGCTCCATGATCTCTTTCATCACAATGCTCCATGACCACTGTCATCACCATACCTCAAGACGCCTGTCATCTCAATGCTCCATGGCTCTTTTCATCACAATGCCCCATGGGCCCTGTGATCACAATGCTCCATGCCCTTGTCATCAAAGTGCTCCAGAACTCTTGTCATCATAATGCTCCATGCCAATGTCATCAAAATGTCCCATGACACTTGTCATCACAATGCTCCATGGCTTATGCCATCACAATTTTCCATGGCCCCTGTCATCACAATGCTCCATGCCCTTTTCATCAAAATGCTCCAGAACTCTTGTCATCATAATGCTCCATGCCAATGTCATCAAAATGCCCCATGACACTTGTCATCTCAATGCTCCATGGCCTTTGTCATCACAATGTTCCATGGCCCCTGTCATCACAGTGCTCCATTATACCTTTCATCACAATTCTAGATGACCACTGTCATCACCATGCCCCATGACAGATGTCATAACAATTCGCCATGGTCCTTGTCATCACAATGCTCCATGAACCTTGTCATCACAAGGTTCCAGGACTCTTGTCATCACAATGATCCATGATCACTTTCATCACAATGCTCCATGAAACCTGTCACCTCAATGCTCCATAGCCTTTGTATTCACAATGCTCCATGGCCCCTGTAATCACAGTGCTCCATGACCCCTTTCATCACAATGATCCAAGACCGCTGTCATTACAATGTCCCATGACGCCTGCCACCACAAATCTCCAAGGCCTCTCTTACCAAAAAGCTCCATGATCCCTGTCAGTACAATGTTCGATGACACTTTTCATCACAATGCTCCATGACCCCTGTCATCACAAAGTTCTCTGCCCATATCATCACAATGCTCCTTGTCACCTTTCATCACAATGCTCCATGTCCTTTCATCACAATGCTCCATAATTCTTGTCATCGCAATGTTCCTTGACCGTGTCATCACAATGCTCCATGACCCTTGTCATCACAAAGCTCCATGACCCCTGTCATCACAATGATCCATGATTCCTTTCCTCACAGTGCTCCAGTACCCTTTTCATCACAATGCTCCATGCCATTGTCAGCACAATGCTCCTTGGACCCTGTCATCAAAATGCTCCATCCCCTTTTCATCACAATGCTCCAGATATCCTATCATTACAATGCTCCATGCCCGTGTCAACACAATGCTTCATGACCCCTGTCATCAAAATGCTTTATGAACATTCTTATCACAATGTTCCATGACCCCTGTCATCAAAATGATCCATGACCGTTGTCATCACAATGCTGCATGATACTTTTCATCCCAATCCTCTGGGACTGCTGTCATCATAATGCTCCAGGACAATTTTCATCACAATGCTCCATGCCCCCAGTCATCACAGTGCCCCATAAGCCCTGTAATCCCAATGCTCCATGACCCTGTTATCACAATGCTACATGACCCCTGTCATCACATTGTTCCATGGCCTATGTATTCACAATGTTCCATGGACCCTGTAATCACACTGCTCCATGTTCCTTTTCAACACAATGCTCCATGACCCCTGTCATCACAATGTTCCATGAAAGTTGTCATCAAAATGCTCCATGACCCCGGTCACCACAAGGTTCCCTGCCCTTGTCATCACAATGGTACATGGCCTTGTCATCACAATGTTCCATGGCCTCTGTCATCACCATGCTCCATGGTCTTTCTCATCACAATGCTCTATGACCCCTGTCATCACAATGCTTGATGACCATTGTCATCACAATGCTCCAAGGTCCCTGTCATCACAATGCCTCATGGTCTTTGTAATCACAATGCTCAATGACCACTGTCATCATAATGCTCCATGCCGTTGTCATCACAATGCTCCATGGCCCCTGTAATCACAATGCTCCATGCGCTTGTCATCACAATGCTCCAGAACATTTGTCATCATAATGCTCCATTCCCGTGTCATCACATTGCTCAATGACACTTGTCATCAAAATGTTCCTTGGTCTTTGTCATCACAATGCTCCATGATCCCAGTCATCACAATGATCCCTGCCAATGTCATCACAATGCTCCATGTCTCCTGTAATCACAATGCTCCATGCCCTTGTCATCACAATGCTCCAGTTCTGTTGTCATCACCATGCTTCATGCCAGTGTCATCACAATGCTCCATGAATCTTGTCTTCACAATGCTCCATGGCCCATGTCATCACAATGCTCCATGACCCCTGTGATCACAATGCTCTATGGCCTTTGTCATCACAATGACACGTGACCCCCGTCAACACAATGCCTGATGAACCCTGACATCAAAATGCTAAATGGCACTTGTCCTCACAATGCTATATGAAGCCTGTCATCACTATTCACCATGTCACTTGTTTTCACAATGCTCCATGCCCCCTGTAATCCCAGTACTCCATGACCCCTTTCATCACAATGCCCAATGCCACCTCTCATCACAATTCTCCATGGCATTTGTCATCACGATGCTCCATGATACCTGTCATCACATTGCTCCATGACACTTGTCATCACAATGCTCCATGGCCCCTCTCATTTCTGTGCTCCATAATAACTTTAATCACATTTCTAGATGACCAGTGCCATCACAATGCCCCATGACATTGTCATCACAATTCGCCATGACCATTGTCATCACAATGCTCCATGAACCATGTCATCACAGGGTCCCAGGACACTTGTCATCACAATGATCCATTACCACTTTCATCACAATGCTCCATGACCACTGTCATCTCAATGCCCCATGGCCTTTGTATTCACAATGCTCCATGGCCCCTGTAATCACAGTGCTCCATAACACCTTTCATCATAATTCTCCATGACCACTGCCATCTCAATGCCTCATGAGGCCTGTCATCACAATTCTCCAAGGCCCCTCTCATCACAATGCTCCATGACACTTGTCATCACATTGCTCCATAACACCTGTCATCACAGTGTTCCCTGCCCACGTCATCACAATGCTCCATGTCCCCTATAATCACAATGCTCCAAGCCTTTTTCCTCACAATGCTCCAGAATTTTGTCATCACAATGTTCCATGACCGTGGCATCACAATGCTCCACGGCCCTTGTCATCACAATGCTCCAGAATTCTGGTCATCACAATGTTCCATGGACGTGTCATCACAAACCTACATGACCCTGGTCATCACAGTTCTCCATGACCTTTGTCATCACAATGCTCTATGTCACTATTCATCACAATTCTCAATGACCACTTTAATCACTATGCTCGCTGACCATTTTCATCACATTTCTCTATTGTCATTACAATTCCCCATGACCCCTTTCTTCACCATGCTCCATGCTGCCTGTCATCACAATGCTCCATGGCTTTTGTTACCACAATGCGCCAGGACAAGTTTCATCACAATACCCCATCCCCCTTGTCATCACAGTGCATAATGAAAGCTTTCATTACAATGCTCCGTGACTCTTGTCATCACAATGCTCCATGGCCTTTATCGTCACAATGCTCCCAGGCACTTTTCATCACGATGTTCCAAGAAAACTTTCATCACATTGCTCCATGACCATTGTCATCACAATAGTCCATAGCCTTGTCAACACAATGCTGCATAATCCCTGTCATCAAAATTCTCCATGACTGCTGTCATCACAATAATCCAGGACAATTTTCATAACAATGCTTCATGCCCCCAGTCATCACAGTGCTCCATGATACCTTTCATCACAATTCCTAGATGATCAATGTCATCACAATGCCCAATGACACCTGTCATCACAATTCGCTATGACCCTTGTCATCACAATACTCGATGAACCGTGTCATCACAGTGTTCCAGGACACATGTCATCACAATGATTCATTACTATTTTCATCACAATGCTCCAATACACCTGTCATCACAATGCTCCATGGCCCCTGTTATCATATTGCTCCATGATCTCTTTCATCACAATGCTCCATGACCACTGTCATCACCATACCTCAAGACGCCTGTCATCTCAATGCTCCATGGCTCTTTTCATCACAATGCCCCATGGGCCCTGTGATCACAATGCTCCATGCCCTTGTCATCAAAGTGCTCCAGAACTCTTGTCATCATAATGCTCCATGCCAATGTCATCAAAATGTCCCATGACACTTGTCATCACAATGCTCCATGGCTTATGCCATCACAATTTTCCATGGCCCCTGTCATCACAATGCTCCATGCCCTTTTCATCAAAATGCTCCAGAACTCTTGTCATCATAATGCTCCATGCCAATGTCATCAAAATGCCCCATGACACTTGTCATCTCAATGCTCCATGGCCTTTGTCATCACAATGTTCCATGGCCCCTGTCATCACAGTGCTCCATTATACCTTTCATCACAATTCCAGATGACCACTGTCATCACCATGCCCCATTACAGATGTCATAACAATTCGCCATGGTCCTTGTCATCACAATGCTCCATGAACCTTGTCATCACAAGGTTCCAGGACTCTTGTCATCACAATGATCCATGATCACTTTCATCACAATGCTCCATGAAACCTGTCACCTCAATGCTCCATAGCCTTTTTATTCACAATGCTCCATGGCCCCTGTAATCACAGTGCTCCATGACCCCTTTCATCACAATGCTCCATGTCCTTTCATCACAATGCTTCATAATTCTTGTCATCGCAATGTTCCTTGACCGTGTCATCACAATGCTCCATGACCCTTGTCATCACAAAGCTCCATGACCCCTGTCATCACAATGATCCATGATTCCTTTCCTCACAGTGCTCCAGTACCCTTTTCATCACAATGCTCCATGCCATTGTCAGCACAATGCTCCTTGGACCCTGTCATCAAAATGCTCCATCCCCTTTTCATCACAATGCTCCAGATATCCTATCATTAAAATGCTCCATGCCCGTGTCAACACAATGCTTCATGACCCCTGTCATCAAAATGCTTTATGAACATTCTTATCACAATGTTCCATGAACCCTGTCATCAAAATGATCCATGAACGTTGTCATCACAATGCTGCATGATACCTTTCATCCCAATCCTCTGTGACTGCTGTCATCATAATGCTCCAGGACAATTTTCATCACAATGCTCCATGCCCCCTGTCATCACAGTGCCCCATAAGCCCTGTAATCCCAATGCTCCATGACCCTGTCATCACAATGCTACATGACCCCTGTCATCACATTGTTCCATGGCCTATGTATTCACAATGTTCCATGGACCCTGTAATCACACTGCTCCATGTTCCTTTTCAACACAATGCTCCATGACCCCTGTCATCACAATGTTCCATGAAAGTTGACATCAAAATGCTCCATGACCCCGGTCACCACAAGGTTCCCTGCCCTTGTCATCACAATGGTACATGGCCTTGTCATCACAATGTTCCATGGCCTCTGTCATCACCATGCTCCATGGTCTTTCTCATCACAATGCTCTATGACCCCTGTCATCACAATGCTTGATGACCATTGTCATCACAATGCTTCAAGGTCCCTGTCATCACAATGCCTCATGGTCTTTGTAATCACAATGCTCAATGACCACTGTCATCACAATGCTCCATGCCGTTGTCATCACAATGCTCCATGGCCCCTGTAATCACAATGCTCCATGCGCTTGTCATCACAATGCTCCAGAACATTTGTCATCATAATGCTCCATTCCCGTGTCATCACATTGCTCAATGACACTTGTCATCAAAATGTTCCTTGGTCTTTGTCATCACAATGCTCCATGATCCCTGTCATCACAATGATCCCTGCCAATGTCATCACAATGCTCCATGTCTCCTGTAATCACAATGCTCCATGCCCTTGTCATCACAATGCTCCAGTTCTGTTGTCATCACCATGCTTCATGCCAGTGTCATCACAATGCTCCATGAATCTTGTCTTCACAATGCTCCATGGCCCATGTCATCACAATGCTCCATGACCCCTGTGATCACAATGCTCTATGGCCTTTGTCATCACAATGACACGTGACCCCCGTCAACACAATGCCTGATGAACCCTGACATCAAAATGCTAAATGGCACTTGTCATCACAATGCTATATGAAGCCTGTCATCACTATTCACCATGTCACTTGTTTTCACAATGCTCCATGCCCCCTGTAATCCCAGTACTCCATGACCCCTTTCATCACAATGCCCAATGCCACCTCTCATCACAATTCTCCATGGCATTTGTCATCACGATGCTCCATGACACCTGTCATCACAATGCTCCATGACACTTGTCATCACAATGCTCCATGGCCCCTCTCATTACTGTGCTCCATAATAACTTGAATCACATTTCTAGATGACCAGTGCCATCACAATGCCCCATGACACTGTCATCACAATTCGCCATGACCATTGTCATCACAATGCTCCATGAACCATGTCATCACAGGGTCCCAGGACACTTGTCATCACAATGATCCATTACCACTTTCATCACAATGCTCCATGACCACTGTCTTCTCAATGCCCCATGGCCTTTGTATTCACAATGCTCCATGGCCCCTGTAATCACAGTGCTCCATAACACCTTTCATCATAATGCTCCATGACCACTGCCATCTCAATGCCTCATGACGCCTGTCATCACAATTCTCCAAGGCCCCTCTCATCACAATGCTCCATGACACTTGTCATCACATTGCTCCATAACAACTGTCATCACAGTGTTCCCTGCCCATGTCATCACAATGCTCCATGTCCCCTATAATCACAATGCTCCAAGCCTTTTTCCTCAAAATGCTCCAGAATTTTGTCATCACAATGTTCCATGACCGTGGCATCACAATGCTCCACGGCCCTTGTCATCACAATGCTCCAGAATTCTTGTCATCACAATGTTCCATGGACGTGTCATCACAAAGCTACATGACCCTGGTCATCACAGTTCTCCATAACCTTTGTCATCACAGTGCTCTATGTCACTATTCATCACAATTCTCAATGACCACTTTAATCACTATGCTCGCTGACCATTTTCATCACATTTCTCTATTGTCATTACAATTCCCCATGGCCCCTTTCTTCACCATGCTCCATGATGCCTGTCACCACAATGCTCCATGGCTTTTGTTACCACAATGCGCCAGGACCACTTTCATCACAATACTCCATCCCCCTTGTCATCACAGTGCATAATGAAAGCTTTCATTACAATGCTCCGTGACACTTGTCATCACAATGCTCCATGGCCTTTATCGTCACAATGCTCCCAGGCACTTTTCATCACGATGTTCCATGAAAACTTTCATCACATTGCTCCATGACCATTGTCATCACAATAGTCCATAGCCTTGTCAACACAATGCTGCATAATCCCTGTCATCACAATTCTCCATGACTGCTGTCATCACAATAATCCAGGACAATTTTCATCACAATGCTTCATGCCCCCAGTCATCACAGTGCTCCATGATACCTTTCATCACAATTCCTAGTTGATCAATGTCATCACAATGCCCAATGACCCCTGTCATCACAATTCGCTATGATCCTTGTCATCACAATATTCGATGAACCGTGTCATCACAGTGTTCCAGGACACATGTCATCACAATGATCCATTACTATTTTCATCACAATGCTCCAATACACCTGTCATCACAATGCTCCATGGCCCCTGTTATCATATTGCTCCATGATCTCTTTCATCACAATGCTCCATGACCACTGTCATCACCATACCTCAAGACGCCTGTCATCTCAATGCTCTATGGCTCTTTTCATCACAATGCCCCATGGGCCCTGTGATCACAATGCTCCATGCCCTTGTCATCAAAGTGCTCCAGAACTCTTGTCATCATAATGCTCTGTGCCAATGTCATCAAAATGTCCAATGACACTTGTCATCACAATGCTCCATGGCTTATGCCATCACAATTTTCCATGGCCCCTGTCATCACAATGCTCCATGCCCTTTTCATCAAAATGCTCCAGAACACTTGTCACCATAATGCTCCATGCCAATGTCATCAAAATGCCCCATGACACTTGTCATCACAATGCTCCATGGCCTTTGTCATCACAATGTTCCATGGCCCCTGTCATCACAGTGCTCCATTATACCTTTCATCACAATTCTAGATGACCACTGTCATCACCATGCCCCATGACAGATGTCATAACAATTTGCCATGGTCCTTGTCATCACAATGCTCCATGAACCTTGTCATCACAAGGTTCCAGGACTCTTGTCATCACAATGATCCATGATCACTTTCATCACAATGCTCCATGAAACCTGTCACCTCAATGCTCCATAGCCTTTGTATTCACAATGCTCCATGGCCCCTGTAATCACAGTGCTCCATGACCCCTTTCATCACAATGATCCAAAACCGCTGTCATTACAATGCCCCATGACGCCTGCCACCACAAATCTCCAAGGCCTCTCTTACCAAAAAGCTCCATGATCCCTGTCAGTACAATGTTCGATGACACTTTTCATCACAATGCTCCATGACCCCTGTCATCACAAAGTTCTCTGCCCATATCATCACAATGCTCCTTGTCACCTTTCATCACAATGCTCCATGTCCTTTCATCACAATGCTCCATAATTCTTGTCATCGCAATGTTCCTTGACAGTGTCATCACAAAGCTACATGACCCTGGTCATCACAGTTCTCCATGACCGTTGTCATCACAATGCTGCATGATACCTTTCATCCCAATCCTCTGGGACTGCTGTCATCATAATGCTCCAGGACAATTTTCATCACAATGCTCCATGCCCCCTGTCATCACAGTGCCCCATAAGCCCTGTAATCCCAATGCTCCATGACCCTGTCATCACAATGCTACATGACCCCTGTCATCACATTGTTCCATGGCCTATGTATTCACAATGTTCCATGGACCCTGTAATCACACTGCTCCATGTTCCTTTTCAACACAATGCTCCATGACCCCTGTCATCACAATGTACCATGAAAGTTGTCATCAAAATGCTCCATGACCCCGGTCACCACAAGGTTCCCTGCCCTTGTCATCACAATGGTACATGGCCTTGTCATCACAATGTTCCATGGCCTCTGTCATCACCATGCTCCATGGTCTTTCTCATCACAATGCTCTATGACCCCTGTCATCACAATGCTTGTTGACCATTGTCATCACAATGCTCCAAGGTCCCTGTCATCACAATGCCTCATGGTCTTTGTAATCACAATGCTCAATGACCACTGTCATCACAATGCTCCATGCCGTTGTTATCACAATGCTCCATGGCCCCTGTAATCACAATGCTCCATGCGCTTGTCATCACAATGCTCCAGAACATTTGTCATCATAATGCTCCATTCCCGTGTCATCACATTGCTCAATGACACTTGTCATCAAAATGATCCTTGGTCTTTGTCGTCACAATGCTCCATGATCCCTGTCATCACAATGATCCCTGCCAATGTCATCACAATGCTCCATGTCTCCTGTAATCACAATGCTCCATGCCCTTGTCATCATAATGCTCCACTTCTGTTGTCATCACCATGCTTCATGCCAGTGTCATCACAATGCTCCATGAATCTTGTCTTCACAATGCTCCATGGCCCATGTCATCACAATGCTCCATGACCCCTGTGATCACAATGCTCTATGGACTTTGTCATCACAATGACACGTGACCCCCGTCAACACAATGCCTGATGAACTCTGACATCAAAATGCTAAATGGCACTTGTCATCACAATGCTATATGAAGCCTGTCATCACTATTCACCATGTCACTTGTTTTCACAATGCTCCATGCCCCCTGTAATCCCAGTACACCATGACCCCTTTCATCACAATGCCCAATGCCACCTCTCATCACAATTCTCCATGGCATTTGTCATCACGAAGCTCCATAACACCTGTCATCACAATGCTCCATGACACTTGTCATCACAATGCTCCATGGCCCCTCTCATTACTGTGCTCCATAATAACTTTAATCACATTTCTAGATGACCAGTGCCACCACAATGCCCCATGATATTGTCATCACAATTCGCCATGACCATTGTCATCACAATGCTCCATGAACCATGTCATCACAGGGTCCCAGGACACTTGTCATCACAATGATCCATTACCACTTTCATCACAATGCGCCATGACAACTGTCATCTCAATGCCCCATGGCCTTTGTATTCACAATGCTCCATGGCCCCTGTAATCACAGTGCTCCATAACACCTTTCATCATAATGCTTCATGACCACTGCCATCTCAATGCCTCATGACGCCTGTCATCACAATTCTCCAAGGCCCCTCTCATCACAATACTCCATGACACTTGTCATCACATTGCTCCATAACACCTGTCATCACAGTGTTCCCTGCCCATGTCATCACAATGCTCCATGTCCCCTATAATCACAATGCTCCAAGCCTTTTTCCTCACAATGCTCCAGAATTTTGTCATCACAATGTTCCATGACCGTGGCATCACAATGCTCCACGGCCCTTGTCATCACAATGCTCCAGAATTCTTGTCATCACAATGTTCCATGGACGTGTCATCACAAAGCTACATGACCCTGGTCATCACAGTTCTCCATGACCTTTGTCATCACAATGCTCTATGTCACTATTCATCACAATTCTCAATGACCACTTTAATCACTATGCTTGCTGACCATTTTCATCACATTTCTCTATTGTCATTACAATTCCCCATGGCCCCTTTCTTCACCATGCTCCATGATGCCTGTCATCACAATGCTCCATGGCATTTGTTATCACAATGCGCCAGGACCAGTTTCATCACAATACTCCATCCCCCTTGTCATCACAGTGCATAATGAAAGCTTTCAGTACAATGCTCCGTGACACTTGTCATCACAATGCTCCATGGCCATTATCGTCACAATGCTCCCAGGCACTTTTCATCACGATGTTCCATGAAAACTTTCATCACATTGCTCCATGACCATTGTCATCACAATAGTCCATAGCCTTGTCAACACAATGCTGCATAATCCCTGTCATCACAATTCTCCATGACTGCTGTCATCACAATACTCCAGGACAATTTTCATAGCAATGCTTCATGCCCCCAGTCATCACAGTGCTCCATGATACCTTTCATCACAATTCCTAGATGATCAATGTCATCACAATGCCCAATGACACCTGTCATCACAATTCGCTATGAACCTTGTCATCACAATACTTGATGAACCGTGTCATCACAGTGTTCCAGGACACATGTCATCACAATGATCCATTACTATTTTCATCACAATGCTCCAATACACCTGTTATCACAATGCTCCATGGCCCCTGTTATCATATTGCTCCATGATCTCTTTCATCACAATGCTCCATGACCACTCTCATCACCATACCTCAAGACGCCTGTCATCTCAATGCTCCATGGCTCTTTTCATCACAATGCCCCATGGCCACTGTCATCACAATGCTCCATGCCCTTGTCATCAAAGTGCTCCAGAACTCTTGTCTTCATAATGCTCCATGCCAATGTCATCAAAATGTCCCATGACACTTGTCATCACAATGCTCCATGGCTTATGCCATCACAATTTTCCATGGCCCCTGTCATCACAATGCTCCATGCCCTTTTCATCAAAATGCTCCAGAACTCTGGTCATCATAATGCTCCATGCCAATGTCATCAAAATGCCCCATGACACTTGTCATCACAATGCTCCATGGCCTTTGTCATCACAATGTTCCATGGCCCCTGTCATCACAGTGCTCCATGATACCTTTCATCACAATTCTAGATGACCACTGTCATCACAATGCCCCATGACAGATGTCATAACAATTCGCCATGGTCCTTGTCATCACAATGCTCCATGAACCTTGTAATCACAAGGTTCCAGGACTCTTGTCATCACAATGATCCATGATCACTTTCATCACAATGCTCCATGAAACCTGTCACCTCAATGCTCCGTAGCCTTTGTATTCACAATGCTCCATGGCCCCTGTAATCACAGTGCTCCATGACCCCTTTCATCACAATGATCCAAAACCGCTGTCATTACAATGCCCCATGACGCCTGCCACCACAAATCTCCAAGGCCTCTCTTACCAAAAAGCTCCATGATCCCTGTCAGTACAATGTTCGATGACACTTTTCATCACAATGCTCCATGACCCCTGTCATCACAAAGTTCTCTGCCCATATCATCACAATGCTCCTTGTCACCTTTCATCACAATGCTCCATGTCCTTTCATCACAATGCTCCATAATTCTTGTCATCGCAATGTTCCTTGACAGTGTCATCACAAAGCTACATGACCCTGGTCATCACAGTTCTCCATGACCGTTGTCATCACAATGCTGCATGATACCTTTCATCCCAATCCTCTGGGACTGCTGTCATCATAATGCTCCAGGACAATTTTCATCACAATGCTCCATGCCCCCTGTCATCACAGTGCCCCATAAGCCCTGTAATCCCAATGCTCCATGACCCTGTCATCACAATGCTACATGACCCCTGTCATCACATTGTTCCATGGCCTATGTATTCACAATGTTCCATGGACCCTGTAATCACACTGCTCCATGTTCCTTTTCAACACAATGCTCCATGACCCCTGTCATCACAATGTACCATGAAAGTTGTCATCAAAATGCTCCATGACCCCGGTCACCACAAGGTTCCCTGCCCTTGTCATCACAATGGTACATGGCCTTGTCATCACAATGTTCCATGGCCTCTGTCATCACCATGCTCCATGGTCTTTCTCATCACAATGCTCTATGACCCCTGTCATCACAATGCTTGTTGACCATTGTCATCACAATGCTCCAAGGTCCCTGTCATCACAATGCCTCATGGTCTTTGTAATCACAATGCTCAATGACCACTGTCATCATAATGCTCCATGCCGTTGTCATCACAATGCTCCATGGCCCCTGTAATCACAATGCTCCATGCGCTTGTCATCACAATGCTCCAGAACATTTGTCATCATAATGCTCCATTCCCGTGTCATCACATTGCTGAATGACACTTTTCATCAAAATGTTCCTTGGTCTTTGTCATCACAATGCTCCATGATCCCAGTCATCACAATGATCCCTGCCAATGTCATCACAATGCTCCATGTCTCCTGTAATCACAATGCTCCATGCCCTTGTCATCACAATGCTCCAGTTCTGTTGTCATCACCATGCTTCATGCCAGTGTCATCACAATGCTCCATGAATCTTGTCTTCACAATGCTCCATGGCCCATGTCATCACAATGCTCCATGACCCCTGTGATCACAATGCTCTATGGCCTTTGTCATCACAATGACACGTGACCCCCGTCAACACAATGCCTGATGAACCCTGACATCAAAATGCTAAATGGCACTTGTCATCACAATGCTATATGAAGCCTGTCATCACTATTCACCATGTCACATGTTTTCACAATGCTCCATGCCCCCTGTAATCCCAGTACTCCATGACCCCTTTCATCACAATGCCCAATGCCACCTCTCATCACAATTCTCCATGACATTTGTCATCACGGTGCTCCATGACACCTGTCATCACATTGCTCCATGACACTTGTCATCACAATGCTCCATGGCCCCTCTCATTTCTGTGCTCCATAATAACTTTAATCACATTTCTAGATGACCAGTGCCATCACAATGCCCCATGACATTGTCATCACAATTCGCCATGACCATTGTCATCACAATGCTCCATGAACCATGTCATCACTGGGTCCCAGGACACTTGTCATCACAATGATCCATTACCACTTTCATCACAATGCTCCATGACCACTGTCATCTCAATGCCCCATGGCCTTTGTGTTCACAATGCTCCATGGCCCCTGTAATCACAGTGCTCCATAACACCTTTCATCATAATGCTCCATGACCACTGCCATCTCAATGCCTCATGACGCCTGTCATCACAATTCTCCAAGGCCCCTCTCATCACAATGCTCCATGACACTTGTCATCACATTGCTCCATAACACCTGTCATCACAGTGTTCCCTGCCCACGTCATCACAATGCTCCATGTCCCCTATAATCACAATGCTCCAAGCCTTTTTCCTCACAATGCTCCAGAATTTTGTCATCACAATGTTCCATGACCGTGGCATCACAATGCTCCACGGCCCTTGTCATCACAATGCTCCAGAATTCTTGTCATCACAATGTTCCATGGACGTGTCATCACAAAGCTACATGACCCTGGTCATCACAGTTCTCCATGACCTTTGTCATCACAATGCTCTATGTCACTATTCATCACAATTCCCAATGACCACTTTAATCACTATGCTCGCTGACCATTTTCATCACATTTCT
This sequence comes from Balaenoptera physalus, assembly GCF_965194825.1. NCBI lineage: Eukaryota > Metazoa > Chordata > Mammalia > Artiodactyla > Balaenopteridae > Balaenoptera > Balaenoptera physalus. The sequence continues at coordinate 942,496 of NW_028126378.1, forward strand.
CTATTGTCATTACAATTCCCCATGACCCCTTTCTTCACCATGCTCCATGCTGCCTGTCATCACAATGCTCCATGGCTTTTGTTACCACAATGCGCCAGGACAAGTTTCATCACAATACCCCATCCCCCTTGTCATCACAGTGCATAATGAAAGCTTTCATTACAATGCTCCGTGACTCTTGTCATCACAATGCTCCATGGCCTTTATCGTCACAATGCTCCCAGGCACTTTTCATCACGATGTTCCAAGAAAACTTTCATCACATTGCTCCATGACCATTGTCATCACAATAGTCCATAGCCTTGTCAACACAATGCTGCATAATCCCTGTCATCAAAATTCTCCATGACTGCTGTCATCACAATAATCCAGGACAATTTTCATAACAATGCTTCATGCCCCCAGTCATCACAGTGCTCCATGATACCTTTCATCACAATTCCTAGATGATCAATGTCATCACAATGCCCAATGACACATGTCTTCACAATTCGCTATGACCCTTGTCATCACAATACTCGATGAACCGTGTCATCACAGTGTTCCAGGACAGATGTCATCACAATGATCCATTACTATTTTCATCACAATGCTCCAATACACCTGTCATCACAATGCTCCATGGCCCCTGTTATCATATTGCTCCATGATCTCTTTCATCACAATGCTCCATGACCACTGTCATCACCATACCTCAAGACGCCTGTCATCTCAATGCTCCATGGCTCTTTTCATCACAATGCCCCATGGGCCCTGTGATCACAATGCTCCATGCCCTTGTCATCAAAGTGCTCCAGAACTCTTGTCATCATAATGCTCCATGCCAATGTCATCAAAATGTCCCATGACACTTGTCATCACAATGCTCCATGGCTTATGCCATCACAATTTTCCATGGCCCCTGTCATCACAATGCTCCATGCCCTTTTCATCAAAATGCTCAAGAACTCTTGTCATCATAATGCTCCATGCCAATGTCATCAAAATGCCCCATGACACTTGTCATCTCAATGCTCCATGGCCTTTGTCATCACAATGTTCCATGGCCCCTGTCATCACAGTGCTCCATTATACCTTTCATCACAATTCTAGATGACCACTGTCATCACCATGCCCCATTACAGATGTCATAACAATTCGCCATGGTCCTTGTCATCTCAATGCTCCATGAACCTTGTCATCACAAGGTTCCAGGACTCTTGTCATCACAATGATCCATGATCACTTTCATCACAATGCTCCATGAAACCTGTCACCTCAATGCTCCATAGCCTTTGTATTCACAATGCTCCATGGCCCCTGTAATCACAGTGCTCCATGACCCCTTTCATCACAATGATCCAAGACCGCTGTCATTACAATGCCCCATGACGCCTGCCACCACAAATCTCCAAGGCCTCTCTTACCAAAAAGCTCCATGATCCCTGTCAGTACAATGTTCGATGACACTTTTCATCACAATGCTCCATGACCCCTGTCATCACAAAGTTCTCTGCCCATATCATCACAATGCTCCTTGTCACCTTTCATCACAATGCTCCATGTCCTTTCATCACAATGCTCCATAATTCTTGTCATCGCAATGTTCCTTGACCGTGTCATCACAATGCTCCATGACCCTTGTCATCACAAAGCTCCATGACCCCTGTCATCACAATGATCCATGATTCCTTTCCTCACAGTGCTCCAGTACCCTTTTCATCACAATGCTCCATGCCATTGTCAGCACAATGCTCCTTGGACCCTGTCATCAAAATGCTCCATCCCCTTTTCATCACAATGCTCCAGATATCCTATCATTACAATGCTCCATGCCCGTGTCAACACAATGCTTCATGACACCTGTCATCAAAATGCTTTATGAACATTCTTATCACAATGTTCCATGACCCCTGTCATCAAAATGATCCATGACCGTTGTCATCACAATGCTGCATGATAACTTTCATCCCAATCCTCTGGGACTGCTGTCATCATAATGCTCCAGGACAATTTTCATCACAATGCTCCATGCCCCCTGTCATCACAGTGCCCCATAAGCCCTGTAATCCCAATGCTCCATGACCCTGTCATCACAATGCTACATGACCCCTGTCATCACATTGTTCCATGGCCTATGTATTCACAATGTTCCATGGACCCTGTAATCACACTGCTCCATGTTCCTTTTCAACACAATGCTCCATGACCCCTGTCATCACAATGTTCCATGAAAGTTGTCATCAAAATGCTCCATGACCCCGGTCACCACAAGGTTCCCTGCCCTTGTCATCACAATGGTACATGGCCTTGTCATCACAATGTTCCATGGCCTCTGTCATCACCATGCTCCATGGTCTTTCTCATCACAATGCTCTATGACCCCTGTCATCACAATGCTTGATGACCATTGTCATCACAATGCTCCAAGGTCCCTGTCATCACAATGCCTCATGGTCTTTGTAATCACAATGCTCAATGACCACTGTCATCATAATGCTCCATGCCGTTGTCATCACAATGATCCATGGCCCCTGTAATCACAATGCTCCATGCGCTTGTCATCACAATGCTCCAGAACCTTTGTCATCATAATGCTCCATTCCCGTGTCATCACATTGCTCAATGACACTTGTCATCAAAATGTTCCTTGGTCTTTGTCATCACAATGCTCCATGATCCCAGTCATCACAATGATCCCTGCCAATGTCATCACAATGCTCCATGTCTCCTGTAATCACAATGCTCCATGCCCTTGTCATCACAATGCTCCAGTTCTGTTGTCATCACCATGCTTCATGCCAGTGTCATCACAATGCTCCATGAATCTTGTCTTCACAATGCTCCATGGCCCATGTCATCACAATGCTCCATGACCCCTGTGATCACAATGCTCTATGGCCTTTGTCATCACAATGACACGTGACCCCCGTCAACACAATGCCTGATGAACCCTGACATCAAAATGCTAAATGGCACTTGTCATCACAATGCTATATGAAGCCTGTCATCACTATTCACCATGTCACATGTTTTCACAATGCTCCATGCCCCCTGTAATCCCAGTACTCCATGACCCCTTTCATAACAATGCCCAATGCCACCTCTCATCACAATTCTCCATGGCATTTGTCATCGCGATGCTCCATGACACCTATCATCACATTGCTCCATGACATTTGTCATCACAATGCTCCATGGCCCCTCTCATTACTGTGCTCCATAATAACTTGAATCACATTTCTAGATGACCAGTGCCATCACAATGCCCCATGACATTGTCATTACAATTCGCCAAGACCATTGTCATCACAATGCTCCATGAACCATGTCATCACAGGGTCCCAGGACACTTGTCATCACAATGATCCATTACCACTTTCATCACAATGCTCCATGACCACTGTCATCTCAATGCCCCATGGCCTTTGTCTTCACAATGCTCCATGGCCCCTGTAATCACAGTGCTCCATAACACCTTTCATCATAATGCTCCATGACCACTGCCATCTCAATGCCTCATGATGCCTGTCATCACAATTCTCCAAGGCCCCTCTCATCACAATGCTCCATGACACTTGTCATCACATTGCTCCATAACACCTGTCATCACAGTGTTCCCTGCCCATGTCATCACAATGCTCCATGTCCCCTATAATCACAATGCTCCAAGCCTTTTTCCTCACAATGCTCCAGAATTTTGTCATCACAATGTTCCATGACTGTGGCATCACAATGCTCCACGGCCCTTGTCATCACAATGCTCCAGAATTCTGGTCATCACAATGTTCCATGGACGTGTCATCACAAAGCTACATGACCCTGGTCATCACAGTTCTACATGACCTTTGTCATCACAATGCTCTATGTCACTATTCATCACAATTCTCAATGACCACTTTAATCACTATGCTCGCTGACCATTTTCATCACATTTCTCTATTGTCATTACAATTCCCCATGGCCCCTTTCTTCACCATGCTCCATGATGCCTGTCATCACAATGCTCCATGGCTTTTGTTATCACAATGCGCCAGGACAAGTTTCATCACAATACCCCATCCCCCTTGTCATCACAGTGCATAATGAAAGCTTTCATTACAAGGCTCCGTGACTCTTGTCATCACAATGCTCCATGGCCTTTATCGTCACAATGCTCCCAGGCACTTTTCATCACGATGTTCCAAGAAAACTTTCATCACATTGCTCCATGACCATTGTCATCACAATAGTCCATAGCCTTGTCAACACAATGCTGCATAATCCCTGTCATCACAATTCTCCATGACTGCTGTCATCACAATAACCCAGGACAATTTTCATAACAATGCTTCATGCCCCCAGTCATCACAGTGCTCCATGATACCTTTCATCACAATTCCTAGATGATCAATGTCATCACAATGCCCAATGACACCTGTCATCACAATTCGCTATGACCCTTGTCATCACAATACTCGATGAACCGTGTCATCACAGTGTTCCAGGACACATGTCATCACAATGATCAATTATTATTTTCATCACAATGCTCCAATACACCTGTCATCACAATGCTCCATGGCCCCTGTTATCATATTGCTCCATGATCTCTTTCATCACAATGCTCCATGACCACTGTCATCACCATACCTCAAGACGCCTGTCATCTCAATGCTCCATGGCTCTTTTCATCACAATGCCCCATGGCCACTGTCATCACAATGCTCCATGCCCTTTTCATCAAAATGCTCCAGAACTCTTGTCATCATAATGCTCCATGCCAATGTCATCAAAATGTCCATTGACACTTGTCATCACAATGCTCCATGGCTTATGCCATCACAATTTTCCATGGCCCCTGTCATCACAATGCTCCATGCCCTTTTCATCAAAATGCTCCAGAACTCTTGTCATCATAATGCTCCAGGCCAATGTCATCAAAATGCCCCATGACACTTGTCATCACAATGCTCCATGGCCTTTGTCAGCACAATGTTCCATGGCCCCTGTCATCACAGTGCTCCATTATACCTTTCATCACAATTCTAGATGACCACTGTCATCACCATGCCCCATGACAGATGTCATAACAATTCGCCATGGTCCTTGTCATCACAATGCTCCATGAACCTTGTCATCACAAGGTTCCAGGACTCTTGTCATCACAATGATCCATGATCACTTTCATCACAATGCTCCATGAAACCTGTCACCTCAATGCTCCATAGCCTTTGTATTCACAATGCTCCATGGCCCCTGTAATCACAGTGCTCCATGACCCCTTTCATCACAATGATCCAAGACCGCTGTCATTACAATGCCCCATGACGCCTGCCACCACAAATCTCCAAGGCCTCTCTTACCAAAAAGCTCCATGATCCCTGTCAGTACAATGTTCGATGACACTTTTCATCACAATGCTCCATGACCCCTGTCATCACAAAGTTCTCTGCCCATATCATCACAATGCTCCTTGTCACCTTTCATCACAATGCTCCATGTCCTTTCATCACAATGCTCCATAATTCTTGTCATCACAATGTTCCATGGACGTGTCATCACAAAGCTACATGACCCTGGTCATCACAGTTCTCCATGACCGTTGTCATCACAATGCTGCATGATACCTTTCATCCCAATCCTCTGGGACTGCTGTCATCATAATGCTCCAGGACAATTTTCATCACAATGCTCCATGCCCCCTGTCATCACAGTGCCCCATAAGCCCTGTAATCCCAATGCTCCATGACCCTGTCATCACAATGCTACATGACCCCTGTCATCACATTGTTCCATGGCCTATGTATTCACAATGTTCCATGGACCCTGTAATCACACTGCTCCATGTTCCTTTTCAACACAATGCTCCATGACCCCTGTCATCACAATGTTCGATGAAAGTTGTCATCAAAATGCTCCATGACCCCGGTCACCACAAGGTTCCCTGCCCTTGTCATCACAATGGTACATGGCCTTGTCATCACAATGTTCCATGGCCTCTGTCATCACCATGCTCCATGGTCTTTCTCATCACAATGCTCTATGACCCCTGTCATCACAATGCTTGTTGACCATTGTCATCACAATGCTCCAAGGTCCCTGTCATCACAATGCCTCATGGTCTTTGTAATCACAATGCTCAATGACCACTGTCATCATAATGCTCCATGCCGTTGTCATCACAATGCTCCATGGCCCCTGTAATCACAATGCTCCATGCGCTTGTCATCACAATGCTCCAGAACATTTGTCATCATAATGCTCCATTCCCGTGTCATCACATTGCTGAATGACACTTTTCATCAAAATGTTCCTTGGTCTTTGTCATCACAATGCTCCATGATCCCAGTCATCACAGTGATCCCTGCCAATGTCATCACAATGCTCCATGTCTCCTGTAATCACAATGCTCCATGCCCTTGTCATCACAATGCTCCAGTTCTGTTGTCATCACCATGCTTCATGCCAGTGTCATCACAATGCTCCATGAATCTTGTCTTCACAATGCTCCATGGCCCATGTCATCACAATGCTCCATGACCCCTGTGATCACAATGCTCTATGGCCTTTGTCATCACAATGACACGTGACCCCCGTCAACACAATGCCTGATGAACCCTGACATCAAAATGCTAAATGGCACTTGTCATCACAATGCTATATGAAGCCTGTCATCACTATTCACCATGTCACATGTTTTCACAATGCTCCATGCCCCCTGTAATCCCAGTACTCCATGACCCCTTTCATCACAATGCCCAATGCCACCTCTCATCACAATTCTCCATGGCATTTGTCATCACGGTGCTCCATGACACCTGTCATCACATTGCTCCATGACACTTGTCATCACAATGCTCCATGGCCCCTCTCATTTCTGTGCTCCATAATAACTTTAATCACATTTCTAGATGACCAGTGCCATCACAATGCCCCATGACATTGTCATCACAATTCGCCATGACCATTGTCATCACAATGCTCCATGAACCATGTCATCACTGGGTCCCAGGACACTTGTCATCACAATGATCCATTACCACTTTCATCACAATGCTCCATGACCACTGTCATCTCAATGCCCCATGGCCTTTGTGTTCACAATGCTCCATGGCCCCTGTAATCACAGTGCTCCATAACACCTTTCATCATAATGCTCCATGACCACTGCCATCTCAATGCCTCATGACGCCTGTCATCACAATTCTCCAAGGCCCCTCTCATCACAATGCTCCATGACACTTGTCATCACATTGCTCCATAACACCTGTCATCACAGTGTTCCCTGCCCACGTCATCACAATGCTCCATGTCCCCTATAATCACAATGCTCCAAGCCTTTTTCCTCACAATGCTCCAGAATTTTGTCATCACAATGTTCCATGACCGTGGCATCACAATGCTCCACGGCCCTTGTCATCACAATGCTCCAGAATTCTTGTCATCACAATGTTCCATGGACGTGTCATCACAAAGCTACATGACCCTGGTCATCACAGTTCTCCATGACCTTTGTCATCACAATGCTCTATGTCACTATTCATCACAATTCCCAATGACCACTTTAATCACTATGCTCGCTGACCATTTTCATCACATTTCTCTATTGTCATTACAATTCCCCATGACCCCTTTCTTCACCATGCTCCATGCTGCCTGTCATCACAATGCTCCATGGCTTTTGTTACCACAATGCGCCAGGACAAGTTTCATCACAATACACCATCCCCCTTGTCATCACAGTGCATAATGAAAGCTTTCATTACAATGCTCCGTGACTCTTGTCATCACAATGCTCCATGGCCTTTATCGTCACAATGTTCCCAGGCACTTTTCATCACGATGTTCCAAGAAAACTTTCATCACATTGCTCCATGACCATTGTCATCACAATAGTCCATAGCCTTGTCAACACAATGCTGCATAATCCCTGTCATCAAAATTCTCCATGACTGCTGTCATCACAATAATCCAGGACAATTTTCATAACAATGCTTCATGCCCCCAGTCATCACAGTGCTCCATGATACCTTTCATCACAATTCCTAGATGATCAATGTCATCACAATGCCCAATGACACCTGTCATCACAATTCGCTATGACCCTTGTCATCACAATACTCGATGAACCGTGTCATCACAGTGTTCCAGGACAGATGTCATCACAATGATCCATTACTATTTTCATCACAATGCTCCAATACACCTGTCATCACAATGCTCCATGGCCCCTGTTATCATATTGCTCCATGATCTCTTTCATCACAATGCTCCATGACCACTGTCATCACCATACCTCAAGACGCCTGTCATCTCAATGCTCCATGGCTCTTTTCATCACAATGCCCCATGGGCCCTGTGATCACAATGCTCCATGCCCTTGTCATCAAAGTGCTCCAGAACTCTTGTCATCATAATGCTCCATGCCAATGTCATCAAAATGTCCCATGACACTTGTCATCACAATGCTCCATGGCTTATGCCATCACAATTTTCCATGGCCCCTGTCATCACAATGCTCCATGCCCTTTTCATCAAAATGCTCAAGAACTCTTGTCATCATAATGCTCCATGCCAATGTCATCAAAATGCCCCATGACACTTGTCATCTCAATGCTCCATGGCCTTTGTCATCACAATGTTCCATGGCCCCTGTCATCACAGTGCTCCATTATACCTTTCATCACAATTCTAGATGACCACTGTCATCACCATGCCCCATTACAGATGTCATAACAATTCGCCATGGTCCTTGTCATCTCAATGCTCCATGAACCTTGTCATCACAAGGTTCCAGGACTCTTGTCATCACAATGATCCATGATCACTTTCATCACAATGCTCCATGAAACCTGTCACCTCAATGCTCCATAGCCTTTGTATTCACAATGCTCCATGGCCCCTGTAATCACAGTGCTCCATGACCCCTTTCATCACAATGATCCAAGACCGCTGTCATTACAATGCCCCATGACGCCTGCCACCACAAATCTCCAAGGCCTCTCTTACCAAAAAGCTCCATGATCCCTGTCAGTACAATGTTCGATGACACTTTTCATCACAATGCTCCATGACCCCTGTCATCACAAAGTTCTCTGCCCATATCATCACAATGCTCCTTGTCACCTTTCATCACAATGCTCCATGTCCTTTCATCACAATGCTCTATAATTCTTGTCATCGCAGTGTTCCATGACCGTGTCATCACAATGCTCCATGACCCTTGTCATCACAAAGCTCCATGACCCCTGTCATCACAATGATCCATGATTCCTTTCCTCACAGTGCTCCAGTACCCTTTTCATCACAATGCTCCATGCCATTGTCAGCACAATGCACCTTGGACCCTGTCATCAAAATGCTCCATCCCCTTTTCATCACAATGCTCCAGATATCCTATCATTACAATGCTCCATGCCCGTGTCAACACAATGCTTCATGACCCCTGTCATCAAAATGCTTTATGAACATTCTTATCACAATGTTCCATGACCCCTGTCATCAAAATGATCCATGACCGTTGTCATCACAATGCTGCATGATACCTTTCATCCCAATCCTCTGGGACTGCTGTCATCATAATGCTCCAGGACAATTTTCATCACAATGCTCCATGCCCCCTGTCATCACAGTGCCCCATAAGCCCTGTAATCCCAATGCTCCATGACCCTGTCATCACAATGCTACATGACCCCTGTCATCACATTGTTCCATGGCCTATGTATTCACAATGTTCCATGGACCCTGTAATCACACTGCTCCATGTTCCTTTTCAACACAATGCTCCATGACCCCTGTCATCACAATGTTCCATGAAAGTTGTCATCAAAATGCTCCATGACCCCGGTCACCACAAGGTTCCCTGCCCTTGTCATCACAATGGTACATGGCCTTGTCATCACAATGTTCCATGGCCTCTGTCATCACCATGCTCCATGGTCTGTCTCATCACAATGCTCTATGACCCCTGTCATCACAATGCTTGATGACCATTGTCATCACAATGCTCCAAGGTCCCTGTCATCACAATGCCTCATGGTCTTTGTAATCACAATGCTCAATGACCACTGTCATCATAATGCTCCATGCCGTTGTCATCACAATGATCCATGGCCCCTGTAATCACAATGCTCCATGCGCTTGTCATCACAATGCTCCAGAACCTTTGTCATCATAATGCTCCATTCCCGTGTCATCACATTGCTCAATGACACTTGTCATCAAAATGTTCCTTGGTCTTTGTCATCACAATGCTCCATGATCCCAGTCATCACAATGATCCCTGCCAATGTCATCACAATGCTCCATGTCTCCTGTAATCACAATGCTCCATGCCCTTGTCATCACAATGCTCCAGTTCTGTTGTCATCACCATGCTTCATGCCAGTGTCATCACAATGCTCCATGAATCTTGTCTTCACAATGCTCCATGGCCCATGTCATCACAATGCTCCATGACCCCTGTGATCACAATGCTCTATGGCCTTTGTCATCACAATGACACGTGACCCCCATCAACACAATGCCTGATGAACCCTGACATCAAAATGCTAAATGGCACTTGTCATCACAATGCTATATGAAGCCTGTCATCACTATTCACCATGTCACTTGTTTTCACAATGCTCCATGCCCCCTGTAATCCCAGTACTCCATGACCCCTTTCATCACAATGCCCAATGCCACCTCTCATCACAATTCTCCATGGCATTTGTCATCACGATGCTCCATGACACCTGTCATCACATTGCTCCATGACACTTGTCATCACAATGCTCCATGGCCCCTCTCATTTCTGTGCTCCATAATAACTTTAATCACATTTCTAGATGACCAGTGCCATCACAATGCCCAATGACATTGTCATCACAATTCGCCATGACCATTGTCATCACAATGCTCCATGAACCATGTCATCACAGGGTCCCAGGACACTTGTCATCACAATGATCCATTACCACTTTCATCACAATGCTCCATGACCACTGTCATCTCAATGCCCCATGGCCTTTGTCTTCACAATGCTCCATGGCCCCTGTAATCACAGTGCTCCATAACACCTTTCATCATAATGCTCCATGACCACTGCCATCTCAATGCCTCATGACGACTGTCATCACAATTCTCCAAGGCCCCTCTCATCACAATGCTCCATGACACTTGTCATCACATTGCTCCAAAACACCTGTCATCACAGTGTTCCCTGCCCACGTCATCACAATGCTCCATGTCCCCTATAATCACAATGCTCCAAGCCTTTTTCCTCACAATGCTCCAGAATTTTGTCATCACAATGTTCCATGACCGTGGCATCACAATGCTCCACGGCCCTTGTCATCACAATGCTCCAGAATTCTTGTCATCACAATGTTCCATGGACGTGTCATCACAAAGCTACATGACCCTGGTCATCACAGTTCTCCATGACCTTTGTCATCACAATGCTCTATGTCACTATTCATCACAATTCCCAATGACCACTTTAATGACTATGCTCGCTGACCATTTTCATCACATTTCTCTATTGTCATTACAATTCCCCATGGCCCCTTTCTTCACCATGCTCCATGATGCCTGTCATCACAATGCTCCATGGCTTTTGTTATCACAATGCGCCAGGACAAGTTTCATCACAATACCCCATCCCCCTTGTCATCACAGTGCATAATGAAAGCTTTCATTACAATGCTCCGTGACTCTTGTCATCACAATGCTCCATGGCCTTTATCGTCACAATGCTCCCAGGCACTTTTCATCACGATGTTCCAAGAAAACTTTCATCACATTGCTCCATGACCATTGTCATCACAATAGTCCATAGCCTTGTCAACAAAATGCTGCATAATCCCTGTCATCAAAATTCACCATGACTGCTGTCATCACAATAATCCAGGACAATTTTCATAACAATGCTTCATGCCCCCAGTCATCACAGTGCTCCATGATACCTTTCATCACAATTCCTAGATGATCAATGTCATCACAATGCCCAATGACACATGTCATCACAATTCGCTATGACCCTTGTCATCACAATACTCGATGAACCGTGTCATCACAGTGTTCCAGGACAGATGTCATCACAATTATCCATTACTATTTTCATCACAATGCTCCAATACACCTGTCATCACAATGCTCCATGGCCCCTGTTATCATATTGCTCCATGATCTCTTTCATCACAATGCTCCATGACCACTGTCATCACCATACCTCAAGACGCCTGTCATCTCAATGCTCCATGGCTCTTTTCATCACAATGCCCCATGGGCCCTGTGATCACAATGCTCCATGCCCTTGTCATCAAAGTGCTCCAGAACTCTTGTCATCATAATGCTCCATGCCAATGTCATCAAAATGTCCCATGACACTTGTCATCACAATGCTCCATGGCTTATGCCATCACAATTTTCCATGGCCCCTGTCATCACAATGCTCCATGCCCTTTTCATCAAAATGCTCAAGAACTCTTGTCATCATAATGCTCCATGCCAATGTCATCAAAATGCCCCATGACACTTGTCATCTCAATGCTCCATGGCCTTTGTCATCACAATGTTCCATGGCCCCTGTCATCACAGTGCTCCATTATACCTTTCATCACAATTCTAGATGACCACTGTCATCACCATGCCCCATGACAGATGTCATAACAATTCGCCATGGTCCTTGTCATCTCAATGCTACATGAACCTTGTCATCACAAGGTTCCAGGACTCTTGTCATCACAATGATCCATGATCACTTTCATCACAATGCTCCATGAAACCTGTCACCTCAATGCTCCATAGCCTTTGTATTCACAATGCTCCATGGCCCCTGTAATCACAGTGCTCCATGACCCCTTTCATCACAATGATCCAAGACCGCTGTCATTACAATGCCCCATGACGCCTGCCACCACAAATCTCCAAGGCCTCTCTTACCAAAAAGCTCCATGATCCCTGTCAGTACAATGTTCGATGACACTTTTCATCACAATGCTCCATGACCCCTGTCATCACAAAGTTCTCTGCCCATATCATCACAATGCTCCTTGTCACCTTTCATCACAATGCTCCATGTCCTTTCATCACAATGCTCCATAATTCTTGTCATCGCAATGTTCCTTGACCGTGTCATCACAATGCTCCATGACCCTTGTCATCACAAAGCTCCATGACCCCTGTCATCACAATGATCCATGATTCCTTTCCTCACAGTGCTCCAGTACCCTTTTCATCACAATGCTCCATGCCATTGTCAGCACAATGCTCCTTGGACCCTGTCATCAAAATGCTCCATCCCCTTTTCATTACAATGCTCCAGATATCCTATCATTACAATGCTCCATGCCCGTGTCAACACAATGCTTCATGACCCTTGTCATCAAAATGCTTTATGAACATTCTTATCACAATGTTCCATGACCCCTGTCATCAAAATGATCCATGACCGTTGTCATCACAATGCTGCATGATACCTTTCATCCCAATCCTCTGGGACTGCTGTCATCATAATGCTCCAGGACAATTTTCATCACAATGCTCCATGCCCCCTGTCATCACAGTGCCCCATAAGCCCTGTAATCCCAATGCTCCATGACTCTGTCATCACAATGCTACATGACCCCTGTCATCACATTGTTCCATGGCCTATGTATTCACAATGTTCCATGGACCCTGTAATCACACTGCTCCATGTTCCTTTTCAACACAATGCTCCATGACCCCTGTCATCACAATGTTCCATGAAAGTTGTCATCAAAATGCTCCATGACCCCGGTCACCACAAGGTTCCCTGCCCTTGTCATCACAATGGTACATGGCCTTGTCATCACAATGTTCCATGGCCTCTGTCATCACCATGCTCCATGGTCTTTCTCATCACAATGCTCTATGACCCCTGTCATCACAATGCTTGATGACCATTGTCATCACAATGCTCCAAGGTCCCTGTCATCACAATGCCTCATGGTCTTTGTAATCACAATGCTCAATGACCACTGTCATCATAATGCTCCATGCCGTTGTCATCACAATGCTCCATGGCCCCTGTAATCACAATGCTCCATGCGCTTGTCATCACAATGCTCCAGAACATTTGTCATCATAATGCTCCATTCCCGTGTCATCACATTGCTCAATGACACTTGTCATCAAAATGTTCCTTGGTCTTTGTCATCACAATGCTCCATGATCCCAGTCATCACAATGATCCCTGCCAATGTCATCACAATGCTCCATGTCTCCTGTAATCACAATGCTCCATGCCCTTGTCATCACAAAGCTCCAGTTCTGTTGTCATCACCATGCTTCATGCCAGTGTCATCACAATGCTCCATGAATCTTGTCTTCACAATGCTCCATGGCCCATGTCATCACAATGCTCCATGACCCCTGTGATCACAATGCTCTATGGCCTTTGTCATCACAATGACACGTGACCCCCGTCAACACAATGCCTGATGAACCCTGACATCAAAATGCTAAATGGCACTTGTCATCACAATGCTATATGAAGCCTGTCATCACTATTCACCATGTCACTTGTTTTCACAATGTTCCATGCCCCCTGTAATCCCAGTACTCCATGACCCCTTTCATCACAATGCCCAATGCCACCTCTCATCACAATTCTCCATGGCATTTGTCATCACGATGCTCCATGACACCTGTCATCACAATGCTCCATGACACTTGTCATCACAATGCTCCATGGCCCCTCTCATTACTGTGCTCCATAATAACTTGAATCACATTTCTAGATGACCAGTGCCATCACAATGCCCCATGACATTGTCATCACAATTCGCCATGACCATTGTCATCACAATGCTCCATGAACCATGTCATCACAGGGTCCCAGGACACTTGTCATCACAATGATCCATTACCACTTTCATCACAATGCTCCATGACCACTGTCATCTCAATGCCCCATGGCCTTTGTATTCACAATGCTCCATGGCCCCTGTAATCACAGTGCTCCATAACACCTTTCATCATAATGCTCCATGACCACTGCCATCTCAATGCCTCATGAGGCCTGTCATCACAATTCTCCAAGGCCCCTCTCATCACAATGCTCCATGACACTTGTCATCACATTGCTCCATAACACCTGTCATCACAGTGTTCCCTGCCCACATCATCACAATGCTCCATGTCCCCTATAATCACAATGCTCCAAGCCTTTTTCCTCACAATGCTCCAGAATTTTGTCATCACAATGTTCCATGACCGTGGCATCACAATGCTCCACGGCCCTTGTCATCACAATGCTCCAGAATTCTGGTCATCACAATGTTCCATGGACGTGTCATCACAAAGCTACATGACCCTGGTCATCACAGTTCTCCATGACCTTTGTCATCACAATGCTCTATGTCACTATTCATCACAATTCTCAATGACCACTTTAATCACTAAGCTCGCTGACCATTTTCATCACATTTCTCTATTGTCATTACAATTCCCCATGACCCCTTTCTTCACCATGCTCCATGCTGCCTGTCATCACAATGCTCCATGGCTTTTGATACCACAATGCGCCAGGACAAGTTTCATCACAATACCCCATCCCCCTTGTCATCACAGTGCATAATGAAAGCTTTCATTACAATGCTCCGTGACTCTTGTCATCACAATGCTCCATGGCCTTTATCGTCACAATGCTCCCAGGCACTTTTCATCACGATGTTCCAAGAAAACTTTCATCACATTGCTCCATGACCATTGTCATCACAATAGTCCATAGCCTTGTCAACACAATGCTGCATAATCCCTGTCATCAAAATTCTCCATGACTGCTCTCATCACAATAATCCAGGACAATTTTCATAACAATGCTTCATGCCCCCAGTCATCACAGTGCTCCATGATACCTTTCATCACAATTCCTAGATGATCAATGTCATCACAATGCCCAATGACACCTGTCATCACAATTCGCTATGACCCTTGTCATCACAATACTCGATGAACCGTGTCATCACAGTGTTCCAGGACACATGTCATCACAATGATTCATTACTATTTTCATCACAATGCTCCAATACACCTGTCATCACAATGCTCCATGGCCCCTGTTATCATATTGCTCCATGATCTCTTTCATCACAATGCTCCATGACCACTGTCATCACCATACCTCAAGACGCCTGTCATCTCAATGCTCCATGGCTCTTTTCATCACAATGCCCCATGGGCCCTGTGATCACAATGCTCCATGCCCTTGTCATCAAAGTGCTCCAGAACTCTTGTCATCATAATGCTCCATGCCAATGTCATCAAAATGTCCCATGACACTTGTCATCACAATGCTCCATGGCTTATGCCATCACAATTTTCCATGGCCCCTGTCATCACAATGCTCCATGCCCTTTTCATCAAAATGCTCCAGAACTCTTGTCATCATAATGCTCCATGCCAATGTCATCAAAATGCCCCATGACACTTGTCATCTCAATGCTCCATGGCCTTTGTCATCACAATGTTCCATGGCCCCTGTCATCACAGTGCTCCATTATACCTTTCATCACAATTCTAGATGACCACTGTCATCACCATGCCCCATGACAGATGTCATAACAATTCGCCATGGTCCTTGTCATCACAATGCTCCATGAACCTTGTCATCACAAGGTTCCAGGACTCTTGTCATCACAATGATCCATGATCACTTTCATCACAATGCTCCATGAAACCTGTCACCTCAATGCTCCATAGCCTTTGTATTCACAATGCTCCATGGCCCCTGTAATCACAGTGCTCCATGACCCCTTTCATCACAATGATCCAAGACCGCTGTCATTACAATGTCCCATGACGCCTGCCACCACAAATCTCCAAGGCCTCTCTTACCAAAAAGCTCCATGATCCCTGTCAGTACAATGTTCGATGACACTTTTCATCACAATGCTCCATGACCCCTGTCATCACAAAGTTCTCTGCCCATATCATCACAATGCTCCTTGTCACCTTTCATCACAATGCTCCATGTCCTTTCATCACAATGCTCCATAATTCTTGTCATCGCAATGTTCCTTGACCGTGTCATCACAATGCTCCATGACCCTTGTCATCACAAAGCTCCATGACCCCTGTCATCACAATGATCCATGATTCCTTTCCTCACAGTGCTCCAGTACCCTTTTCATCACAATGCTCCATGCCATTGTCAGCACAATGCTCCTTGGACCCTGTCATCAAAATGCTCCATCCCCTTTTCATCACAATGCTCCAGATATCCTATCATTACAATGCTCCATGCCCGTGTCAACACAATGCTTCATGACCCCTGTCATCAAAATGCTTTATGAACATTCTTATCACAATGTTCCATGACCCCTGTCATCAAAATGATCCATGACCGTTGTCATCACAATGCTGCATGATACTTTTCATCCCAATCCTCTGGGACTGCTGTCATCATAATGCTCCAGGACAATTTTCATCACAATGCTCCATGCCCCCAGTCATCACAGTGCCCCATAAGCCCTGTAATCCCAATGCTCCATGACCCTGTTATCACAATGCTACATGACCCCTGTCATCACATTGTTCCATGGCCTATGTATTCACAATGTTCCATGGACCCTGTAATCACACTGCTCCATGTTCCTTTTCAACACAATGCTCCATGACCCCTGTCATCACAATGTTCCATGAAAGTTGTCATCAAAATGCTCCATGACCCCGGTCACCACAAGGTTCCCTGCCCTTGTCATCACAATGGTACATGGCCTTGTCATCACAATGTTCCATGGCCTCTGTCATCACCATGCTCCATGGTCTTTCTCATCACAATGCTCTATGACCCCTGTCATCACAATGCTTGATGACCATTGTCATCACAATGCTCCAAGGTCCCTGTCATCACAATGCCTCATGGTCTTTGTAATCACAATGCTCAATGACCACTGTCATCATAATGCTCCATGCCGTTGTCATCACAATGCTCCATGGCCCCTGTAATCACAATGCTCCATGCGCTTGTCATCACAATGCTCCAGAACATTTGTCATCATAATGCTCCATTCCCGTGTCATCACATTGCTCAATGACACTTGTCATCAAAATGTTCCTTGGTCTTTGTCATCACAATGCTCCATGATCCCAGTCATCACAATGATCCCTGCCAATGTCATCACAATGCTCCATGTCTCCTGTAATCACAATGCTCCATGCCCTTGTCATCACAATGCTCCAGTTCTGTTGTCATCACCATGCTTCATGCCAGTGTCATCACAATGCTCCATGAATCTTGTCTTCACAATGCTCCATGGCCCATGTCATCACAATGCTCCATGACCCCTGTGATCACAATGCTCTATGGCCTTTGTCATCACAATGACACGTGACCCCCGTCAACACAATGCCTGATGAACCCTGACATCAAAATGCTAAATGGCACTTGTCCTCACAATGCTATATGAAGCCTGTCATCACTATTCACCATGTCACTTGTTTTCACAATGCTCCATGCCCCCTGTAATCCCAGTACTCCATGACCCCTTTCATCACAATGCCCAATGCCACCTCTCATCACAATTCTCCATGGCATTTGTCATCACGATGCTCCATGATACCTGTCATCACATTGCTCCATGACACTTGTCATCACAATGCTCCATGGCCCCTCTCATTTCTGTGCTCCATAATAACTTTAATCACATTTCTAGATGACCAGTGCCATCACAATGCCCCATGACATTGTCATCACAATTCGCCATGACCATTGTCATCACAATGCTCCATGAACCATGTCATCACAGGGTCCCAGGACACTTGTCATCACAATGATCCATTACCACTTTCATCACAATGCTCCATGACCACTGTCATCTCAATGCCCCATGGCCTTTGTATTCACAATGCTCCATGGCCCCTGTAATCACAGTGCTCCATAACACCTTTCATCATAATTCTCCATGACCACTGCCATCTCAATGCCTCATGAGGCCTGTCATCACAATTCTCCAAGGCCCCTCTCATCACAATGCTCCATGACTCTTGTCATCACATTGCTCCATAACACCTGTCATCACAGTGTTCCCTGCCCACGTCATCACAATGCTCCATGTCCCCTATAATCACAATGCTCCAAGCCTTTTTCCTCACAATGCTCCAGAATTTTGTCATCACAATGTTCCATGACCGTGGCATCACAATGCTCCACGGCCCTTGTCATCACAATGCTCCAGAATTCTGGTCATCACAATGTTCCATGGACGTGTCATCACAAACCTACATGACCCTGGTCATCACCGTTCTCCATGACCTTTGTCATCACAATGCTCTATGTCACTATTCATCACAATTCTCAATGACCACTTTAATCACTATGCTCGCTGACCATTTTCATCACATTTCTCTATTGTCATTACAATTCCCCATGACCCCTTTCTTCACCATGCTCCATGCTGCCTGTCATCACAATGCTCCATGGCTTTTGTTACCACAATGCGCCAGGACAAGTTTCATCACAATACCCCATCCCCCTTGTCATCACAGTGCATAATGAAAGCTTTCATTACAATGCTCCGTGACTCTTGTCATCACAATGCTCCATGGCCTTTATCGTCACAATGCTCCCAGGCACTTTTCATCACGATGTTCCAAGAAAACTTTCATCACATTGCTCCATGACCATTGTCATCACAATAGTCCATAGCCTTGTCAACACAATGCTGCATAATCCCTGTCATCAAAATTCTCCATGACTGCTGTCATCACAATAATCCAGGACAATTTTCATAACAATGCTTCATGCCCCCAGTCATCACAGTGCTCCATGATACCTTTCATCACAATTCCTAGATGATCAATGTCATCACAATGCCCAATGACACCTGTCATCACAATTCGCTATGACCCTTGTCATCACAATACTCGATGAACCGTGTCATCACAGTGTTCCAGGACACATGTCATCACAATGATTCATTACTATTTTCATCACAATGCTCCAATACACCTGTCATCACAATGCTCCATGGCCCCTGTTATCATATTGCTCCATGATCTCTTTCATCACAATGCTCCATGACCACTGTCATCACCATACCTCAAGACGCCTGTCATCTCAATGCTCCATGGCTCTTTTCATCACAATGCCCCATGGGCCCTGTGATCACAATGCTCCATGCCCTTGTCATCAAAGTGCTCCAGAACTCTTGTCATCATAATGCTCCATGCCAATGTCATCAAAATGTCCCATGACACTTGTCATCACAATGCTCCATGGCTTATGCCATCACAATTTTCCATGGCCCCTGTCATCACAATGCTCCATGCCCTTTTCATCAAAATGCTCCAGAACTCTTGTCATCATAATGCTCCATGCCAATGTCATCAAAATGCCCCATGACACTTGTCATCTCAATGCTCCATGGCCTTTGTCATCACAATGTTCCATGGCCCCTGTCATCACAGTGCTCCATTATACCTTTCATCACAATTCTAGATGACCACTGTCATCACCATGCCCCATGACAGATGTCATAACAATTCGCCATGGTCCTTGTCATCACAATGCTCCATGAACCTTGTCATCACAAGGTTCCAGGACTCTTGTCATCACAATGATCCATGATCACTTTCATCACAATGCTCCATGAAACCTGTCACCTCAATGCTCCATAGCCTTTTTATTCACAATGCTCCATGGCCCCTGTAATCACAGTGCTCCATGACCCCTTTCATCACAATGCTCCATGTCCTTTCATCACAATGCTTCATAATTCTTGTCATCGCAATGTTCCTTGACCGTGTCATCACAATGCTCCATGACCCTTGTCATCACAAAGCTCCATGACCCCTGTCATCACAATGATCCATGATTCCTTTCCTCACAGTGCTCCAGTACCCTTTTCATCACAATGCTCCATGCCATTGTCAGCACAATGCTCCTTGGACCCTGTCATCAAAATGCTCCATCCCCTTTTCATCACAATGCTCCAGATATCCTATCATTAAAATGCTCCATGCCCGTGTCAACACAATGCTTCATGACCCCTGTCATCAAAATGCTTTATGAACATTCTTATCACAATGTTCCATGAACCCTGTCATCAAAATGATCCATGAACGTTGTCATCACAATGCTGCATGATACCTTTCATCCCAATCCTCTGTGACTGCTGTCATCATAATGCTCCAGGACAATTTTCATCACAATGCTCCATGCCCCCTGTCATCACAGTGCCCCATAAGCCCTGTAATCCCAATGCTCCATGACCCTGTCATCACAATGCTACATGACCCCTGTCATCACATTGTTCCATGGCCTATGTATTCACAATGTTCCATGGACCCTGTAATCACACTGCTCCATGTTCCTTTTCAACACAATGCTCCATGACCCCTGTCATCACAATGTTCCATGAAAGTTGACATCAAAATGCTCCATGACCCCGGTCACCACAAGGTTCCCTGCCCTTGTCATCACAATGGTACATGGCCTTGTCATCACAATGTTCCATGGCCTCTGTCATCACCATGCTCCATGGTCTTTCTCATCACAATGCTCTATGACCCCTGTCATCACAATGCTTGATGACCATTGTCATCACAATGCTTCAAGGTCCCTGTCATCACAATGCCTCATGGTCTTTGTAATCACAATGCTCAATGACCACTGTCATCACAATGCTCCATGCCGTTGTCATCACAATGCTCCATGGCCCCTGTAATCACAATGCTCCATGCGCTTGTCATCACAATGCTCCAGAACATTTGTCATCATAATGCTCCATTCCCGTGTCATCACATTGCTCAATGACACTTGTCATCAAAATGTTCCTTGGTCTTTGTCATCACAATGCTCCATGATCCCTGTCATCACAATGATCCCTGCCAATGTCATCACAATGCTCCATGTCTCCTGTAATCACAATGCTCCATGCCCTTGTCATCACAATGCTCCAGTTCTGTTGTCATCACCATGCTTCATGCCAGTGTCATCACAATGCTCCATGAATCTTGTCTTCACAATGCTCCATGGCCCATGTCATCACAATGCTCCATGACCCCTGTGATCACAATGCTCTATGGCCTTTGTCATCACAATGACACGTGACCCCCGTCAACACAATGCCTGATGAACCCTGACATCAAAATGCTAAATGGCACTTGTCATCACAATGCTATATGAAGCCTGTCATCACTATTCACCATGTCACTTGTTTTCACAATGCTCCATGCCCCCTGTAATCCCAGTAATCCATGACCCCTTTCATCACAATGCCCAATGCCACCTCTCATCACAATTCTCCATGGCATTTGTCATCACGATGCTCCATGACACCTGTCATCACAATGCTCCATGACACTTGTCATCACAATGCTCCATGGCCCCTCTCATTACTGTGCTCCATAATAACTTGAATCACATTTCTAGATGACCAGTGCCATCACAATGCCCCATGACACTGTCATCACAATTCGCCATGACCATTGTCATCACAATGCTCCATGAACCATGTCATCACAGGGTCCCAGGACACTTGTCATCACAATGATCCATTACCACTTTCATCACAATGCTCCATGACCACTGTCTTCTCAATGCCCCATGGCCTTTGTATTCACAATGCTCCATGGCCCCTGTAATCACAGTGCTCCATAACACCTTTCATCATAATGCTCCATGACCACTGCCATCTCAATGCCTCATGACGCCTGTCATCACAATTCTCCAAGGCCCCTCTCATCACAATGCTCCATGACACTTGTCATCACATTGCTCCATAACAACTGTCATCACAGTGTTCCCTGCCCATGTCATCACAATGCTCCATGTCCCCTATAATCACAATGCTCCAAGCCTTTTTCCTCAAAATGCTCCAGAATTTTGTCATCACAATGTTCCATGACCATGGCATCACAATGCTCCACGGCCCTTGTCATCACAATGCTCCAGAATTCTTGTCATCACAATGTTCCATGGACGTGTCATCACAAAGCTACATGACCCTGGTCATCACAGTTCTCCATAACCTTTGTCATCACAGTGCTCTATGTCACTATTCATCACAATTCTCAATGACCACTTTAATCACTATGCTCGCTGACCATTTTCATCACATTTCTCTATTGTCATTACAATTCCCCATGGCCCCTTTCTTCACCATGCTCCATGATGCCTGTCACCACAATGCTCCATGGCTTTTGTTACCACAATGCGCCAGGACCACTTTCATCACAATACTCCATCCCCCTTGTCATCACAGTGCATAATGAAAGCTTTCATTACAATGCTCCGTGACACTTGTCATCACAATGCTCCATGGCCTTTATCGTCACAATGCTCCCAGGCACTTTTCATCACGATGTTCCATGAAAACTTTCATCACATTGCTCCATGACCATTGTCATCACAATAGTCCATAGCCTTGTCAACACAATGCTGCATAATCCCTGTCATCACAATTCTCCATGACTGCTGTCATCACAATAATCCAGGACAATTTTCATCACAATGCTTCATGCCCCCAGTCATCACAGTGCTCCATGATACCTTTCATCACAATTCCTAGTTGATCAATGTCATCACAATGCCCAATGACCCCTGTCATCACAATTCGCTATGATCCTTGTCATCACAATATTCGATGAACCGTGTCATCACAGTGTTCCAGGACACATGTCATCACAATGATCCATTACTATTTTCATCACAATGCTCCAATACACCTGTCATCACAATGCTCCATGGCCCCTGTTATCATATTGCTCCATGATCTCTTTCATCACAATGCTCCATGACCACTGTCATCACCATACCTCAAGACGCCTGTCATCTCAATGCTCTATGGCTCTTTTCATCACAATGCCCCATGGGCCCTGTGATCACAATGCTCCATGCCCTTGTCATCAAAGTGCTCCAGAACTCTTGCCATCATAATGCTCTGTGCCAATGTCATCAAAATGTCCAATGACACTTGTCATCACAATGCTCCATGGCTTATGCCATCACAATTTTCCATGGCCCCTGTCATCACAATGCTCCATGCCCTTTTCATCAAAATGCTCCAGAACACTTGTCA
This sequence comes from Balaenoptera physalus, assembly GCF_965194825.1. Lineage (NCBI taxonomy): Eukaryota > Metazoa > Chordata > Mammalia > Artiodactyla > Balaenopteridae > Balaenoptera > Balaenoptera physalus. The sequence goes on from NW_028126378.1 coordinate 966,489, forward strand.
CCATAATGCTCCATGCCAATGTCATCAAAATGCCCCATGACACTTGTCATCACAATGCTCCATGGCCTTTGTCATCACAATGTTCCATGGCCCCTGTCATCACAGTGCTCCATTATACCTTTCATCACAATTCTAGATGACCACTGTCATCACCATGCCCCATGACAGATGTCATAACAATTCGCCATGGTCCTTGTCATCACAATGCTCCATGAACCTTGTCATCACAAGGTTCCAGGACTCTTGTCATCACAATGATCCATGATCACTTTCATCACAATGCTCCATGAAACCTGTCACCTCAATGCTCCATAGCCTTTGTATTCACAATGCTCCATGGCCCCTGTAATCACAGTGCTCCATGACCCCTTTCATCACAATGCTCCATGTCCTTTCATCACAATGCTTCATAATTCTTGTCATCGCAATGTTCCTTGACCGTGTCATCACAATGCTCCATGACCCTTGTCATCACAAAGCTCCATGACCCCTGTCATCACAATGATCCATGATTCCTTTCCTCACAGTGCTCCAGTACCCTTTTCATCACAATGCTCCATGCCATTGTCAGCACAATGCTCCTTGGACCCTGTCATCAAAATGCTCCATCCCCTTTTCATCACAATGCTCCAGATATCCTATCATTACAATGCTCCATGCCCATGTCAACACAATGCTTCATGACCCCTGTCATCAAAATGCTTTATGAACATGCTTATCACAATGTTCCATGACCCCTGTCATCAAAATGATCCATGACCGTTGTCATCACAATGCTGCATGATACCTTTCATCCCAATCCTCTGTGACTGCTGTCATCATAATGCTCCAGGACAATTTTCATCACAATGCTCCATGCCCCCTGTCATCACAGTGCCCCATAAGCCCTGTAATCCCAATGCTCCATGACCCTGTCATCACAATGCTACATGACCCCTGTCATCACATTGTTCCATGGCCTATGTATTCACAATCTTCCATGGACCCTGTAATCACACTGCTCCATGTTCCTTTTCAACACAATGCTCCATGACCCCTGTCATCACAATGTTCCATGAAAGTTGTCATCAAAATGCTCCATGACCCCGGTCACCACAAGGTTCCCTGCCCTTGTCATCTCAATGGTACATGGCCTTGTCATCACAATGTTCCATGGCCTCTGTCATTACCATGCTCCATGGTCTTTCTCATCACAATGCTCTATGACCCCTGTCATCACAATGCTTGATGACCATTGTCATCACAATGCTCCACGGTCCCTGTCATCACAATGCCTCATGGTCTTTGTAATCACAATGCTCAATGACCACTGTCATCACAATGCTCCATGCCGTTGTCATCACAATGCTGCATGGCCCCTGTAATCACAATGCTCCATGCGCTTGTCATCACAATGCTCCAGAACATTTGTCATCATAATGCTCCATTCCCGTGTCATCACATTGCTCAATGACACTTGTCATCAAAATGTTCCTTGGTCTTTGTCATCCCAATGCTCCATGATCCCTGTCATCACAATGATCCCTGCCAATGTCATCACAATGCTCCATGTCTCCTGTAATCACAATGCTCCATGCCCTTGTCATCACAATGCTCCAGTTCTGTTGTCATCACCATGCTTCATGCCAGTGTCATCACAATGCTCCATGAAATTTGTCTGCACAATGCTCCATGGCCCATGTCATCACAATGCTCCATGACCCCTGTGATCACAATGCTCTATGGCCTTTGTCATCACAATGACACGTGACCCCCGTCAACACAATGCCTGATGAACCCTGACATCACAATGCTAAATGGCACTTGTCATCACAGTGCTATATGAAGCCTGTCATCACTATTCACCATGTCACTTGGTTTCACAATGCTCCATGCCCCCTGTAATCCCAGTACTCCATGACCCCTTTCATCACAATGCCCAATGCCACCTCTCATCACAATTCTCCATTGCATTTGTCATCACGATGCTCCATGATACCTGTCATCACATTGCTCCATGACACTTGTCATCACAATGCTCCATGGCCCCTCTCATTTCTGTGCTCCATAATAACTTTAATCACATTTCTAGATGACCAGTGCCATCACAATGCCCCATGACATTGTCATCACAATTCGCCATGACCATTGTCATCACAATGCTCCATGAACCATGTCATCACAGGGTCCCAGGACACTTGTCATCACAATGATCCATTACCACTTTCATCACAATGCTCCATGACCACTGTCATCTCAATGCCCCATGGCCTTTGTATTCACAATGCTCCATGGCCCCTGTAATCACAGTGCTCCATAACACCTTTCATCATAATTCTCCATGACCACTGCCATCTCAATGCCTCATGAGGCCTGTCATCACAATTCTCCAAGGCCCCTCTCATCACAATGCTCCATGACACTTGTCATCACATTGCTCCATAACACCTGTCATCACAGTGTTCCCTGCCCACGTCATCACAATGCTCCATGTCCCCTATAATCACAATGCTCCAAGCCTTTTTCCTCACAATGCTCCAGAATTTTGTCATCACAATGTTCCATGACCGTGGCATCACAATGCTCCACGGCCCTTGTCATCACAATGCTCCAGAATTCTGGTCATCACAATGTTCCATGGACGTGTCATCACAAACCTACATGACCCTGGTCATCACAGTTCTCCATGACCTTTGTCATCACAATGCTCTATGTCACTATTCATCACAATTCTCAATGACCACTTTAATCACTATGCTCGCTGACCATTTTCATCACATTTCTCTATTGTCATTACAATTCCCCATGACCCCTTTCTTCACCATGCTCCATGCTGCCTGTCATCACAATTCTCAATGACCACTTTAATCACTATGCTCGCTGACCATTTTCATCACATTTCTCTATTGTCATTACAATTCCCCATGACCCCTTTCTTCACCATGCTCCATGATGCCTGTCACCACAATGCTCCATGGCTTTTGTTACCACAATGCGCCAGGACCACTTTCATCACAATACTCCATCCCCCTTGTCATCACAGTGCATAATGAAAGCTTTCATTACAATGCTCCGTGACACTTGTCATCACAATGCTCCATGGCCTTTATCGTCACAATGCTCCCAGGCACTTTTCATCACGATGTTCCATGAAAACTTTCATCACATTGCTCCATGACCATTGTCATCACAATAGTCCATAGCCTTGTCAACACAATGCTGCATAATCCCTGTCATCACAATTCTCCATGACTGCTGTCATCACAATAATCCAGGACAATTTTCATCACAATGCTTCATGCCCCCAGTCATCACAGTGCTCCATGATACCTTTCATCACAATTCCTAGTTGATCAATGTCATCACAATGCCCAATGACCCCTGTCATCACAATTCGCTATGATCCTTGTCATCACAATATTCGATGAACCGTGTCATCACAGTGTTCCAGGACACATGTCATCACAATGATCCATTACTATTTTCATCACAATGCTCCAATACACCTGTCATCACAATGCTCCATGGCCCCTGTTATCATATTGCTCCATGATCTCTTTCATCACAATGCTCCATGACCACTGTCATCACCATACCTCAAGACGCCTGTCATCTCAATGCTCTATGGCTCTTTTCATCACAATGCCCCATGGGCCCTGTGATCACAATGCTCCATGCCCTTGTCATCAAAGTGCTCCAGAACTCTTGCCATCATAATGCTCTGTGCCAATGTCATCAAAATGTCCAATGACACTTGTCATCACAATGCTCCATGGCTTATGCCATCACAATTTTCCATGGCCCCTGTCATCACAATGCTCCATGCCCTTTTCATCAAAATGCTCCAGAACACTTGTCACCATAATGCTCCATGCCAATGTCATCAAAATGCCCCATGACACTTGTCATCACAATGCTCCATGGCCTTTGTCATCACAATGTTCCATGGCCCCTGTCATCACAGTGCTCCATTATACCTTTCATCACAATTCTAGATGACCACTGTCATCACCATGCCCCATGACAGATGTCATAACAATTCGCCATGGTCCTTGTCATCACAATGCTCCATGAACCTTGTCATCACAAGGTTCCAGGACTCTTGTCATCACAATGATCCATGATCACTTTCATCACAATGCTCCATGAAACCTGTCACCTCAATGCTCCATAGCCTTTGTATTCACAATGCTCCATGGCCCCTGTAATCACAGTGCTCCATGACCCCTTTCATCACAATGCTCCATGTCCTTTCATCACAATGCTTCATAATTCTTGTCATCGCAATGTTCCTTGACCGTGTCATCACAATGCTCCATGACCCTTGTCATCACAAAGCTCCATGACCCCTGTCATCACAATGATCCATGATTCCTTTCCTCACAGTGCTCCAGTACCCTTTTCATCACAATGCTCCATGCCATTGTCAGCACAATGCTCCTTGGACCCTGTCATCAAAATGCTCCATCCCCTTTTCATCACAATGCTCCAGATATCCTATCATTACAATGCTCCATGCCCATGTCAACACAATGCTTCATGACCCCTGTCATCAAAATGCTTTATGAACATGCTTATCACAATGTTCCATGACCCCTGTCATCAAAATGATCCATGACCGTTGTCATCACAATGCTGCATGATACCTTTCATCCCAATCCTCTGTGACTGCTGTCATCATAATGCTCCAGGACAATTTTCATCACAATGCTCCATGCCCCCTGTCATCACAGTGCCCCATAAGCCCTGTAATCCCAATGCTCCATGACCCTGTCATCACAATGCTACATGACCCCTGTCATCACATTGTTCCATGGCCTATGTATTCACAATCTTCCATGGACCCTGTAATCACACTGCTCCATGTTCCTTTTCAACACAATGCTCCATGACCCCTGTCATCACAATGTTCCATGAAAGTTGTCATCAAAATGCTCCATGACCCCGGTCACGACAAAGTTCCCTGCCCTTGTCATCACAATGGTACATGGCCTTGTCATCACAATGTTCCATGGCCTCTGTCATCACCATGCTCCATGGTCTTTCTCATCACAATGCTCTATGACCCCTGTCATCACAATGCTTGATGACCATTGTCATCACAATGCTCCACGGTCCCTGTCATCACAATGCCTCATGGTCTTTGTAATCACAATGCTCAATGACCACTGTCATCACAATGCTCCATGCCGTTGTCATCACAATGCTGCATGGCCCCTGTAATCACAATGCTCCATGCGCTTGTCATCACAATGCTCCAGAACATTTGTCATCATAATGCTCCATTCCCGTGTCATCACATTGCTCAATGACACTTGTCATCAAAATGTTCCTTGGTCTTTGTCATCCCAATGCTCCATGATCCCTGTCATCACAATGATCCCTGCCAATGTCATCAAAATGCTCCATGACCCCTGTGATCACAATGCTCTATGGCCTTTGTCATCACAATGACACGTGACCCCCGTCAACACAATGCCTGATGAACCCTGACATCAAAATGCTAAATGGCACTTGTCATCACAATGCTATATGAAGCCTGTCATCACTATTCACCATGTCACTTGTTTTCACAATGCTCCATGCCCACTGTAATCCCAGTACTCCATGACCCCTTTCATCACAATGCCCAATGCCACCTCTCATCACAATTCTCCATGGCATTTGTCATCACGATGCTCCATGACACCTGTCATCACAATGCTCCATGACACTTGTCATCACAATGCTCCATGGCCCCTCTCATTACTGTGCTCCATAATAACTTGAATCACATTTCCAGATGACCAGTGCCATCACAATGCCCCATGACATTGTCATCACAATTCGCCATGACCATTGTCATCACAATGCTCCATGAACCATGTCATCACAGGGTCCCAGGACACTTGTCATCACAATGATCCATTACCACTTTCATCACAATGCTCCATGACCACTGTCATCTCAATGCCCCATGGCCTTTGTATTCACAATGCTCCATGGCCCCTGTAATCACAGGACTCCATAACAACTTTCATCATAATGCTCCATGACCACTGCCATCTCAATGCCTCATGACGCCTGTCATCACAATTCTCCAAGGCCCCTCTCATCACAATGCTCCATGACACTTGTCATCACATTCCTCCATAACAACTGTCATCACAGTGTTCCCTGCCCATGTCATAACAATGCTCCATGTCCCCTATAATCACAATGCTCCAAGCCTTTTTCCTCACAATGCTCCAGAATTTTGTCATCACAATGTTCCATGGACGTGTCATCACAAAGCTACATGACCCTGGTCATCACAGTTCTCCATGATCTTTGTCATCACAATGCTCTATGTCACTATTCATCACAATTCTCAATGACCACTTTAATCACTATGCTCGCTGACCATTTTCATCACATTTCTCTATTGTCATTACAATTCCCCATGGCCCCTTTCTTCACAATGCTCCATAATGCCTGTCATCACAATGCTCCATGGCTTTTGTTATCACAATGCGCCAGGACCAGTTTCATCACAATACTCCATCCCCCTTGTCATCACAGTGCATAATGAAAGCTTTCATTACAATGCTCCATGACACTTGTCATCACAATGCTCCATGGCCTTTATCGTCACAATGCTCCCAGGCACTTTTCATCACGATGTTCCATGAAAACTTTCATCACATTGCTCCATGACCATTGTCATCACAATAGTCCATAGCCTTGTCAACACAATGCTGCATAATCCCTGTCATCACAATTCTCCATGACTGCTGTCATCACAATAACCCAGGACAATTTTCATAACAATGCTTCATGCCCCCAGTCATCACAGTGCTCCATGATACCTTTCATCACAATTCCTAGATGATCAATGTCATCACAATGCCCAATGACACCTGTCATCACAATTCGCTATGACCCTTGTCATCACAATACTCGATGAACCGTGTCATCACAGTGTTCCAGGACACATGTCATCACAAAGATCCATTACTATTTTCATCACAATGCTCCAATACACCTGTCATCACAATGCTCCATGGCCCCTGTTATCATATTGCTCCATGATCTCTTTCATCACAATGCTCCATGACCACTCTCATCACCATACCTCAAGACACCTGTCATCTCAATGCTCTATGGCTCTTTTCATCACAATGCCCCATGGGCCCTGTGATCACAATGCTCCATGCCCTTGTCATCAAAGTGCTACAGAACTCTTGTCATCATAATGCTCCATGCCAATGCCATCAAAATGTCCCATGACACTTGTCATCACAATGCTCCATGGCTTATGCCATCACAATTTTCCATGGCCCCTGTCATCACAATGCTCCATGCCCTTTTCATCAAAATGCTCCAGAACTCTTGTCATCATAATGCTCCATGCCAATGTCATCAAAATGCCCCATGACACTTGTCATCACAATGCTCCATGGCCTTTGTCATCACAATGTTCCATGGCCCCTGTCATCACAGTGATCCATTATTCCTTTCAACACAATTCTAGATGACCACTGTCATCACCATGCCCCATGACAGATTTCATAACAATTCGCCATGGTCCTTGTCATCACAAGGCTACATGAACCTTGTCATCACAAGGTTCCAGGACTCTTGTCATCAGAATGATCCATGATCACTTTCATCACAATGCTCCATGAAACCTGTCACCTCAATGCTCCATAGCCTTTGTATTCACAAAGCTCCATGGCCCCTGTAATCACAGTGCTCCATGACCCCGTTCATCACAATGATCCAACACCGCTGTCATTACAATGCCCCATGACGCCTGCCACCACAAATCTCCAAGGCCTCTCTTACCAAAAAGCTCCATGATCCCTGTCAGTACAATGTTCGATGACACTTTTCATCACAATGCTCCATGACCCCTGTCATCACAAAGTTCTCTGCCCATATCATCACAATGCTCCTTGTCACCTTTCATCACAATGCTCCATGTCCTTTCATCACAATGCTCCATAATTCTTGTCATCGCAATGTTCCTTGACCGTGTCATCACAATGCTCCATGACCCTTGTCATCACAAAGCTCCATGACCCCTGTCATCACAATGATCCATGATTCCTTTCCTCACAGTGCTCCAGTACCCTTTTCATCACAATGCTCCATGCCATTGTCAGCACAATGCTCCTTGGACCCTGTCATCAAAATGCTCCATCCCCTTTTCATTACAATGCTCCAGATATCCTATCATTACAATGCTCCATGCCCGTGTCAACACAATGCTTCATGACCCCTGTCATCAAAATGCTTTATGAACATTCTTATCACAATGTTCCATGACCCCTGTCATCAAAATGATCCATGACCGTTGTCATCACAATGCTGCCTGATACCTTTCATCCCAATCCTCTGTGACTGCTGTCATTTAATGATCCAGGACAATTTTCATCACAATGCTCCATGCCCCCTGTCATCACAGTGCCCCATAAACCCTGTAATCCCAATGCTTCATGACCGTGTCATCACAATGCTACATGACCCATGTCATCACATTGTTCCATGGCCTATGTATTCACAATGTTCCATGGACCCTGTAATCACACTGCTCCATGTTACTTTTCAACACAATGCTCCATGACCCCTGTCATCACAATGTTCCATGAAAGTTGTCATCAAAATGCTCCATGACCCCGGTCACCACAAGGTTCCCTGCCCTTGTCATCGCAATGGTACATGGCCTTGTCATCACAATGTTCCATGGCCTCTGTCATCACCATGCTCCATGGTCGTTCTCATCAAAATGCTCTATGACCCCTGTCATCACAATGCTTGATGACAATTGTCATCACAATGCTCCAAGGTCCCTGTCATCACAATGCCTCATGGTCTTTGTAATCACAATGCTCAATGACCACTGTCATCACAATGCTCCATGCCGTTGTTATCACAATGCTCCATGGCCCCTGTAATCACAATGCTCCATGCGCTTGTCATCACAATGCTCCAGAACATTTGTCATCATAATGCTCCATTCCCGTGTCATCACATTGCTCAATGACACTTGTCATCAAAATGATCCTTGGTCTTTGTCGTCACAATGCTCCATGATCCCTGTCATCACAATGATCCCTGCCAATGTCATCACAATGCTCCATGTCTCCTGTAATCACAATGCTCCATGCCCTTGTCATCATAATGCTCCACTTCTGTTGTCATCACCATGCTTCATGCCAGTGTCATCACAATGCTCCATGAATCTTGTCTTCACAATGCTCCATGGCCCATGTCATCACAATGCTCCATGACCCCTGTGATCACAATGCTCTATGGACTTTGTCATCACAATGACACGTGACCCCCGTCAACACAATGCCTGATGAACTCTGACATCAAAATGCTAAATGGCACTTGTCATCACAATGCTATATGAAGCCTGTCATCACTATTCACCATGTCACTTGTTTTCACAATGCTCCATGCCCCCTGTAATCCCAGTACACCATGACCCCTTTCATCACAATGCCCAATGCCACCTCTCATCACAATTCTCCATGGCATTTGTCATCACGAAGCTCCATAACACCTGTCATCACAATGCTCCATGACACTTGTCATCACAATGCTCCATGGCCCCTCTCATTACTGTGCTCCATAATAACTTTAATCACATTTCTAGATGACCAGTGCCACCACAATGCCCCATGATATTGTCATCACAATTCGCCATGACCATTGTCATCACAATGCTCCATGAACCATGTCATCACAGGGTCCCAGGACACTTGTCATCACAATGATCCATTACCACTTTCATCACAATGCGCCATGACAACTGTCATCTCAATGCCCCATGGCCTTTGTATTCACAATGCTCCATGGCCCCTGTAATCACAGTGCTCCATAACACCTTTCATCATAATGCTTCATGACCACTGCCATCTCAATGCCTCATGACGCCTGTCATCACAATTCTCCAAGGCCCCTCTCATCACAATACTCCATGACACTTGTCATCACATTGCTCCATAACACCTGTCATCACAGTGTTCCCTGCCCATGTCATCACAATGCTCCATGTCCCCTATAATCACAATGCTCCAAGCCTTTTTCCTCACAATGCTCCAGAATTTTGTCATCACAATGTTCCATGACCGTGGCATCACAATGCTCCACGGCCCTTGTCATCACAATGCTCCAGAATTCTTGTCATCACAATGTTCCATGGACGTGTCATCACAAAGCTACATGACCCTGGTCATCACAGTTCTCCATGACCTTTGTCATCACAATGCTCTATGTCACTATTCATCACAATTCTCAATGACCACTTTAATCACTATGCTTGCTGACCATTTTCATCACATTTCTCTATTGTCATTACAATTCCCCATGGCCCCTTTCTTCACCATGCTCCATGATGCCTGTCATCACAATGCTCCATGGCATTTGTTATCACAATGCGCCAGGACCATTTTCATCACAATACTCCATCCCCCTTGTCATCACAGTGCATAATGAAAGCTTTCAGTACAATGCTCCGTGACACTTGTCATCACAATGCTCCATGGCCATTATCGTCACAATGCTCCCAGGCACTTTTCATCACGATGTTCCATGAAAACTTTCATCACATTGCTCCATGACCATTGTCATCACAATAGTCCATAGCCTTGTCAACACAATGCTGCATAATCCCTGTCATCACAATTCTCCATGACTGCTGTCATCACAATACTCCAGGACAATTTTCATAGCAATGCTTCATGCCCCCAGTCATCACAGTGCTCCATGATACCTTTCATCACAATTCCTAGATGATCAATGTCATCACAATGCCCAATGACACCTGTCATCACAATTCGCTATGAACCTTGTCATCACAATACTTGATGAACCGTGTCATCACAGTGTTCCAGGACACATGTCATCACAATGATCCATTACTATTTTCATCACAATGCTCCAATACACCTGTTATCACAATGCTCCATGGCCCCTGTTATCATATTGCTCCATGATCTCTTTCATCACAATGCTCCATGACCACTCTCATCACCATACCTCAAGACGCCTGTCATCTCAATGCTCCATGGCTCTTTTCATCACAATGCCCCATGGGCCCTGTGATCACAATGCTCCATGCCCTTGTCATCAAAGTGCTCCAGAACTCTTGTCTTCATAATGCTCCATGCCAATGTCATCAAAATGTCCCATGACACTTGTCATCACAATGCTCCATGGCTTATGCCATCACAATTTTCCATGGCCCCTGTCATCACAATGCTCCATGCCCTTTTCATCAAAATGCTCCAGAACTCTGGTCATCATAATGCTCCATGCCAATGTCATCAAAATGCCCCATGACACTTGTCATCACAATGCTCCATGGCCTTTGTCATCACAATGTTCCATGGCCCCTGTCATCACAGTGCTCCATGATACCTTTCATCACAATTCTAGATGACCACTGTCATCACAATGCCCCATGACAGATGTCATAACAATTCGCCATGGTCCTTGTCATCACAATGCTCCATGAACCTTGTAATCACAAGGTTCCAGGACTCTTGTCATCACAATGATCCATGATCACTTTCATCACAATGCTCCATGAAACCTGTCACCTCAATGCTCCGTAGCCTTTGTATTCACAATGCTCCATGGCCCCTGTAATCACAGTGCTCCATGACCCCTTTCATCACAATGATCCAAAACCGCTGTCATTACAATGCCCCATGACGCCTGCCACCACAAATCTCCAAGGCCTCTCTTACCAAAAAGCTCCATGATCCCTGTCAGTACAATGTTCGATGACACTTTTCATCACAATGCTCCATGACCCCTGTCATCACAAAGTTCTCTGCCCATATCATCACAATGCTCCTTGTCACCTTTCATCACAATGCTCCATGTCCTTTCATCACAATGCTCCATAATTCTTGTCATCGCAATGTTCCTTGACCGTGTCATCACAATGCTCCATGACCCTTGTCATCACAAAGCTCCATGACCCCTGTCATCCCAATGATCCATGATTCCTTTCCTCACAGTGCTCCAGTACCCTTTTCATCACAATGCTCCATGCCATTGTCAGCACAATGCTCCTTGGACCCTGTCATCAAAATGCTCCATCCCCTTTTCATCACAATGCTCCAGATATCCTATCATTACAATGCTCCATGCCCGTGTCAACACAATGATTCATGACCCCTGTCATCAAAATGCTTTATGAACATTCTTATCACAATGTTCCATGACCCCTGTCATCAAAATGATCCATGACCGTTGTCATCACAATGCTGCATGATAACTTTCATCCCAATCCTCTGTGACTGCTGTCATCATAAGGCTCCAGGACAATTTTCTTCACAATGCTCCATGCCCCCTGTCATCACAGTGCCCCATAAGCCCTGTAATCCCAATGCTCCATGACCCTGTCATCACAATGCTACATGACCCCTGTCATCACATTGTTCCATGGCCTATGTATTCACAATGTTCCATGGACCCTGTAATCACACTGCTCCATGTTCCTTTTCAACACAATGCTCCATGACCCCTGTCATCACAATGTTCCATGAAAGTTGTCATCAAAATGCTCCATGACCCCGGTCACCACAAGGTTCCCTGCCCTTGTCATCACAATGGTACATGGCCTTGTCATCACAATGTTCCATGGCCTCTGTCATCACCATGCTCCATGGTCTTCCTCATCACAATGCTCTTTGACCCCTGTCATCACAATGCTTGATGACCATTGTCATCACAATGCTCCAAGGTCCCTGTCATCACAATGTCTCATGGTCTTTGTTATCACAATGCTCAATGACCACTGTCATCACAATGCTCCATGCCATTGTCATCACAATGCTCCATGGCCCCTGTAATCACAATGCTCCATGTGCTTGTCATCACAATGCTCCAGAACATTTGTCATCATAATGCTCCATTCCTGTGTCATCACATTGCTCAATGACACTTGTCATCAAAATGTTCCTTGGTCTTTGTCATCACAATGCTCCATGATCCCTGTCATCACAATGATCCCTGCCAACGTCATCACAATGCTCCATGTCTCCTGTAATCACAATGCTCCATGCCCTTGTCATCACAATGCTCCAGTTCTGTTGTCATCACCATGCTTCATGCCAGTGTCATCACAATGCTCCATGAATCTTGTCTTCACAATGCTCCATGGCCCATGTCATCACAATGCTCCATGACCCCTGTGATCACAATGCTCTATGGCCTTTGTCATCACAATGACACGTGACCCCCATCAACACAATGCCTGATGAACCCTGACATCAAAATGCTAAATGGCACTTGTCATCACAATGCTCTATGAGGCCTGTCATCACTATTCTCCATCTCACTTGATATCACAATGCTCCATGGCCCCTGTAATCCCAGTACTCCATTAACCCTTTCATCACAATGCCCAATGCCACCTCTCATCACAATTCTCCTTGGCATTTGTCATCACGATGCTCCATGACACCTGTCATCACAATGCTCCATGGCCCCTCTCATTACCGTGCTCCATAATAACTTTAATCACATTTCTAGATGACCAGTGCCATCACAATGCCCCATGACATTGTCATCACAATTCGCCATGACCATTGTCATCACAATGCTCCATGAACCATTTCATCACAGGGTCCCAGGACACTTGTCATCACAATGATCCATTACCACTTTCATCACAATGCTCCATGACCACTGTCATCTCAATGCCCCATGGCCTTTGTATTCACAATGCTCCATGGCCCCTGTAATCAGAGTGCTCCATAACACCTTTCATCATAATGCTCCATGACCACTGCCATCTCAATGCCTCATGACGCCTGTCATCACAATTCTCCAAGGCCCCTCTCATCACAATGCTCCATGACACTTGTCATCACATTGCTCCATAACACCTGTCATCACAGTGTTCCCTGCCCATGTCATCACAATGCTCCATGTCCCCTATAATCACAATGCTCCAAGCCTTTTTCCTCACAATGCTCCAGAATTTTGTCATCACAATGTTCCATGGACGTGTCATCACAAAGCTACATGACCCTGGTCATCACAGTTCTCCATGACCTTTGTCATCACAATGCTCTATGTCACTATTCATCACAATTCTCAATGACCACTTTAATCACTATGCTCGCTGACCATTTTCATCCCATTTCTCTCTTGTCATTACAATTCCCCATGGCCCCTTTCTTCACCATGCTCCATGATGCCTGTCACCACAATGCTCCATGGCTTTTGTTATCACAATGCGCCAGGACCACTTTCATCACAATACTCCATCCCCCTTGTCATCACAGTGCATAATGAAAGCTTTCATTACAATGCTCCGTGACACTTGTCATCACAATGCTCCATGGCCTTTATCGTCACAATGCTCCCAGGCACTTTTCATCACGATGTTCCATGAAAACTTTCATCACATTGCTCCATGACCATTGTCATCACAATAGTCCATAGCCTTGTCAACACAATGCTGCATAATCCCTGTCATCACAATTCTCCATGACTGCTGTCATCACAATAATCCAGGACAATTTTCATCACAATGCTTCATGCCCCCAGTCATCACAGTGCTCCATGATACCTTTCATCACAATTCCTAGTTGATCAATGTCATCACAATGCCCAATGACCCCTGTCATCACAATTCGCTATGATCCTTGTCATCACAATATTCGATGAACCGTGTCATCACAGTGTTCCAGGACACATGTCATCACAATGATCCATTACTATTTTCATCACAATGCTCCAATACACCTGTCATCACAATGCTCCATGGCCCCTGTTATCATATTGCTCCATGATCTCTTTCATCACAATGCTCCATGACCACTGTCATCACCATACCTCAAGACGCCTGTCATCTCAATGCTCTATGGCTCTTTTCATCACAATGCCCCATGGGCCCTGTGATCACAATGCTCCATGCCCTTGTCATCAAAGTGCTCCAGAACTCTTGTCATCATAATGCTCTGTGCAAATGTCATCAAAATGTCCAATGACACTTGTCATCACAATGCTCCATGGCTTATGCCATCACAATTTCCATGGCCCCTGTCATCACAATGCTCCATGCCCTTTTCATCAAAATGCTCCAGAACTCTTGTCACCATAATGCTCCATGCCAATGTCATCAAAATGCCCCATGACACTTGTCATCACAATGCTCCATGGCCTTTGTCATCACAATGTTCCATGGCCCCTGTCATCACAGTGCTCCATTATACCTTTCATCACAATTCTAGATGACCACTGTCATCACCATGCCCCATGACAGATGTCATAACAATTCGCCATGGTCCTTGTCATCACAATGCTCCATGAACCTTGTCATCACAAGGTTCCAGGACTCTTGTCATCACAATGATCCATGATCACTTTCATCACAATGCTCCATGAAACCTGTCACCTCAATGCTCCATAGCCTTTGTATTCACAATGCTCCATGGCCCCTGTAATCACAGTGCTCCATGACCCCTTTCATCACAATGCTCCATGTCCTTTCATCACAATGCTTCATAATTCTTGTCATCGCAATGTTCCTTGACCGTGTCATCACAATGCTCCATGACCCTTGTCATCACAAAGCTCCCTGACCCCTGTCATCACAATGATCCATGATTCCTTTCCTCACAGTGCTCCAGTACCCTTTTCATCACAATGCTCCATGCCATTGTCAGCACAATGCTCCTTGGACCCTGTCATCAAAATGCTCCATCCCCTTTTCATCACAATGCTCCAGATATCCTATCATTACAATGCTCCATGCCCATGTCAACACAATGCTTCATGACCCCTGTCATCAAAATGCTTTATGAACATGCTTATCACAATGTTCCATGACCCCTGTCATCAAAATGATCCATGACCGTTGTCATCACAATGCTGCATGATACCTTTCATCCCAATCCTCTGTGACTGCTGTCATCATAATGCTCCAGGACAATTTTCATCACAATGCTCCATGCCCCCTGTCATCACAGTGCCCCATAAGCCCTGTAATCCCAATGCTCCATGACCGTTTCATCACAATGCTACATGACCCCTGTCATCACATTGTTCCATGGCCTAGGTATTCACAATCTTCCATGGACCCTGTAATCACACTGCTCCATGTTCCTTTTCAACACAATGCTCCATGACCCCTGTCATCACAATGTTCCATGAAAGTTGTCATCAAAATGCTCCATGACCCCGGTCACCACAAGGTTCCCTGCCCTTGTCATCTCAATGGTACATGGCCTTGTCATCACAATGTTCCATGGCCTCTGTCATTACCATGCTCCATGGTCTTTCTCATCACAATGCTCTATGACCCCTGTCATCACAATGCTTGATGACCATTGTCATCACAATGCTCCACGGTCCCTGTCATCACAATGCCTCATGGTCTTTGTAATCACAATGCTCAATGACCACTGTCATCACAATGCTCCATGCCGTTGTCATCACAATGCTGCATGGCCCCTGTAATCACAATGCTCCATGCGCTTGTCATCACAATGCTCCAGAACATTTGTCATCATAATGCTCCATTCCCGTGTCATCACATTGCTCAATGACACTTGTCATCAAAATGTTCCTTGGTCTTTGTCATCCCAATGCTCCATGATCCCTGTCATCACAATGATCCCTGCCAATGTCATCACAATGCTCCATGTCTCCTGTAATCACAATGCTCCATGCCCTTGTCATCACAATGCTCCAGTTCTGTTGTCATCACCATGCTTCATGCCAGTGTCATCACAATGCTCCATGAAATTTGTCTGCACAATGCTCCATGGCCCATGTCATCACAATGCTCCATGACCCCTGTGATCACAATGCTCTATGGCCTTTGTCATCACAATGACACGTGACCCCCGTCAACACAATGCCTGATGAACCCTGACATCACAATGCTAAATGGCACTTGTCATCACAGTGCTATATGAAGCCTGTCATCACTATTCACCATGTCACTTGGTTTCACAATGCTCCATGCCCCCTGTAATCCCAGTACTCCATGACCCCTTTCATCACAATGCCCAATGCCACCTCTCATCACAATTCTCCATTGCATTTGTCATCACGATGCTCCATGACACCTGTCATCACAATGCTCCATGACACTTGTCATCACAATGCTCCATGGCCCCTCTCATTACTGTGCTCCATAATAACTTTAATCACATTTCTAGATGACCAGTGCCATCACAATGCCCCATGACATTGTCATCACAATTCGCCATGACCATTGTCATCACAATGCTCCATGAACCATGTCATCACAGGGTCCCAGGACACTTGTCATCACAATGATCCATTACCACTTTCATCACAATGCTCCATGACCACTGTCATCTCAATGCCCCATGGCCTTTGTATTCACAATGCTCCATGGCCCCTGTAATCACAGAGCTCCATAACACCTTTCATCATAATGCTCCATGACCACTGCCATCTCAATGCCTCATGACGCCTGTCATCACAATTCTCCAAGGCCCCTCTCATCACAATGCTCCATGACACTTGTCATCACATTGCTCCATAACACCTGTCATCACAGTGTTCCCTGCCCATGTCATCACAATGCTCCATGTCCCCTATAATCACAATGCTCCAAGCCTTTTTCCTCACAATGCTCCAGAATTTTGTCATCACAATGTTCCATGGACGTGTCATCACAAAGCTACATGACCCTGGTCATCACAGTTCTCCATGACCTTTGTCATCACAATGCTCTATGTCACTATTCATCACAATTCTCAATGACCACTTTAATCACTATGCTCGCTGACCATTTTCATCACATTTCTCTATTGTCATTACAATTCCCCATGGCCCCTTTCTTCACCATGCTCCATGATGCCTGTCATCACAATGCTCCATGGCTTTTGTTATCACAATGCGCCAGGACCAGTTTCTTCACAATACTCCATCCCCCTTGTCTTCACAGTGCATAATGAAAGCTTTCATTACAGTGCTCCGTGACACTTGTCATCACAATGCTCCATGGCCTTTATCATCACAATGCTCCCAGGCACTTTTCATCACGATGTTCCATGAAAACTTTCATCACATTGTTCCATGACCATTGTCATCACAATAGTTCATAGCCTTGTCAACACAATGCTGCATAATCCCTGTCATCACAATTCTCCATGACTGCTGTCATCACAATAATCCAGGACAATTTTCATAACAATGCTTCATGCCCCCAGTCATCACAGTGCTCCATGATATCTTTCATCACAATTCCTAGATGATCAATGTCATCACAATGCCCAATGACCCCTGTCATCACAATTCGCTATGACCCTTGTCATCACAATACTCGATGAACCGTGTCATCACAGTGTTCCAGGACACATGTCATCACAATGATCCATTACTATTTTCATCACAATGCTCCAATACACCTGTCATCACAATGCTCCATGGCCCCTGTTATCATATTGCTCCATGATCTCTTTCATCACAATGCTCCATGACCACTCTCATCACCATACCTCAAGACGCCTGTCATCTCAATGCTCTATGGCTCTTTTCATCACAATGCCCCATGGGCCCTGTGATCACAATGCTCCATGCCCTTGTCCTCAAAGTGCTCCAGAACTCTTGTCATCATAATGCTCCATGCCAATATCATCAAAATGTCCCATGACACTTGTCATCACAATGCTCCATGGCTTATGCCATCACAATGTTCCATGGCCCCTGTCATCACAATGCTCCATGCCCTTTTCATCAAAATGCTCCGGAACTCTTGTCATCATAATGCTCCATGCCAATGTCATCAAAATGCCCCAACACTTGTCATCACAATGCTCCATGGCCTTTGTCATCACAATGTTCCATGGCCCCTGTAATCACAGTGCTCCATTATACCTTTCATCACAATTCTAGATGACCACTGTCATCACCATGCCCCATGACAGATGTCATAACAATTCGCCATGGTCCTTGTCATCACAATGCTCCATGAACCTTGTCATCACAAGGTTCCAGGACTCTTGTCATCACAATGATCCATGATCACTTTCATCACAATGCTCCATGAAACCTGTCACCTCAATGCTCCATAGCCTTTGTATTCACAATGCTCCATGGCCCCTGTAATCACAGTGCTCCATGACCCCTTTCATCACAATGATCCAGGACCGCTGTCATTACAATGCCCCATGACGCCTGCCACCACAAATCTCCAAGGCCTCTCTTACCAAAAAGCTCCATGATCCCTGTCAGTACAATGTTCGATGACACTTTTCATCACAATGCTCCATGACCCCTGTCATCACAAAGTTCTCTGCCCATATCATCACAATGCTCCTTGTCACCTTTCATCACAATGCTCCATGTCCTTTCATCACAATGCTCCATAATTCTTGTCATCGCAATGTTCCTTGACCGTGTCATCACAATGCTCCATGACCCTTGTCATCACAAAGCTCCATGACCCCTGTCATCACAATGATCCATGATTCCTTTCCTCACAGTGCTCCAGTACCCTTTTCATCACAATGCTCCATGCCATTGTCAGCACAATGCTCCTTGGACCCTGTCATCAAAATGCTCCATCCCCTTTTCATCACAATGCTCCAGATATCCTATCATTACAATGCTCCATGCCCGTGTCAACACAATGCTTCATGACCCCTGTCATCAAAATGCTTTATGAACATGCTTATCACAATGTTCCATGACCCCTGTCATCAAAATGATCCATGACCGTTGTCATCACAATGCTGCATGATACCTTTCATCCCAATCCTCTGTGACTGCTGTCATCATAATGCTCCAGGACAATTTTCATCACAATGCTCCATGCCCCCTGTCATCACAGTGCCCCATAAGCCCTGTAATCCCAATGCTCCATGACCCTGTCATCACAATGCTACATGACCCCTGTCATCACATTGTTCCATGGCCTATGTATTCACAATGTTCCATGGACCCTGTAATCACACTGCTCCATGTTCCTTTTCAACACAAAGCTCCATGACCCCTGTCATCTCAATGTTCCATGAAAGTTGTCATCAAAATGCTCCATGACCCCGGTCACCACAAGGTTCCCTGCCCTTGTCATCTCAATGCCCCATGGCCTTTGTATTCACAATGCTCCATGGCCCATGTAATCACAGTGCTCCATAACACCTTTCTTCATAATGCTCCATGACCACTGCCATCTCAATGCCTCATGACGCCTGTCATCACAATTCTCCAAGGCCCCTCTCATTACAATGCTCCATGACACTTGTCATCACATTGCTCCATAACACCTGTCATCTCAGTGTTCCCTGCCCATGTCATCACAATGCTCAATGTCCCCTATAATCACAGTGCTCCAAGCCTTTTTCCTCACAATGCTCCAGAATTTTGTCATCACAATGTTCCATGGACGTGTCATCACAAAGCTACATGACCCTGGTCATCACAGTTCTCCATGACCTTTGTCATCACAATGCTCTATGTCACTATTCATCACAATTCTCAATGATCACTTTAATCACTATGCTCGCTGACCATTTTCATCACATTTCTCTATTGTCATTACAATTCCCCATGGCCCCTTTCTTCACAATGCTCCATAATGCCTGTCATCACAATGCTCCATGGCTTTTGTTATCACAATGCGCCAGGACCAGTTTCATCACAATACTCCATCCCCCTTGTCATCACAGTGCATAATGAAAGCTTTCATTACAATGCTCCATGACACTTGTCATCACAATGCTCCATGGCCTTTATCGTCACAATGCTCCCAGGCACTTTTCATCACGATGTTCCATGAAAACTTTCATCACATTGCTCCATGACCATTGTCATCACAATAGTCCATAGCCTTGTCAACACAATGCTGCATAATCCCTGTCATCACAATTCTCCATGACTGCTGTCATCACAATAACCCAGGACAATTTTCATAACAATGCTTCATGCCCCCAGTCATCACAGTGCTCCATGATACCTTTCATCACAATTCCTAGATGATCAATGTCATCACAATGCCCAATGACACCTGTCATCACAATTCGCTATGACCCTTGTCATCACAATACTCGATGAACCGTGTCATCACAGTGTTCCAGGACACATGTCATCACAATGATCCATTACTATTTTCATCACAATGCTCCAATACACCTGTCATCACAATGCTCCATGGCCCCTGTTATCATATTGCTCCATGATCTCTTTCATCACAATGCTCCATGACCACTCTCATCACCATACCTCAAGACACCTGTCATCTCAATGCTCTATGGCTCTTTTCATCACAATGCCCCATGGGCCCTGTGATCACAATGCTCCATGCCCTTGTCATCAAAGTGCTCCAGAACTCTTGTCATCATAATGCTCCATGCCAATGCCATCAAAATGTCCCATGACACTTGTCATCACAATGCTCCATGGCTTATGCCATCACAATTTTCCATGGCCCCTGTCATCACAATGCTCCATGCCCTTTTCATCAAAATGCTCCAGAACTCTTGTCATCATAATGCTCCATGCCAATGTCATCAAAATGCCCCATGACACTTGTCATCACAATGCTCCATGGCCTTTGTCATCACAATGTTCCATGGCCCCTGTCATCACAGTGATCCATTATTCCTTTCAACACAATTCTAGATGACCACTGTCATCACCATGCCCCATGACAGATTTCATAACAATTCGCCATGGTCCTTGTCATCACAAGGCTACATGAACCTTGTCATCACAAGGTTCCAGGACTCTTGTCATCAGAATGATCCATGATCACATTCATCACAATGCTCCATGAAACCTGTCACCTCAATGCTCCATAGCCTTTGTATTCACAAAGCTCCATGGCCCCTGTAATCACAGTGCTCCATGACCCCGTTCATCACAATGATCCAACACCGCTGTCATTACAATGCCCCATGACGCCTGCCACCACAAATCTCCAAGGCCTCTCTTACCAAAAAGCTCCATGATCCCTGTCAGTACAATGTTCGATGACAATTTTCATCACAATGCTCCATGACCCCTGTCATCACAAAGTTCTCTGCCCATATCATCACAATGCTCCTTGTCACCTTTCATCACAATGCTCCATGTCCTTTCATCACAATGCTCCATAATTCTTGTCATCGCAATGTTCCTTGACCGTGTCATCACAATGCTCCATGACCCTTGTCATCACAAAGCTCCATGACCCCTGTCATCACAATGATCCATGATTCCTTTCCTCACAGTGCTCCAGTACCCTTTTCATCACAATGCTCCATGCCATTGTCAGCACAATGCTCCTTGGACCCTGTCATCAAAATGCTCCATCCCCTTTTCATTACAATGCTCCAGATATCCTATCATTACAATGCTCCATGCCCGTGTCAACACAATGCTTCATGACCCCTGTCATCAAAATGCTTTATGAACATTCTTATCACAATGTTCCATGACCCCTGTCATCAAAATGATCCATGACCGTTGTCATCACAATGCTGCCTGATACCTTTCATCCCAATCCTCTGTGACTGCTGTCATTTAATGATCCAGGACAATTTTCATCACAATGCTCCATGCCCCCTGTCATCACAGTGCCCCATAAACCCTGTAATCCCAATGCTTCATGACCGTGTCATCACAATGCTACATGACCCATGTCATCACATTGTTCCATGGCCTATGTATTCACAATGTTCCATGGACCCTGTAATCACACTGCTCTATGTTACTTTTGAAAACAATGCTACATGACCCCTGTCATCACATTGTTCCATGGCCTATGTATTCACAATGTTCCATGGACCCTGTAATCACACTGCTCCATGTTCCTTTTCATCACAAAGCTCCATGACCCCTGTCATCTCAATGTTCCATGAAAGTTGTCATCAAAATGCTCCATGACCCCGGTCACCACAAGGTTCCCTGCCCTTGTCATCTCAATGCCCCATGGCCTTTGTATTCACAATGCTCCATGGCCCATGTAATCACAGTGCTCCATAACACCTTTCTTCATAATGCTCCATGACCACTGCCATCTCAATGCCTCATGACGCCTGTCATCACAATTCTCCAAGGCCCCTCTCATTACAATGCTCCATGACACTTGTCATCACATTGCTCCATAACACCTGTCATCTCAGTGTTCCCTGCCCATGTCATCACAATGCTCAATGTCCCCTATAATCACAATGCTCCAAGCCTTTTTCCTCACAATGCTCCAGAATTTTGTCATCACAATGTTCCATGGACGTGTCATCACAAAGCTACATGACCCTGGTCATCACAGTTCTCCATGACCTTTGTCATCACAATGCTCTATGTCACTATTCATCACAATTCTCAATGACCACTTTAATCACTATGCTCGCTGACCATTTTCATCACATTTCTCTATTGTCATTACAATTCCCCATGGCCCCTTTCTTCACAATGCTCCATAATGCCTGTCATCACAATGCTCCATGGCTTTTGTTATCACAATGCGCCAGGACCAGTTTCATCACAATACTCCATCCCCCTTGTCATCACAGTGCATAATGAAAGCTTTCATTACAATGCTCCATGACACTTGTCATCACAATGCTCCATGGCCTTTATCGTCACAATGCTCCCAGGCACTTTTCATCACGATGTTCCATGAAAATTTTCATCACATTGCTCCATGACCATTGTCATCACAATAGTCCATAGCCTTGTCAACACAATGCTGCATAATCCCTGTCATCACAATTCTCCATGACTGCTGTCATCACAATAACCCAGGACAATTTTCATAACAATGCTTCATGCCCCCAGTCATCACAGTGCTCCATGATACCTTTCATCACAATTCCTAGATGATCAATGTCATCACAATGCCCAATGACACCTGTCATCACAATTCGCTATGACCCTTGTCATCACAATACTCGATGAACCGTGTCATCACAGTGTTCCAGGACACATGTCATCACAATGATCCATTACTATTTTCATCACAATGCTCCAATACACCTGTCATCACAATGCTCCATGGCCCCTGTTATCATATTGCTCCATGATCTCTTTCATCACAATGCTCCATGACCACTCTCATCACCATACCTCAAGACACCTGTCATCTCTATGCTCTATGGCTCTTTTCATCACAATGCCCCATGGGCCCTGTGATCACAATGCTCCATGCCCTTGTCGTCAAAGTGCTCCAGAACTCTTGTCATCATAATGCTCCATGCCAATGTCATCAAAATGCCCCATGACACTTGTCATCACAATGCTCCATGGCCTTTGTCATCACAATGTTCCATGGCCCCTGTCATCACAGTGCTCCATTATACCTTTCATCACAATTCTAGATGACCACTGTCATCACCATGCCCCATGACAGATGTCATAACAATTCGCCATGGTCCTTGTCATCACAAGGCTACATGAACCTTGTCATCACAAGGTTCCAGGACTCTTGTCATCAGAATGATCCATGATCACATTCATCACAATGCTCCATGAAACCTGTCACCTCAATGCTCCATAGCCTTTGTATTCACAAAGCTCCATGGCCCCTGTAATCACAGTGCTCCATGACCCCGTTCATCACAATGATCCAACACCGCTGTCATTACAATGCCCCATGACGCCTGCCACCACAAATCTCCAAGGCCTCTCTTACCAAAAAGCTCCATGATCCCTGTCAGTACAATGTTCGATGACACTTTTCATCACAATGCTCCATGACCCCTGTCATCACAAAGTTCTCTGCCCATATCATCACAATGCTCCTTGTCACCTTTCATCACAATGCTCCATGTCCTTTCATCACAATGCTCCATAATTCTTGTCATCGCAATGTTCCTTGACAGTGTCATTACAATGCTCCATGACCCTTGTCATCACAAAGCTCCATGACCCCTGTCATCCCAATGATCCATGATTCCTTTCCTCACAGTGCTCCAGTACCCTTTTCATCACAATGCTCCATGCCATTGTCAGCACAATGCTCCTTGGACCCTGTCATCAAAATGCTCCATCCCCTTTTCATCACAATGCTCCAGATATCCTATCATTACAATGCTCCATGCCCGTGTCAACACAATGATTCATGACCCCTGTCATCAAAATGCTTTATGAACATTCTTATCACAATGTTCCATGACCCCTGTCATCAAAATGATCCATGACCGTTGTCATCACAATGCTGCATGATACCTTTCATCCCAATCCTCTGTGACTGCTGTCATCATAAGGCTCCAGGACAACTTTCTTCACAATGCTCCATGCCCCCTGTCATCACAGTGCCCCATAAGCCCTGTAATCCCAATGCTCCATGACCCTGTCATCACAATGCTACATGACCCCTGTCATCACATTGTTCCATGGCCTATGTATTCACAATGTTCCATGGACCCTGTAATCACACTGCTCCATGTTCCTTTTCAACACAATGCTCCATGACCCCTGTCATCACAATGTTCCATGAAAGTTGTCATCAAAATGCTCCATGACCCCGGTCACCACAAGGTTCCCTGCCCTTGTCATCACAATGGTACATGGCCTTGTCATCACAATGTTCCATGGCCTCTGTCATCACCATGCTCCATGGTCTTTCTCATCACAATGCTCTTTGACCCCTGTCATCACAATGCTTGATGACCATTGTCATCACAATTCTCCAAGGTCCCTGTCATCACAATGTCTCATGGTCTTTGTTATCACAATGCTCAATGACCACTGTCATCACAATGCTCCATGCCATTGTCATCACAATGCTCCATGGCCCCTGTAATCACAATGCTCCATGTGCTTGTCATCACAATGCTCCAGAACATTTGTCATCATAATGCTCCATTCCTGTGTCATCACATTGCTCAATGACACTTGTCATCAAAATGTTCCTTGGTCTTTGTCATCACAATGCTCCATGATCCCTGTCATCACAATGATCCCTGCCAATGTCATCACAATGCTCCATGTCTCCTGTAATCACAATGCTCCATGCCGTTGTCATCACAATGCTCCAGTTCTGTTGTCATCACCATGCTTCATGCCAGTGTCATCACAATGCTCCATGAATCTTGTCTTCACAATGCTCCATGGCCCATGTCATCACTATGCTCCATGACCCCTGTGATCACAATGCTCTATGGCCTTTGTCATCACAATGACACGTGACCCCCGTCAACACAATGCCTGATGAACCCTGACATCAAAATGCTAAATGGCACTTGTCATCACAATGCTATATGAAGCCTGTCATCAGTATTCACCATGTCACTTGTTTTCACAATGCTCCATGCCCCCTGTAATCCCAGTACTCCATGACCCCTTTCATCACAATGCCCAATGCCACCTCTCATCACAATTCTCCATGGCATTTGTCATCAAGATGCTCCATGACACCTGTCATCACAATGCTCCATGACACTTGTCATCACAATGCTCCATGGCCCCTCTCATTACTGTGCTCCATAATAACTTTAATCACATTTCTAGATGACCAGTGCCATCACAATGCCCCATGACATTGTCATCACAATTCGCCATGACCATTGTCATCACAATGCTCCATGAACCATGTCATCACAGGGTCCCAGGACACTTGTCATCACAATGATCCATTACCACTTTCATCACAATGCTCCATGACCACTGTCATCTCAATGCCCCATGGCCTTTGTATTCACAATGCTCCATGGCCCCTGTAATCACAGTGCTCCATAACACCTTTCATCATAATGCTCCATGACCACTGCCATCTCAATGCCTCATGACGCCTGTCATCACAATTCTCCAAGGCCCCTCTCATCACAATGCTCCATGACACTTGTCATCACATTGCTCCATAACACCTGTCATCACAGTGTTCCCTGCCCATGTCATCACAATGCTCCATGTCCCCTATAATCACAATGCTCCAAGCCTTTTTCCTCACAATGCTCCAGAATTTTGTCATCACAATGTTCCATGACCGTGGCATCACAATGCTCCACGGCCCTTGTCATCACAATGCTCCAGAATTCTTGTCATCACAATGTTCCATGGACGTGTCATCACAAAGCTACATGACCCTGGTCATCACAGTTCTCCATGACCTTTGTCATCACAATGCTCTATGTCACTATTCATCACAATTCTCAATGACCACTTTAATCACTATGCTTGCTGACCATTTTCATCACATTTCTCTATTGTCATTACAATTCCCCATGGCCCCTTTCTTCACCATGCTCCATGATGCCTGTCATCACAATGCTCCATGGCTTTTGTTATCACAATGCGCCAGAACCAGTTTCATCACAATACCCCATCCCTCTTGTCATCACAGTGCATAATGAAAGCTTTCATTACAATGCTCCATGACACTTGTCATCACAATGCTCCATGGTCTTTATCGTCACAATCCTCCCAGGCACTTTTCATCACGATGTTCCAAGGAAACTTTCATCACATTGCTCCATGACCATTGTCATCACAATAGTTCATTGCCTTGTGAACACAATGCTGCATAATCCCAGTCATCACAATTCTCCATGACTGCTGTCATCACAATAATCCAGGAAAATTTTCTTAACAATGCTTCATGCCCCCAGTCATCACAGTGCTCCATGATACCTTTCATCACAATTCCTAGATGATCAATGTCATCACAATGCCCAATGACACCTGTCATCACAATTCGCTATGACCCTTGTCATCACAATACTCGATGAACCGTGTCATCACAGTGTTCCAGGACACATGTCATCACAATGATTCATTACTATTTTCATCACAATGCTCCAATACACCTGTCATCACAATGCTCCATGGCCCCTGTTATCATATTGCTCCATGATCTCTTTCATCACAATGCTCCATGACCACTCTCATCACCATACCTCAAGACGCCTGTCATCTCAATGCTCTATGGCTCTTTTCATCACAATGCCCCATGGGCCCTGTGATCACAATGCTTCATGCCCTTGTTATCAAAGTGCTCCAGAACTCTTGTCATCATAATGCTCCATGCCAATGTCATCAAAATGTGCCATGACACTTGTCATCACAATGCTCCATGGCTTATGCCATCACAATTTTCCATGGCCCCTGTCATCACAATGCTCCATGCCCTTTTCATCAAAATGCTCCGGAACTCTGGTCATCATAATGCTCCATGCCAATGTCTTCAAAATGCCCCATGACACTTGTCATCACAATGCTCCATGGCCTTTGTCATCACAATGTTCCATGGCCCCTGTAATCACAGTGCTCCATTATACCTTTCATCACAATTCTAGATGACCACTGTCATCACCATGCCCCATGACAGATGTCATAACAATTCGCCATTGTCCTTGTCATCACAATGCTCCATGAACCTTGTCATCACGAGTTTCCAGGAATCTTGTCATCACAATGATCCATGATCACTTTCATCACAATGCTCCATGAAACCTGTCACCTCAATGCTCCATAGCCTTTGTATTCACAATGCTCCATGGCCCCTGTAATCACAGTGCTCCATGACCCCTTTCATCACAATGATCCAAGACCGCTGTCATTACAATGCCCCATGACGCCTGCCACCACAAATCTCCAAGGCCTCTCTTACCAAAAAGCTCCATGATCCCTGTCAGTACAATGTTCGATGACACTTTTCATCACAATGCTCCATGACCCCTGTCATCACAAAGTTCTCTGCCCATATCATCACAATGCTCCTTGTCACCTTTCATCACAATGCTCCATGTCCTTTCATCACAATGCTCCATAATTCTTGTCATCGCAATGTTCCTTGACCGTGTCATCACAATGCTCCATGACCCTTGCCATCACAAAGCTCCATGACCCCTGTCATCCCAATGATCCATGATTCCTTTCCTCACAGTGCTCCAGTACCCTTTTCATCACAATGCTCCATGCCATTGTCAGCACAATGCTCCTTGGACCCTGTCATCAAAATGCTCCATCCCCTTTTCATCACAATGCTCCAGATATCCTATCATTACAATGCTCCATGCCCGTGTCAACACAATGCTTCATGACCCCTGTCATCAAAATGCTTTATGAACATTCTTATCACAATGTTCCATGACCCCTGTCATCAAAATGATCCATGACCGTTGTCATCACAATGCTGCATGATACCTTTCATCCCAATCCTCTGTGACTGCTGTCATCATAATGCTCCAGGACAATTTTCATCACAATGCTCCATGCCCCCTGTCATCACAGTGCCCCATAAGCCCTGTAATCCCAATGCTCCATGACCCTGTCATCACAATGCTACATGACCCCTGTCATCACGTTGTTCCATGGCCTATGTATTCACAATGTTCCATGGAGCCTGTAATCACACTGCTCCATGTTCCTTTTCAACACAATGCTCCATGACCCCTGTCATCACAATGTTCCATGAAAGTTGTCATCAAAATGCTCCATGACCCCGGTCACCACAAGGTTCCCTGCCCTTGTCATCACAATGGTACATGGCCTTGTCATCACAATGTTCCATGGCCTCTGTCATCACCATGCTCCATGGTCTTTCTCATCACAATGCTCTATGACCCCTGTCATCACAATGCTTGATGACCATTGTCATCACAATGCTCCAAGGTCCCTGTCATCACAATGCCTCATGGTCTTTGTAATCACAATGCTCAATGACCACTGTCATCACAATGCTCCATGCCATTGTCATCACAATGCTCCATGGCCCCTGTAATCACAATGCTCCATGTGCTTGTCATCACAATGCTCCAGAACATTTGTCATCATAATGCTCCATTCCCGTGTCATCACATTGCTCAATGACACTTGTCATCAAAATGTTCCTTGGTCTTTGTCATCACAATGCTCCATGATCCCTGTCATCACAATGATCCCTGCCAATGTCATCACAATGCTCCATGTCTCGTGTAATCACAATGCTCCATGCCCTTGTCATCACAATGCTCCACTTCTGTTGTCATCACCATGCTTCATGCCAGTGTCATCACAATGCTCCATGAATCTTGTCTTCACAATGCTCCATGGCCCATGTCATCACAATGCTCCATGACCCCTGTGATCACAATGCTCTATGGCCTTTGTCATCACAATGACACGTGACCCCCGTCAACACAATGCCTGATGAACCCTGACATCAAAATGCTAAATGGCACTTGTCATCACAATGCTATATGAAGCCTGTCATCAGTATTCACCATGTCACTTGTTTTCACAATGCTCCATGCCCCCTGTAATCCCAGTACTCCATGACCCCTTTCATCACAATGCCCAATGCCACCTCTCATCACAATTCTCCATGGCATTTGTCATCACGATGCTCCATGACACCTGTCATCACAATGCTCCATGACACTTGTCATCACAATGCTCCATGGCCCCTCTCATTACTGTGCTCCATAATAACTTTAATCACATTTCTAGATGACCAGTGCCACCACAATGCCCCATGACATTGTCATCACAATTCGCCATGACCATTGTCATCACAATGCTCCATGAACCATGTCATCACAGGGTCCCAGGACACTTGTCATCACAATGATCCATTACCACTTTCATCACAATGCTCCATGACCACTGTCATCTCAATGCCCCATGGCCTTTGTATTCACAATGCTCCATGGCCCCTGTAATCACAGTGCTCCATAACACCTTTCATCATAATGCTCCATGACCACTGCCATCTCAATGCCTCATGACGCCTGTCATCACAATTCTCCAAGGCCCCTCTCATCACAGTGCTCCATGACACTTGTCATCACATTGCTCCATAACACCTGTCATCACAGTGTTCCCTGCCCATGTCATCACAATGCTCCATGTCCCCTATAATCACAATGCTCCAAGCCTTTTTCCTCACAATGCTCCAGAATTTTGTCATCACAATGTTCCATGACCGTGGCATCACAATGCTCCACGGCCCTTGTCATCACAATGCTCCAGAATTCTTGTCATCACAATGTTCCATGGACGTGTCATCACAAAGCTACATGACCCTGGTCATCACAGTTCTCCATGACCTTTGTCATCACAATGCTCTATGTCACTATTCATCACAATTCTCAATGACCACTTTAATCACTATGCTTGCTGACCATTTTCATCACATTTCTCTATTGTCATTACAATTCCCCATGGCCCCTTTCTTCACCATGCTCCATGATGCGTGTCATCACAATGCTCCATGGCTTTTGTTATCACAATGCGCCAGGACCAGTTTCATCACAATACTCCATCCCCCTTGTCATCACAGTGCATAATGAAAGCTTTCAGTACAATGCTCCGTGACACTTGTCATCACAATGCTCCATGGCCATTATCATCACAATGCTCCCAGGCACTTTTCATCACGATGTTCCATGAAAACTTTCATCACATTGCTCCATGACCATTGTCATCACAATAGTCCATAGCCTTGTCAACACAATGCTGCATAATCCCTGTCATCACAATTCTCCATGACTGCTGTCATCACAATAATCCAGGACAATTTTCATAGCAATGCTTCATGCCCCCAGTCATCACAGTGCTCCATGATACCTTTCATCACAATTCCTAGATGATCAATGTCATCACAATGCCCAATGACACCTGTCATCACAATTCGCTATGAACCTTGTCATCACAATACTTGATGAACCGTGTCATCACAGTGTTCCAGGACACATGTCATCACAATGATCCATTATTATTTTCATCACAATGCTCCAATACACCTGTCATCACAATGCTCCATGGCCCCTGTTATCATATTGCTCCATGATCTCTTTCATCACAATGCTCCATGACCACTGTCATCACCATACCTCAAGACGCCTGTCATCTCAATGCTCCATGGCAGTTTTCATCACAAAGCCCCATGGGCCATGTGATCACAATGCTCCATGCCCTTGTCATCAAAGTGCTCCAGAACTCTTGTCTTCATAATGCTCCATGCCAATGTCATCAAAATGTCCCATGACACTTGTCATCACAATGCTCCATGGCTTATGCCATCACAATTTTCCATGGCCCTGTCATCACAATGCTCCATGACCTTTTCATCAAAATGCTCCATGACCTTTTCATCAAAATGCTCCAGAACTCTTGTCATCATAAGGCTACATGCCAATGTCATCAAAATGCCCCATGACACTTGTCATCACAATGCTCCATGGCCTTTGTCATCACAATGTTCCATGGCCCCTGTAATCACAGTGCTCCATTATACCTTTCATCACAATTCTAGATGACCACTGTCATCACCATGCCCCATGACAGATGTCATAAAAATTCGCCATGGTCCTTGTCATCACAATGCTCCATGAACCTTGTCATCACGAGTTTCCAGGAATCTTGTCATCACAATGATCCATGATCACTTTCATCACAATGCTCCATGAAACCTGTCACCTCAATGCTCCATAGCCTTTGTATTCACAATGCTCCATGGCCCCTGTAATCACAGTGCTCCATGACCCCTTTCATCACAATGATCCAAGACCGCTGTCATTACAATGCCCCATGACGCCTGCCACCACAAATCTCCAAGGCCTCTCTTACCAAAAAGCTCCATGATCCCTGTCAGTACAATGTTCGATGACACTTTTCATCACAATGCTCCATGACCCCTGTCATCACAAAGTTCTCTGCCCATATCATCACAATGCTCCTTGTCACCTTTCATCACAATGCTCCATGTCCTTTCATCACAATGCTCCATAATTCTTGTCATCGCAATGTTCCTTGACCGTGTCATCACAATGCTCCATGACCCTTGCCATCACAAAGCTCCATGACCCCTGTCATCCCAATGATCCATGATTCCTTTCCTCACAGTGCTCCAGTACCCTTTTCATCACAATGCTCCATGCCATTGTCAGCACAATGCTCCTTGGACCCTGTCATCAAAATGCTCCATCCCCTTTTCATCACAATGCTCCAGATATCCTATCATTACAATGCTCCATGCCCGTGTCAACACAATGCTTCATGACCCCTGTCATCAAAATGCTTTATGAACATTCTTATCACAATGTTCCATGACCCCTGTCATCAAAATGATCCATGACCGTTGTCATCACAATGCTGCATGATACCTTTCATCCCAATCCTCTGTGACTGCTGTCATCATAATGCTCCAGGACAATTTTCATCACAATGCTCCATGCCCCCTGTCATCACAGTGCCCCATAAGCCCTGTAATCCCAATGCTCCATGACCCTGTCATCACAATGCTACATGACCCCTGTCATCACGTTGTTCCATGGCCTATGTATTCACAATGTTCCATGGAGCCTGTAATCACACTGCTCCATGTTCCTTTTCAACACAATGCTCCATGACCCCTGTCATCACAATGTTCCATGAAAGTTGTCATCAAAATGCTCCATGACCCCGGTCACCACAAGGTTCCCTGCCCTTGTCATCACAATGGTACATGGCCTTGTCATCACAATGTTCCATGGCCTCTGTCATCACCATGCTCCATGGTCTTTCTCATCACAATGCTCTATGACCCCTGTCATCACAATGCTTGATGACCATTGTCATCACAATGCTCCAAGGTCCCTGTCATCACAATGCCTCATGGTCTTTGTAATCACAATGCTCAATGACCACTGTCATCACAATGCTCCATGCCATTGTCATCACAATGCTCCATGGCCCCTGTAATCACAATGCTCCATGTGCTTGTCATCACAATGCTCCAGAACATTTGTCATCATAATGCTCCATTCCCGTGTCATCACATTGCTCAATGACACTTGTCATCAAAATGTTCCTTGGTCTTTGTCATCACAATGCTCCATGATCCCTGTCATCACAATGATCCCTGCCAATGTCATCACAATGCTCCATGTCTCGTGTAATCACAATGCTCCATGCCCTTGTCATCACAATGCTCCACTTCTGTTGTCATCACCATGCTTCATGCCAGTGTCATCACAATGCTCCATGAATCTTGTCTTCACAATGCTCCATGGCCCATGTCATCACAATGCTCCATGACCCCTGTGATCACAATGCTCTATGGCCTTTGTCATCACAATGACACGTGACCCCCGTCAACACAATGCCTGATGAACCCTGACATCAAAATGCTAAATGGCACTTGTCATCACAATGCTATATGAAGCCTGTCATCAGTATTCACCATGTCACTTGTTTTCACAATGCTCCATGCCCCCTGTAATCCCAGTACTCCATGACCCCTTTCATCACAATGCCCAATGCCACCTCTCATCACAATTCTCCATGGCATTTGTCATCACGATGCTCCATGACACCTGTCATCACAATGCTCCATGACACTTGTCATCACAATGCTCCATGGCCCCTCTCATTACTGTGCTCCATAATAACTTTAATCACATTTCTAGATGACCAGTGCCACCACAATGCCCCATGACATTGTCATCACAATTCGCCATGACCATTGTCATCACAATGCTCCATGAACCATGTCATCACAGGGTCCCAGGACACTTGTCATCACAATGATCCATTACCACTTTCATCACAATGCTCCATGACCACTGTCATCTCAATGCCCCATGGCCTTTGTATTCACAATGCTCCATGGCCCCTGTAATCACAGTGCTCCATAACACCTTTCATCATAATGCTCCATGACCACTGCCATCTCAATGCCTCATGACGCCTGTCATCACAATTCTCCAAGGCCCCTCTCATCACAGTGCTCCATGACACTTGTCATCACATTGCTCCATAACACCTGTCATCACAGTGTTCCCTGCCCATGTCATCACAATGCTCCATGTCCCCTATAATCACAATGCTCCAAGCCTTTTTCCTCACAATGCTCCAGAATTTTGTCATCACAATGTTCCATGACCGTGGCATCACAATGCTCCACGGCCCTTGTCATCACAATGCTCCAGAATTCTTGTCATCACAATGTTCCATGGACGTGTCATCACAAAGCTACATGACCCTGGTCATCACAGTTCTCCATGACCTTTGTCATCACAATGCTCTATGTCACTATTCATCACAATTCTCAATGACCACTTTAATCACTATGCTTGCTGACCATTTTCATCACATTTCTCTATTGTCATTACAATTCCCCATGGCCCCTTTCTTCACCATGCTCCATGATGCGTGTCATCACAATGCTCCATGGCTTTTGTTATCACAATGCGCCAGGACCAGTTTCATCACAATACTCCATCCCCCTTGTCATCACAGTGCATAATGAAAGCTTTCAGTACAATGCTCCGTGACACTTGTCATCACAATGCTCCATGGCCATTATCATCACAATGCTCCCAGGCACTTTTCATCACGATGTTCCATGAAAACTTTCATCACATTGCTCCATGACCATTGTCATCACAATAGTCCATAGCCTTGTCAACACAATGCTGCATAATCCCTGTCATCACAATTCTCCATGACTGCTGTCATCACAATAATCCAGGACAATTTTCATAGCAATGCTTCATGCCCCCAGTCATCACAGTGCTCCATGATACCTTTCATCACAATTCCTAGATGATCAATGTCATCACAATGCCCAATGACACCTGTCATCACAATTCGCTATGAACCTTGTCATCACAATACTTGATGAACCGTGTCATCACAGTGTTCCAGGACACATGTCATCACAATGATCCATTATTATTTTCATCACAATGCTCCAATACACCTGTCATCACAATGCTCCATGGCCCCTGTTATCATATTGCTCCATGATCTCTTTCATCACAATGCTCCATGACCACTGTCATCACCATACCTCAAGACGCCTGTCATCTCAATGCTCCATGGCAGTTTTCATCACAAAGCCCCATGGGCCATGTGATCACAATGCTCCATGCCCTTGTCATCAAAGTGCTCCAGAACTCTTGTCTTCATAATGCTCCATGCCAATGTCATCAAAATGTCCCATGACACTTGTCATCACAATGCTCCATGGCTTATGCCATCACAATTTTCCATGGCCCTGTCATCACAATGCTCCATGACCTTTTCATCAAAATGCTCCATGACCTTTTCATCAAAATGCTCCAGAACTCTTGTCATCATAAGGCTACATGCCAATGTCATCAAAATGCCCCATGACACTTGTCATCACAATGCTCCATGGCCTTTGTCATCACAATGTTCCATGGCCCCTCTCATCACAGTGCTCCATTATACCTTTCATCACAATTCTAGATGACCACTGTCATCACCATGCCCCATGACAGATGTCATAAAAATTCGCCATGGTCCTTGTCATCACAATGCTCCATGAACCTTGTCATCACAAGGTTCCAGGACTCTTGTCATCACAATGATCCATGATCACTTTCATCACATTGCTCCATGAAACCTGTCACCTCAATGCTCCATAGCCTTTGTATTCACAATGCTCCATGGCCCCTGTAATCACAGTGCTCCATGACCCCTTTCATCACAATGATCCAAGACCGCTGTCATTACAATGCCCCATGACGCCTGCCACCACAAATCTCCAAGGCCTCTCTTACCAAAAAGCTCCATGATCCCTGTCAGTACAATGTTCGATGACACTTTTCATCACAATGCTCCATGACCCCTGTCATCACAAAGTTCTCTGCCCATATCATCACATTGCTCCTTGTCACCTTTCATCACAATGCTCCATGTCCTTTCATGACAATGCTCCATAATTCTTGTCATCGCAATGTTCCTTGAACGTGTCATCACAATGCTCCATGACCCTTGTCATCACAAAGCTCCATGACCCCTGTCATCACAATGATCCATGATTCCTTTCCTCACAGTGCTCCAGTACCCTTTTCATCACAATGCTCCATGACCCTGTCATCACAATGATACATGACACCTGTCATCACATTGTTCCATGGCCTATGTATTCACAATGTTCCATGGACCCTGTAATCACACTGCCCCATGTTCCTTTTCATCACAATGCTCCATGACCCCTGTCATCGCAATGTTCCATGAAAGTTGTCATCAAAATGCTCCATGACCCCGGTCACCACAAGGTTCCCTGCCCTTGTCATCACAATGGTACATGGCCTTGTCATCACAATGTTCCATGGCCTCTGTCATCACCATGCTCCATGGTCTTTCTCATCACAATGCTCTATGACCCCTGTCATCACAATGCTTTATGACCATTGTCATCACAATGCTCCAAGGTCCCTGTCATCACAATGCCTCATGGTCTTTGTAATCACAATGCTCAATGACCACTGTCATCACAATGCTCCATGCCGTTGTCATCACAATGCTCCATGGCCCCTGTAATCACAATGCTCCATGCGCCTGTCATCACAATGCTCCAGAACATTTGTCATCATAATGCTCCATTCCCGTGTCATCACATTACTCAATGACACTTGTCATCAAAATGTTCCTTGGTCTTTGTCATCACAATACTCCATGATCCCTGTCATCACAATGATCCCTGCCAATGTCATCACAATGCTCCATGTCTCCTGTGATCACAATGCTCCATGCCCTTGTCATCACAATGCTCCAGTTCTGTTGTCATCAGCATGCTTCATGCCAGTGTCATCACAATGCTCCATGAATCTTGTCTTCACAATGCTCCATGGCCCATGTCGTCACAATGCTCCATGACCCCTGTGATCACAATGCTCTATGGCCTTTGTCATCACAATGACACGTGACCCCCGTCAACACAATGCCTGATGAACCCTGACATCAAAATGCTAAATGGCACTTGTCATCACAATGCTATATGAAGCCTGTCATCAGTATTCACCATGTCACTTGTTTTCACAATGCTCCATGCCCCCTGTAATCCCAGTACTCCATGACCCCTTTCATCACAATGCCCAATGCCACCTCTCATCACAATTCTCCATGGCATTTGTCATCACGATGCTCCATGACACCTGTCATCACAATGCTCCATGACACTTGTCATCACAATGCTCCATGGCCCCTCTCATTACTGTGCTCCATAATAACTTTAATCACATTTCTAGATGACCAGTGCCATCACAATGCCCCATGACATTGTCATCACACTTCGCCATGACCATTGTCATCACAATGCTCCATGAACCATGTCATCACAGGGTCCCAGGACACTTGTCATCACAATGATCCATTACCACTTTCATCACAATGCTCCATGACCACTGTCATCTCAATGCCCCATGGCCTTTGTCTTCACAATGCTCCATGGCCCCTGTAATCACAGTGCTCCATAACACCTTTCATCATAATGCTCCATGACCACTGCCATCTCAATGCCTCATGACGCCTGTCATCACAATTCTCCAAGGCCCCTCTCATCACAATGCTCCATGACACTTGTCATCACATTGCTCCATAACACCTGTCATCACAGTGTTCCCTGCCCATGTCATCACAATGCTCCATGTCCCCTATAATCACAATGCTCCAAGATTTTTCTTCACAATGCTCCAGAATTTTGTCATCACAATGTTCCATGACCGTGGCATCACAATGCTCCACGGCCCTTGTCATCACAATGCTCCAGAATTCTTGTCATCACAATGTTCCATGGACGTGTCATCACAAAGCTACATGACCCTGGTCATCACAGTTCTCCATGACCTTTGTCATCACAATGCTCTATGTCACTATTCATCACAATTCTCAATGACCACTTTAATCACTATGCTCTCTGACCATTTTCATCACATTTCTCTATTGTCATTACAATTCCCCATGGCCCCTTTCTTCACCATGCTCCATGATGCCTGTCATCACAATGCTCCATGGCTTTTGTTATCACAATGCGCCAGGACCAGTTTCATCACAATACTCCATCCCCCTTGTCATCACAGTGCATAATGAAAGCTTTCATTACAATGCTCCGTGACACTTGTCATCACAATGCTCCATGGCCTTTATCCTCACAATGCTCCCAGGCACTTTTCATCACGATGTTCCATGAAAACTTTCATCACATTGCTCCATGACCATTGTCATCACAATAGTCCATAGCCTTGTCAACACAATGCTGCATAATCCCTGTCATCACAATTCTCCATGACTGCTGTCATCACAATAATCCAGGACAATTTTCATAACAATGCTTCATGCCCCCAGTCATCACAATGCTCCATGATACCTTTCATCACAATTCCTAGATGATCAATGTCATCACAATGCCCAATGACACCTGTCATCACAATTCGCTATGACCCTTGTCATCACAATACTCGATGAACCGTGTCATCACAGTGTTCCAGGACACATGTCATCACAATGATCCATTACTATTTTCATCACAATGCTCCAATACACCTGTCATCACAATGCTCCATGGCCCCTGTTATCATATTGCTCCATGATCTCTTTCATCACAATGCTCCATGACCACTCTCATCACCATACCTCAAGAAGCCTGTCATCTCAATGCTCTATGGCTCTTTTCATCACAATGCCCCATGGGCCCTGTGATCACAATGCTCCATGCCCTTGTCATCAAAGTGCTCCAGAACTCTTGTCATCATAATGCTCCATGCCAATGTCATCAAAATGTCCCATGACACTTGTCATCACAATGCTCCATGGCTTATGCCATCACAATTTTCCATGGCCCCTGTCATCACAATGCTCCATGCCCTTTTCATCAAAATGCTCCAGAACTCTTGTCATCATAATGCTCCATGCCAATGTCATCAAAATGCCCCATGACAGTTGTCATCACAATGCTCCATGGCCTTTGTCATCACAATGTTCCATGGCCCCTGTCATCACAGTGCTCCATTATTCCTTTCATCACAATTCTAGATGACACTGTCATCACCATGCCCCATGACAGATTTCATAACAATTCGCCATGGTCCATGTCATCACAAGGCTACATGAACCTTGTCATCACAAGGTTCCAGGACTCTTGTCATCACAATGATCCATGATCACTTTCATCACAATGCTCCATGAAACATGTCATCTCAATGCTCCATAGCCTTTGTATGCACAAAGCTCCATGGCCCCTGTAATCACAGTGCTCCATGACCCCTTTCATCACAATGATCCAAGACCGCTGTCATTACAATGTCCCATGACGCCTGCCACCACAAATCTCCAAGGCCTCTCTTACCAAAAAGCTCCATGATCCCTGTCAGTACAATGTTCGATTACACTTTTCATCACAATGCTCCATGACCCCTGTCATCACAAAGTTCTCTGCCCATATCATCACAATGCTCCTTGTCACCTTTCATCACAATGCTCCATGTCCTTTCATCACAATGCTCCATAATTCTTGTCATCGCAATGTTCCTTGACCGTGTCATCACAATGCTCCATGACCCTTGTCATCACAAAGCTCCATGACCCCTGTCATCACAATGATCCATGATTCCTTTCCTCACAGTGCTCCAGTACCCTTTTCATCACAATGCCCCATGCCATTGTCAGCACAATGCTCCTGGGACCCTGTCATCAAAATGCTCCATCCCCTTTTCATCCCAATGCTCCAGATATCCTATCATTACAATGCTCCATGCCCGTGTCAACACAATGCTTCATGACCCCTGTCATCAAAATGCTTTATGAACATTCTTATCACAATGTTCCATGACCCCTGTCATCAAAATGATCCATGACCGTTGTCATCACAATGCTGCATGATACCTTTCATCCCAATCCTCTGTGACTGCTGTCATCATAATGCTCCAGGACAATTTTCATCACAATGCTCCATGCCCCCTGTCATCACAGTGCCCCTTAAACCCTGTAATCCCAATGCTTCATGACCGTGTCATCACAATGCTACATGACACATGTCATCACATTGTTCCATGGCCTATGTATTCACAATGTTCCATGGACCCTGTAATCACACTGCTCCATGTTCCTTTTCAAAACAATGCTCCATGACCCCTGTCATCACAATGTTCCATGAAAGTTGTCATCAAAATGCTCCATGACCCCGGTCACCACAAGTTTCCCTGCCCTTGTCATCACAATGGTACATGGCCTTGTCATCACAATGTTCCATGGCCTCTGTCATCACCATGCTCCATGGTCGTTCTCATCACAATGCTCTATGACCCCTGTCATCACAATGCTTGATGACAATTGTCATCAGAATGCTCCAAGGTCCCTGTCATCACAATGCCTCATGGTCTTTGTAATCACAATGCTCAATGACCACTGTCATCACAATGCTCCATGCCGTTGTCATCACAATGCTCCATGGCCCCTGTAATCACAATGCTCCATGCGCTTGTCATCACAATGCTCCAGAACATTTGTCATCATAATGCTCCATTCCCGTGTCATCACATTGCTCAATGACACTTGTCATCAAAATGTTCCTTGGTCTTTGTCATCACAATGCTCCATGATCCCTGTCATCACAATGATCCCTGCCAATGTCATCACAATGCTCCATGTCTCCTGTAATCACAATGCTCCATGCCCTTGTCATCACAATGCTCCAGTTCTGTTGTCATCACCATGCTTCATGCCAGTGTCATCACTATGTTCCATGAATCTTGTCTTCAGAATGCTCCATGGCCCATGTCATCACAATGCTCCATGACCCCTGTGATCACAATGCTCTATGGACTTTGTCATCACAATGACACGTGACCCCCGTCAACACAATGCCTGATGAACCCTGACATCAAAATGCTAAATGGCACTTGTCATCACAATGCTATATGAAGCCTGTCATCACTATTCACCATGTCACTTGTTTTCACAATGCTCCATGCCCCCTGTAATCCCAGTACTCCATGACCCCTTTCATCAAAATGTCCAATGCCACCTCTCATCACAATTCTCAATGGCATTTGTCATCACGATGCTCCATGACACCTGTCATCACAATGCTCCATGACATTTGTCATCACAATGCTCCATGACCCCTCTCATTACTGTGCTCCATAATAACTTGAATCACATTTCTAGATGACCAGTGCCATCACAATGCCCCATGACATTGTCATCACAATTCGCCATGACCATTGTCATCACAATGCTCCATGAACCATGTCATCACAGGGTCCCAGGACACTTGTCATCACAATGATCCATTACCACTTTCATCACAATGCTCCATGACCACTGTCATCTCAATGCCCCATGGCCTTTGTGTTCACAATGCTCCATGGCCCCTGTAATCACAGTGCTCCATGACCCCTTTCATCACAATGATCCAAGACCGGTGTCATTACAATGCCCCATGACGCCTGCCACCACAAATCTCCAAGGCCTCTCTTACCAAAAAGCTCCATGATCCCTGTCAGTACAATGTTCGAAGACACTTTTCATCACAATGCTCCATGACCCCTGTCATCACAAAGTTCTCTGCCCATATCATCACAATGCTCCTTGTCACCTTTCATCACAATGCTCCATGTCCTTTCATCACAATGCTCCATAATTCTTGTCATCGCAATGTTCCTTGACCGTGTCATCACAATGCTCCATGACCCTTGTCATCACAATGCTCCATGAACCATGTCATCACAGGGTCCCAGGACACTTGTCATCACAATGATCCATTACCACTTTCATCACAATGCTCCATGACCACTGTCATCTCAATGCCCCATGGCCTTTGTGTTCACAATGCTTCATGGCCCCTGTAATCACAGTGCGCCATAACACCTTTCATCATAATGCTCCATGACCATTGCCATCTCAATGCCTCATGACGCCTGTCATCACAATTCTCCAAGGCCCCTCTCATCACAATGCTCCATGACACTTGTCATCACATTGCTCCATAACACCTGTCATCACAGTGTTCCCTGCCCATGTCATCACAATGCTCCATGTCCCCTATAATCACAATGCTCCAAGCCTTTTTCCTCACAATGCTCCAGAATTTTGTCATCACAATGTTCCATGACCGTGGCATCACAATGCTCCACGGCCCTTGTCATCACAATGCTCCAGAATTCTTGTCATCACAATGTTCCATGGACGTGTCATCACAAAGCTACATGACCCTGGTCATCACAGTTCTCCATGACCTTTGTCATCACAATGCTCTATGTCACTATTCATCACAATTCTCAATGACCACTTTAATCACTATGCTCGCTGACCATTTTCATCACATTTCTCTATTGTCATTACAATTCCCCATGGCCCCTTTCTTCACCATGCTCCATGATGCCTGTCATCACAATGCTTCATGGCTTTTGTTATCACAATGCGCCAGGACCAGTTTCATCACAATACTCCATCCCCCTTGTCATCACAGTGCATAATGAAACCTTTCATTACAATGCTCTGTGACACTTGTCATCACAATGCTCCATGGCCTTTATCGTCACAATGCTCCCAGGCACTTTTCATCACGATGTTCCATGAAAACTTTCATCACATTGCTCCATGACCATTGTCATCACAATAGTCCATAGCCTTGTCAACACAATGCTGCATAATCCCTGTCATCACAATTCTCCATGACTGCTGTCATCACAATAATCCAGGACAATTTTCTTAACAATGCTTCATGCCCCCAGTCATCACAGTGCTCCATGATACCTTTCATCACAATTCCTAGATGATCAATGTCATCACAATGCCCAATGACACCTGTCATCACAATTCGCTATGACCCTTGTCATCACAATACTCGATGAACCGTGTCATCACAGCGTTCCAGGACACATGTCATCACAATGATCCATTACTATTTTCATCACAATGCTCCAATACACCTGTCATCACAATGCTCCATGGCCCCTGTTATCATATTGCTCCATGATCTCTTTCATCACAATGCTCCATGACCACTGTCATCACCATACCTCAAGACGCCTGTCATCTCAATGCTCCATGGCTCTTTTCATCACGAAGCCCCATGGGCCCTGTGATCACAATGCTCCATGCCCTTGTCATCAAAGTGCTCCAGAACTCTTGTCATCATAATGCTCCATGCCAATGTCATCAAAATGTCCCATGACACTTGTCATCACAATGCTCCATGGCTTATGCCATCACAATTTCCATGGCCCCTGTCATCACAATGCTCAATGCCCTTTTCATCAAAATGCTCCAGAACTCTTGTCATCATAATGCTCCATGCCAATGTCATCAAAATGCCCCATGACACTTGTCATCACAATGCTCCATGGCCTTTGTCATCACAATGTTCCATGGCCCCTGTCATCACAGTGCTCCATTATACCTTTCATCACAATTCTAGATAACCACTGTCATCACCATGCCCCATGACAGATGTCATAACAATTCGCCATGGTCCTTGTCATCACAATGCTCCATGAACCTTGTCATCACAAGGTTCCAGGACTCTTGTCATCACAATGATCCATGATCACTTTCATCACAATGCTCCATGAAACCTGTCACCTCAATGCTCCTTAGCCTTTGTATTCACAATCCTCCATGGCACCTGTAATCACAGTGCTCCATGACCCCTTTCATCACAATGATCCAAGACCGCTGTCATTACAATGCCCCATGACGCCTGCCACCACAAATCTCCAAGGCCTCTCTTACCAAAAAGCTCCATGATC
The DNA here is from genome assembly GCF_965194825.1 of Balaenoptera physalus. Taxonomy (NCBI): domain Eukaryota; kingdom Metazoa; phylum Chordata; class Mammalia; order Artiodactyla; family Balaenopteridae; genus Balaenoptera; species Balaenoptera physalus. The sequence continues at coordinate 1,010,831 of NW_028126378.1, forward strand.
CCTGTCAGTACAATGTTCGATGACACTTTTCATCACAATGCTCCATGACCCCTGTCATCACAAAGTTCTCTGCCCATATCATCACAATGCTCCTTGTCACCTTTCACCACAATGCTCCATGTCCTTTCATCACAATGCTCCATAATTCTTGTCATCGCAATGTTCCTTGACCGTGTCATCACAATGCTCTATGACCCTTGTCATCACAAAGCTCCATGACCCCTGTCATCACAATGATCCATGATTCCTTTCCTCACAGTGCTCCAGTACCCTTTTCATCACAATGCTCCATGCCATTGTCAGCACAATGCTCCTTGGACCCTGTCATCAAAATGCTCCATCCCCTTTTCATCACAATGCTCCAGATATCCTATCATTACAATGCTCCATGCCCGTGTCAACACAATGCTTCATGACCCCTGTCATCAAAATGCTTTATGAACATTCTTATCACAATGTTCCATGAACCCTGTCATCAAAATGATCCATGACCGTTGTCATCACAATGCTGCATGATACCTCTCATCCCAATCCTCTGTGACTGCTGTCATCATAATGCTCCAGGACAAGTTTCATCACAATGCTCCATGCCCCCTGTCATCACAGTGCCCCATAAGCCCTGTAATCCTAATGCTCCATCACCCTGTCATCACAATGCTACATGACCCCTGTCATCACATTGTTCCATGGCCTATGTATTCACAATGTTCCATGGACCCTGTAATCACACTGCTCCATGTTCCTTTTCAACACAATGCTCCATGACCCCTGTCATCACAATGTTCCATGAAAGTTGTCATCAAAATGCTCCATGACCCCGGTCACCACAAGGTTCCCTGCCCTTGTCATCACAATGGTACATGGCCTTGTCATCCCAATGTTCCATGGCCTCTGTCATCACCATGCTCCATGGTCTTTCTCATCACAATGCTCTATGACCCCCGTCATCACAATGCTTGATGACCATTGTCATCACAATGCTCCAAGGTCCCTGTCATCACAATGCCTCATGGTCTTTGTAATCACAATGCTCAATGACCACTGTCATCACATTGCTCCATGCCGTTGTCATCACAATGCTCCATGGCCCCTGTAATCACAATGCTCCATGCGCTTCTCATCACAATGCTCCAGAACATTTGTCATCATAATGCTCCATTCCCGTGTCATCACATTTCTCAATGACACTTGTCATCAAAATGTTCCATGGTCTTTGTCATCACAATGCTCCATGATCCCTGTCATCACAATGATCCCTGCCAATGTCATCACAATGCTCCATGTCTCCTTTAATTACAATGCTCCATGCCCTTGTCATCACAATGCTCCAGTTCTGTTGTCATCACCATGCTTCATGCCAGTGTCATCACAATGTTCCATGAATATTGTCTTCACAATGCTCCATGGCCCATGTCATCACAATGCTCCATGACCCCTGTGATCACAATGCTCTATGGACTTTGTCATCACAATGACACGTGACCCCCGTCAACACAATGCCTGATGAACCCTGACATCAAAATGCTAAATGGCACTTGTCATCACAATGCTATATGAAGCCTGTCATCAGTATTCACCATGTCACTTGTTTTCACAATGCTCCATGCCCCCTGTAATCCCAGTACTCCATGACCCCTTTCATCACAATGCCCAATGCCACCTCTCATCACAATTCTCCATGGCATTTGTCATCACGATGCTCCATGACACCTGTCATCACAATGCTCCATGACATTTGTCATCACAATGCTCCATGAACCCTCTCATTACTGTGCTCCATAATAAATTGAATCACATTTCTAGATGACCAGTGCCATCACAATGCCCCATGACATTGTCATCACAATTCGCCATGACCATTTTCATCACAATGCTCCATGAACCATGTCATCACAGGGTCCCAGGACACTTGTCATCACAATGATCCATTACCACTTTCATCGCAATGCTCCATGACCACTGCCATCTCAATGCCTCATGACGCCTGTCATCACAATTCTCCAAGGCCCCTCTCATCACAATGCTCCATGACACTTCTCATCACATTGCTCCATAACACCTGTCATCACAGTGTTCCCTGCCCATGTCATCACAGTGCTCCATGTCCCCTATAATCACAATGCTCCAAGCCTTTTTCCTCACAATGCTCCAGAATTTTGTCATCACAATGTTCCATGACCGTGGCATCACAATGCTCCACGGCCCTTGTCATCACAATGCTCCAGAATTCTTGTCATCACAATGTTCCATGGACGTGTCATCACAAAGCTACATGACCCTGGTCATCACAGTTCTCCATGACCTTTGTCATCACAATGCTTTATGTCACTATTCATCACAATTCTCAATGACCACTTTAATCACTATGCACGCTGACCATTTTCATCACATTTCTCTATTGTCATTACAATTCCCCATGTCCCCTTTCTTCACCATGCTCCATGATGCCTGTCATCACAATGCTCCATGGCTTTTGTTATCACAATGCGCCAGGACCAGTTTCATCACAATACTCCATCCCCCTTGTCATCACAGTGCATAATGAAAGCTTTCATTACAATGCTCCGTGACACTTGTCATCACAATGCTCCATGGACTTTATCGTCACAATGCTCCAGGCACTTTTCATCACGATGTTCCATGAAAACTTTCATCACATTGCTCCATGACCATTGTCATCACAATAGTCCATAGCCTTGTCAACACAATGCTGCATAATCCCTGTCATCACAATTCTCCATGACTGCTGTCATCACAATAATCCAGGACAATTTTCATAACAATGCTTCATGCCCCCAGTCATCACAGTGCTCCATGATACCTTTCATCACAAATCCTAGATGATCAATGTCATCACAATGCCCAATGACACCTGTCATCACAATTCGCTAAGACCCTTGTCATCACAATACTCGATGAACCGTGTCATCACAGTGTTCCAGGACACATGTCATCACAATGATCCATTACTATTTTCATCACAATGCTCCAATACACCTGTCATCACAATGCTCCATGGCCCCTGTTATCATATTGCTCCATGATCTCTTTCATCACAATGCTCCATGACCACTCTCATCACCATACCTCAAGACGCCTGTCATCTCAATGCTCCATGGCTCTTTTCATCACAATGCCCCATGGGTCCTGTGATCACAATGCTCCATGCTCTTGTCATCAAAGTGCTCCAGAACTCTTGTCATCATAATGCTCCATGCCAATGTCATCAAAATGCCCCATGGCACTTGTCATCACAATGCTCCATGGCCTTTGTCATCACAATGTTCCATGGCCCCTCTCATCACAGTGCTCCATTATACCTTTCAACACAATTCTAGATGACCACTGTCATCACCATGCCCCATGACAGATGTCATAACAATTCGCCATGGTCCTTGTCATCACAATGCTCCATGAACCTTGTCATCACAAGGTTCCAGGACTCTTGTCATCACAATGATCCATGATCACTTTCATCACAATGTTCCATGAAACCTGTCACCTCAATGCTCCATAGCCTTTGTATTCACAATGCTCCATGGCCCCTGTAATCACAGTGCTCCATGACCCCTTTCATCACAATGATCCAAGACCGCTGTCATTACAATGCCCCATGACGCCTGCCACCACAAATCTCCAAGGCCTCTCTTACCAAAAAGCTCCATGATCCCTGTCAGTACAATGTTCGATGACACTTTTCATCACAATGCTCCATGACCCCTGTCATCACAAAGTTCTCTGCCCATATCATCACAATGCTCCTTGTCACCTTTCACCACAATGCCCCATGTCCTTTCATCACAATGCTCCATAATTCTTGTCATCGCAATGTTCCTTGACCGTTTCATCACAATGCTCTATGACCCTTGTCATCACAAAGCTCCATGACCCCTGTCATCACAATGATCCATGATTCCTTTCCACACAGTGCTCCAGTACCCTTTTCATCACAATGCTCCATGCCATTGTCAGCACAATGCTCCTTGGACCCTGTCATCAAAATGCTCCATCCCCTTTTCATCACAATGCTCCAGATATCCTATCATTACAATGCTCCATGCCCGTGTCAACACAATGCTTCATGACCCCTGTCATCAAAATGCTTTATGAACATTCTTATCACAATGTTCCATGACCCCTGTCATCAAAATGATCCATGACCGTTGTCATCACAATGCTGCATGATACCTTTCATCCCAATCCTCTGTGACTGCTGTCATCATAATGCTCCAGGAAAATTTTCATCACAATGCTCCATGCCCCCTGTCATCACAGTGCCCCATAAGCCCTGTAATCCCAATGCTCCATGACCCTGTCATCACAATGCTACATGACCCCTGTCATCACATTGTTCCATGGCCTATGTATTCACAATGTTCCATGGACCCTGTAATCACACTGCTCCATGTTCCTTTTCAACACAATGCTCCATGACCCCTGTCATCACAAGGTTCCATGAAAGTTGTCATCAAAATGCTCCATGACCCCGGTCACCACAAGGTTCCCTGCCCTTGTCATCACAATGGTACATGGCCTTTTCATCACAATGTTCCATGGCCTCTGTCTTCACCATGCTCCATGGTCTTTCTCATCACAATGCTCTATGACCCCTGTCATCACAATGCTTGATGACCATTGTCATCACAATGCTCCAAGGTCCCTGTCATCACAATGCCTCATGGTCTTTGTAATCACAATGCTCAATGACCACTGTCATCACAATGCTCCATGCCGTTGTCATCACAATGCTCCATGGCCCCTGTAATCACAATGCTCCATGCGCTTGTCATCACAATGCTCCAGAACTTTAGTCATCATAATGCTCCATTCCCGTGTCATCACATTTCTCAATGACACTTGTTATCAAAATGTTCCTTGGTCTTTGTCGTCACAATGCTCCATGATCCCTGTCATCACAATGATCCCTGCCAATGTCATCACAATGCTCCATGTCTCCTGTAATTACAATGCTCCATGCCCTGGTCATCACAATGCTCCAGTTCTGTTGTCATCACCATGCTTCATGCCAGTGTCATCACAATGCTCCATGAATCTTGTCTTCACAATGCTCCATGGCCCATGTCATCACAATGCTCCATGACCCCTGTGATCACAATGCTCTATGGACTTTGTCATCACAATGACACGTGACCCCCGTCAACACAATGCCTGATGAACCCTGACATCAAAATGCTAAATGGCACTTGTCATCACAATGCTATATGAAGCCTGTCATCTGTATTCACCATGTCACTTGTTTTCACAATGCTCCATGCCCCCTGTAATCCCAATACTCCATGACCCCTTTCATCACAATGCCCAATGCCACCTCTCATCACAATTCTCCATGGCATTTGTCATCACGATGCTCCATGACACCTGTCATCACAATGCTCCATGACACTTGTCATCACAATGCTCCATGGCCCCTCTCATTACTGTGCTCCATAATAACTTTAATCACATTTCTAGATGACCAGTGCCATCACAATGCCCCATGACATTGTCATCACAATTCTCCATGACCATTGTCATCACAATGCTCCATGAACCATGTCATCACAGGGTCCCAGGACACTTGTCATCACAATGATCCATTACCACTTTCATCACAATGCTCCATGACCACTGCCATCTCAATGCCTCATGACGCCTGTCATCACAATTCTCCAAAGCCCCTCTCATCACAATTCTCCATGACCCCTGTCATCACAATGTTCCATGAAAGTTGTCATCAAAATGCTCCATGACCCCGGTCACCACAAGGTTCCCTGCCCTTGTCATCACAATGGTACATGGCCTTGTCATCACAATGTTCCATGGCCTCTGTCATCACCATGCTCCATGGTCTTTCTCATCACAATGCTCTATGACCCCTGTCATCACAATGCTTGATGACCATTGTCATCACAATGCTCCAAGGTCCCTGTCATCACAATGCCTCATGGTCTTTGTAATCACAATGCTCAATGACCACTGTCATCACAATGCTCCATGCCGTTGTCATCACAATGCTCCAAGGCCCCTCTCATCACAATGCTCCATGACACTTGTCATCACATTGCTCCATAACACGTCATCACAGTGTTCCCTGCCCATGTCATCACAATGCTCCATGTCCCCTATAATCACAATGCTCCAAGCCTTTTTCCTCACAATGCTCCAGAATTTTGTCATCACAATGTTCAATGACCGTGGCAAAACAATGCTCCACAGCACTTGTCATCACAATGCTCCAGAATTCTTGTCATCACAATGTTCCATGGACGTGTCATCACAAAGCTATATGACCCTGGTCATCACAGGTCTCCATGACCTTTGTCATCACAATGCTCTATGTCACTATTCATCACAATTCTCAATGACCACTTTAATCACTATGCTCGCTGACCATTTTCATCACATTTCTCTATTGTCATTACAATTCCCCATGGCCCCTTTCTTCACCATGCTCCACGATGCCTGTCATCACAATGCTCCATGGCTTTTGTTATCACAATGCGCCAGGACCAGTTTCATCACAATACCCCATCCCCCTTGTCATCACAGTGCATAATGAAAGCTTTCATTACAAAGCTCTGTGACACTTGTCATCACAATGCTCCATGGCCTTTATCGTCACAATGTTCCCAGGCACTTTTCATCACGATGTTCCATGAAAACTTTCATCACATTGCTCCATGACCATTGTCATCACAATAGTCCATAGCCTTGTCAACACAATGCTGCATAATCCCTGTCATCACAATTCTCCATGACTGCTGTCATCACAATAATTCAGGACAATTTTCATAACAATGCTTCATGCCCCCAGGCATCAAAGTGTTCAATGATATCTTTCATCACAATTCCTAGATGATCAATGTCATCACAATGCCCAATGACACCTGTCATCACAATTCGCTATGACCCTTGTCATCACAATACTCGATGAACCGTGTCATCACAGTGTTCCAGGACACATGTCATCACAATGATCCATTACTATTTTCATCACAATGCTCCAATACACCTTTCATCACAATGCTCCATTGCCCCTGTTATCATACTGCTCCATGATCTCTTTCATCACAATGCTCCATGCCCACTGTCATCACCATAACTCAAGACGCCTGTCATCTCAATGCTCCATGGCCCTTTTCATCACAATGACCCATGGGCCCTGTGATCACAATGCTCCATGCCCTTGTCATCAAAGTGCTCCAGAACTCTTGTCATCATAATGCTCCATGCCAATGTCATCAAAATGTCCCATGACACTTGTCATCACAATGCTCCATGGCTTATGCCATCACAATTTTCCATGGCCCTCTCATCACAATGCTCCATGACCTTTTCATCAAAATGCTCCATGCCCTTTTCATCAAAATGCTCCAGAACTCTTGTCATCATAATGCTACATGCGCATGTCATCCAAATGCCCCATGACAATTGTCATCACAATGCTCCATGGCCTTTGTCATCACAATGTTCCATGGCCCCTGTCATCACAGTGCTCCATTATACCTTTCATCACAATTCTAGATGACCACTGTCATCACCATGCCCCATGACAGATGTCATAACAATTCGCCATGGTCCTTGTCATCACAATGCTCCATGAACCTTGTCATCACAAGGTTCCAGGACTCTTGTCATCACAATGATCCATGATCACTTTCATCACAATGCTCCATGAAAGCTGTCACCTCAATGCTCCATAGCCTTTGTATTCACAATGCTCCATGGCCCCTGTAATCACAGTGCTCCATGACCCCTTTCATCACAATGATCCAAGACCGCTGTCATTACAATGCCCCATGACGCCTGCCACCACAAATCTCCAAGGCCTCTCTTACCAAAAAGCTCCATGATCCCTGTCAGTACAATGTTCGATGACACTTTTCATCACAATGCTCCATGACCCCTGTCATCACAAAGTTCTCTGCCCATATCATCACAATGCTCCTTGTCACCTTTCATCACAATGCTCCATGTCCTTTCATCACAATGCTCCATAATTCTTGTCATCGCAATGTTTCTTGACCGTGTCATCACAATGCTCCATGACCCTTGTCATCACAAAGCTCCATGACCCCTGTCATCACAATGATCCATGATTCCTTTCCTCACAGTGCTCCAGTACCCTTTTCATCACAATGCTCCATGCCATTGTCAGCACAATGCTCCTTGGACCCTGTCATCAAAATGCTCCATCCCCTTTTCATCACAAAGCTCCAGATATCCTATCATTACAATGCTCCATGCCCATGTCAACCCAATGCTTCATGACCACTGTCATCAAAATGCTTTATGAACATTCTTATCACAATGTTCCATGACCCCTGTCATCAAAATGATCCATGACCGTTGTTATCACAATGCTGCATGATACCTTTCATCCCAATCCTCTGTGACTGCTGTCATCATAATGCTCCAGGACAATATTCATCACAATGCTCCATTCCCCCTGTCATCACAGTGCCCCATAAGCCCTGTAATCCCAATGCTCCATGACCCTGTCATCACAATGCTACATGACCCCTGTCATCACACTGTTCCATGGCCTATGTATTCACAATGTTCCATGGACCCTGTAATCACACAGCTCTATGTTCCTTTTCAACACAATGCTCCATGACCCCTGTCATCACAATGTTCCATGAAAGTTGTCATCAAAATGCTCCATGACCCCGGTCACCACAAGGTTCCCTGCCCTTGTCATCACAATGGTACATGGCCTTGTCATCACAATGTTCCATGGCCTCTGTCATCACCATGCTCCATGGTCTTTCTCATCACAATGCTCTATGACCCCTGTCATCACAATGCTTGATGACCATTGTCATCACAATGCTCCAAGGTCCCTGTCATCACAATGCCTCATGGTCTTTGTAATCACAATGCTCAATGACCACTGTCATCACAATGCTCCATGCCGTTGTCATCACAATGCTCCATGGCCCCTGTAATCACAATGCTCCATGAGCTTGTCATCACAATGCTCCAGATCATTTGTCATCATAATGCTCCATTCCCATGTCATCACATTGCTCAATGACACTTGTCATCAAAATGTTCCTTGGTCTTTGTCATCACAATGCTCCATGATCCCTGTCATCACAATGATCCCTGCCAATGTCATCACAATGCTCCATGTCTCCTGTAATCACAATGTTCCATGCCCTTGTCATCACAATGATCCAGTTCTGTTGTCATCACCATGTTTCATGCCAGTTTCATCACAATGCTCCATGAATCTTGTCTTCACAATGCTCCATGGCCCATGTCATCACAATGCTCCATGACCCCTGTGATCACAATGCTCGATGGCCTTTCTCATCACAATGACACGTGACCCCCGTCAACACAATGCCTGATGAACCCTGACATCAAAATGCTAAATGGCACTTGTCATCACAATGCTATATGAAGCCTGTCATCACTATTCACCATGTCACTTGTTTTCACAATGCTCCATGCCCCCTGTAATCCCAATACTCCATGACCCCTTTCATCACAATGCCCAATGCCACCTCTCATCACAATTCTCCATGGCATTTGTCATCACGATGCTCCATGACACCTGTCATCACAATGCTCCATGGCCCCTCTCATTACTGTGCTCCATAATAACTTTAATCACATTTCTAGATGACCAGTGCCATCACAATGCCCCATGACATTGTCATCACAATTCGCCATGACCATTGTCATCACAATGCTCCATGAACCATGTCATCACAGGGTCCCAGGACACTTGTCATCACAATGATCCATTACCACTTTCATCACAATTCTCCATGACCACTGTCATCTCAATGCCCCATGGCCTTTGTATTCACAATGCTCCATGGCCCCTGTAATCACAGTGCTCCATAACAACTTTCATCATAATGCTCCATGACCACTGCCATCTCAATGCCTCATGACGCCTGTCATCACAATACTCCAAGGCCCCTCTCATCACAATGCTCCATGACACTTGTCATCACATTGCTCCATAACACCTGTCATCACAGTGTTCCCTGCCCATGTCATCACAATGCTCCATGTCCCCTATAATCACAATGCTCCAAGCCTTTTTCCTCACAATGCTCCAGAATTTTGTCATCACAATGTTCCATGACCGTGGCATCACAATGCTCCACGGCCCTTTTCATCACAGTGCTCCAGAATTCTTGTCATCACAATGTTCCATGGACGTGTCATCACAAAGCTACATGACCCTGGTCATCACAGTTCTCCATGACCTTTGTCATCACAATGCTCTATGTCACTATTCATCACAATTCTCAATGACCACTTTAATCACTATGCTCGCTGACCATTTTCATCACATTTCTCTATTGTCATTACAATTCCCCATGGCCCCTTTCTTCACCATGCTCCACGATGCCTGTCATCACAATGCTCCATGGCTTTTGTTATCACAATGCGCCAGGACCAGTTTCATCACAATACTCCATCCCCCTTGTCATCACAGTGCATAATGATAGCTTTCATTACAATGCTCCATTACACTTGTCATCACAATGCTCCATGGCCTTTATCGTCACAATGCTCCCAGGCACTTTTCATCACGATGTTCCATGAAAATTTTCATCACATTGCTCCATCACCATTGTCATCACAATAGTCCATAGCCTTGTCAACACAATGCTGCATAATCCCTGTCATCACAATTCTCCATGACTGCTGTCATCACAATAATTCAGGACAATTTTCATAACAATGCTTCATGCCCCCAGGCATCAAAGTGTTCAATGATATCTTTCATCACAATTCCTAGATGATCAATGTCATCACAATGCCCAATGACACCTGTCATCACAATTCGCTATGACCCTTGTCATCACAATACTCGATGAACCGTGTCATCACAGTGTTCCAGGACACATGTCATCACAATGATCCATTACTATTTTCATCACAATGCTCCAATACACCTTTCATCACAATGCTCCATTGCCCCTGTTATCATACTGCTCCATGATCTCTTTCATCACAATGCTCCATGCCCACTGTCATCACCATAACTCAAGACGCCTGTCATCTCAATGCTCCATGGCCCTTTTCATCACAATGACCCATGGGCCCTGTGATCACAATGCTCCATGCCCTTGTCATCAAAGTGCTCCAGAACTCTTGTCATCATAATGCTCCATGCCAATGTCATCAAAATGTCCCATGACACTTGTCATCACAATGCTCCATGGCTTATGCCATCACAATTTTCCATGGCCCTCTCATCACAATGCTCCATGACCTTTTCATCAAAATGCTCCATGCCCTTTTCATCAAAATGCTCCAGAACTCTTGTCATCATAATGCTACATGCGCATGTCATCCAAATGCCCCATGACAATTGTCATCACAATGCTCCATGGCCTTTGTCATCACAATGTTCCATGGCCCCTGTCATCACAGTGCTCCATTATACCTTTCATCACAATTCTAGATGACCACTGTCATCACCATGCCCCATGACAGATGTCATAACAATTCGCCATGGTCCTTGTCATCACAATGCTCCATGAACCTTGTCATCACAAGGTTCCAGGACTCTTGTCATCACAATGATCCATGATCACTTTCATCACAATGCTCCATGAAAGCTGTCACCTCAATGCTCCATAGCCTTTGTATTCACAATGCTCCATGGCCCCTGTAATCACAGTGCTCCATGACCCCTTTCATCACAATGATCCAAGACCGCTGTCATTACAATGCCCCATGACGCCTGCCACCACAAATCTCCAAGGCCTCTCTTACCAAAAAGCTCCATGATCCCTGTCAGTACAATGTTCGATGACACTTTTCATCACAATGCTCCATGACCCCTGTCATCACAAAGTTCTCTGCCCATATCATCACAATGCTCCTTGTCACCTTTCATCACAATGCTCCATGTCCTTTCATCACAATGCTCCATAATTCTTGTCATCGCAATGTTTCTTGACCGTGTCATCACAATGCTCCATGACCCTTGTCATCACAAAGCTCCATGACCCCTGTCATCACAATGATCCATGATTCCTTTCCTCACAGTGCTCCAGTACCCTTTTCATCACAATGCTCCATGCCATTGTCAGCACAATGCTCCTTGGACCCTGTCATCAAAATGCTCCATCCCCTTTTCATCACAAAGCTCCAGATATCCTATCATTACAATGCTCCATGCCCATGTCAACCCAATGCTTCATGACCACTGTCATCAAAATGCTTTATGAACATTCTTATCACAATGTTCCATGACCCCTGTCATCAAAATGATCCATGACCGTTGTTATCACAATGCTGCATGATACCTTTCATCCCAATCCTCTGTGACTGCTGTCATCATAATGCTCCAGGACAATATTCATCACAATGCTCCATTCCCCCTGTCATCACAGTGCCCCATAAGCCCTGTAATCCCAATGCTCCATGACCCTGTCATCACAATGCTACATGACCCCTGTCATCACACTGTTCCATGGCCTATGTATTCACAATGTTCCATGGACCCTGTAATCACACAGCTCTATGTTCCTTTTCAACACAATGCTCCATGACCCCTGTCATCACAATGTTCCATGAAAGTTGTCATCAAAATGCTCCATGACCCCGGTCACCACAAGGTTCCCTGCCCTTGTCATCACAATGGTACATGGCCTTGTCATCACAATGTTCCATGGCCTCTGTCATCACCATGCTCCATGGTCTTTCTCATCACAATGCTCTATGACCCCTGTCATCACAATGCTTGATGACCATTGTCATCACAATGCTCCAAGGTCCCTGTCATCACAATGCCTCATGGTCTTTGTAATCACAATGCTCAATGACCACTGTCATCACAATGCTCCATGCCGTTGTCATCACAATGCTCCATGGCCCCTGTAATCACAATGCTCCATGAGCTTGTCATCACAATGCTCCAGATCATTTGTCATCATAATGCTCCATTCCCATGTCATCACATTGCTCAATGACACTTGTCATCAAAATGTTCCTTGGTCTTTGTCATCACAATGCTCCATGATCCCTGTCATCACAATGATCCCTGCCAATGTCATCACAATGCTCCATGTCTCCTGTAATCACAATGTTCCATGCCCTTGTCATCACAATGATCCAGTTCTGTTGTCATCACCATGTTTCATGCCAGTTTCATCACAATGCTCCATGAATCTTGTCTTCACAATGCTCCATGGCCCATGTCATCACAATGCTCCATGACCCCTGTGATCACAATGCTCGATGGCCTTTCTCATCACAATGACACGTGACCCCCGTCAACACAATGCCTGATGAACCCTGACATCAAAATGCTAAATGGCACTTGTCATCACAATGCTATATGAAGCCTGTCATCACTATTCACCATGTCACTTGTTTTCACAATGCTCCATGCCCCCTGTAATCCCAATACTCCATGACCCCTTTCATCACAATGCCCAATGCCACCTCTCATCACAATTCTCCATGGCATTTGTCATCACGATGCTCCATGACACCTGTCATCACAATGCTCCATGGCCCCTCTCATTACTGTGCTCCATAATAACTTTAATCACATTTCTAGATGACCAGTGCCATCACAATGCCCCATGACATTGTCATCACAATTCGCCATGACCATTGTCATCACAATGCTCCATGAACCATGTCATCACAGGGTCCCAGGACACTTGTCATCACAATGATCCATTACCACTTTCATCACAATTCTCCATGACCACTGTCATCTCAATGCCCCATGGCCTTTGTATTCACAATGCTCCATGGCCCCTGTAATCACAGTGCTCCATAACAACTTTCATCATAATGCTCCATGACCACTGCCATCTCAATGCCTCATGACGCCTGTCATCACAATACTCCAAGGCCCCTCTCATCACAATGCTCCATGACACTTGTCATCACATTGCTCCATAACACCTGTCATCACAGTGTTCCCTGCCCATGTCATCACAATGCTCCATGTCCCCTATAATCACAATGCTCCAAGCCTTTTTCCTCACAATGCTCCAGAATTTTGTCATCACAATGTTCCATGACCGTGGCATCACAATGCTCCACGGCCCTTTTCATCACAGTGCTCCAGAATTCTTGTCATCACAATGTTCCATGGACGTGTCATCACAAAGCTACATGACCCTGGTCATCACAGTTCTCCATGACCTTTGTCATCACAATGCTCTATGTCACTATTCATCACAATTCTCAATGACCACTTTAATCACTATGCTCGCTGACCATTTTCATCACATTTCTCTATTGTCATTACAATTCCCCATGGCCCCTTTCTTCACCATGCTCCACGATGCCTGTCATCACAATGCTCCATGGCTTTTGTTATCACAATGCGCCAGGACCAGTTTCATCACAATACTCCATCCCCCTTGTCATCACAGTGCATAATGATAGCTTTCATTACAATGCTCCATTACACTTGTCATCACAATGCTCCATGGCCTTTATCGTCACAATGCTCCCAGGCACTTTTCATCACGATGTTCCATGAAAATTTTCATCACATTGCTCCATCACCATTGTCATCACAATAGTCCATAGCCTTGTCAACACAATGCTGCATAATCCCTGTCATCACAATTCTCCATGACTGCTGTCATCACAATTATCCAGGACAATTTTCATAACAATGCTTCATGCCCCCAGTCATCACAGTGCTCCATGATACTTTTCATCACAATTCCTAGATGATCAATGTCATCACAATGCCCCATGACACCTGTCATCACAATTCGCTATGACACTTGTCATCACAATACTCGATGAACCGTGTCATCACAGTGTTCCAGGACACATGTCATCACAATGATCCATTACTATTTTCATCACAATGCTCCAAAACACCTGTCATCACAATGCTCCATGGCCCCTCTTATCATATTGCTCCATGATCTCTTTCATCACAATGCTCCATGACCACTGTCATCACCATACCTCAAGACGCCTGTCATCTCAAAGTGCCATGGCTCTTTTCATCACAATGCCCCATGGGCCCTGTGATCACAATGCTCCATGCCCTTGTCATCAAAGTGCTCCAAAACTCTTGTCATTATAATGCTCCATGCCAATGTCATCAAAATGTCCCATGACACTTGTCATCACAATGCTCCATGGCTTATGCCATCACAATTTTCCATGGCCCTGTCATCACAATGCTCCATGACATTTTCATCAAAATGCTCCATGCCCTTGTCATCAAAGTGCTCCAGAACTCTTGTCTTCATAATGCTCCATGCCAATGTCATCAAAATGTCCCATGACACTTGTCATCACAATGCTCCATGGCTTATGCCATCACAATTTTCCATGGCCCTGTCATCACAATGCTCCATGCCCTTTTCATCAAAATGCTCCAGAACTCTGGTCATCATAATGCTCCATGCCAATGTCATCAAAATGCCCCATGACACTTGTCATCACAATGCTCCATGGCCTTTGTCATCACAATGTTCCATGGCCCCTGTCATCACAGTGCTCCATTATACCTTTCATCACAATTCTAGATGACCACTGTCATCACCATGCCCCATGACAGATGTCATAACAATTCGCCATGGTCCTTGTCATCACAATGCTCCATGAACCTTGTCATCACAAGGTTCCAGGACTCTTGTCATCACAATGATCCATGATTAATTTCATCACAATGCTCCATGAAACCTGTCACCTCAATGCTCCATAGCCTTTGTATTCACAATGCTCCTTGGCCCCTGTAATCACAGTGCTCCATGACCCCTTTCATCACAATGATCCAAGACCGCTGTCATTACAATGCCCCATGACGCCTGCCACCACAAATCTCCAAGGCCTCTCTTACCAAAAAGCTCCATGATCCCTGTCAGTACAATGTTCGATGACACTTTTCATCACAATGCTCCATGACCCCTGTCATCACAAAGTTCTCTGCCCATATAATCACAATGCTCCTTGTCACCTTTCATCACAATGCTCCATGTCCTTTCATCACAATGCTCCATAATTCTTGTCATCGCAATGTTCCTTGACCGTGTCATCACAATGCTCCATGACCCTTGTCATCACAAAGCTCCATGACCCCTGTCATCACAATGATCCATGATTCCTTTCCTCACAGTGCTCCAGTACCCTTTTCATCACAATGCTCCATGCCATTGTCAGCACAATGCTCCTTGGACCCTGTCATCAAAATGCTCCATCCCCTTTTCCTCACAATGCTCCAGATATCCTATCATTACAATGCTCCATGCCCGTGTCAACACAATGCTTCATGACCCCTGTCATCAAAATGCTTTATGAACATTCTTATCACAATGTTCCATGACCCCTGTCATCAAAATGATCCATGACCGTTGTCATCACAATGTTGCATGATACCTTTCATCCCAATCCTCTGTGACTGCTATCATCACAATGCTCCAGGACAATTTTCATCAAAATGCTCCATGCCCCCTGTCATCACAGTGCCCCATAAGCCCTGTAATCCCAATGCTCCATGACCCTGTCATCACAATGCTACATGACCCCTGTCATCACATTGTTCCATGGCCTATGTATTCACAATGTTCCATGGACCCTGTAATCACACTGCTCCATGTTCCTTTTCAACACAATGCTCCATGAGCCCTGTCATCACAATGTTCCATGAAAGTTGTCATCAAAATGCTCCATGACCCCGGTCACCACAAGGTTCCCTGCCCTTGTCATCACAATGGTACATGGCCTTGTCATCACAATGTTCCATGGCCTCTGTCATCACCATGCTCCATGGTCTTTCTCATCACAATGCTCTATGACCCCTGTCATCACATTGCTCAATGACACTTGTCATCAAAATGTTCCTTGGTCTTTGTCATCACAATGCTCCATGATCCCTGTCATCACAATGATCCCTGCCAATGTCATCACAATGTTCCATGTCTCCTGTAATCACAATGCTCCATGCCTTTGTCATCACAATGCTCCAGTTCTGTTGTCTTCACCATGCTTCATGCCAGTGTCATCACAATGCTCCATGAATCTTGTCTTCACAATGCTCCATGGCCCATGTCATCACAATGCTCCATGACCCCTGTGATCACAATGCTCTATGGCCTTTGTCATCACAATGACACGTGACCCCCGTCAACACAATGCCTGATGAACCCTGACATCAAAATGCTAAATGGCACTTGTCATCACAATGCTATATGAAGCCTGTCATCACTATTCACCATGTCACTTGTTTTCACAATGCTCCATGCCCCCAGTAATCCCAGTACTCCATGACCCCTTTCATCACAATGCCCAATGCCACCTCTCATCACAATTCTCCATGGCATTTGTCATCACGATGCTCCATGACACCTGTCATCACAATGCTCCATGACACTTGTCATCACAATGCTCCATGGCCCCTCTCATTACTGTGCTCCATAATAACTTGAATCACATTTCTAGATGACCAGTGCCATCACAATGCCCCATGACATTGTCATCACAATTCGCCATGACCATTGTCATCACAATGCTCCATGAACCATGTCATCACAGGGTCCCAGGACACTTGTCATCACAATGATCCATTACCACTTTCATCACAATGCTCCATCACCACTGTCATCTCAATGCCCCATGGCCTTTGTATTCACAATGCTCCATGGCCCCTGTAATCAGAGTGCTCCATAACACCTTTCATCATAATGCTCCATGACCACTGCCATCTCAATGCCTCATGACGCCTGTCATCACAATTCTCCAAGGCTCCTATCATCACAATGCTCCATGACACTTGTCATCACATTGCTCCATAACAACTGTCATCACAGTGTTCCCTGCCCATGTCAGCACAATGCTCTATGTCCCCTATAATCACAATGCTCCAAGCCTTTTTCCTCACAATGCTCCAGAATTTTGTCATCACAATGTTCCATGACCGTGGCATCACAATGCTCCACGGCCCTTGTCATCACAATGCTCCAGAATTCTTGTCATCACAATGTTCCAAGGACGTGTCATCACAAAGCTACATGACCCTGGTCATCACAGTTCTCCATGACCTTTGTCATCACAATGCTCTATGTCACTATTCATCACAATTCTCAATGACCACTTTAATCACTATGCTCGCTGACCATTTTCATCACATTTCTCTATTGTCATTACAATTCCCCATGGCCCCTTTCTTCACCATGCTCCATGATGCCTGTCATCACAATGCTCCATGGCTTTTGTTATCACAATGCGCCAGGACCAGTTTCATCACAATACTCCATCACCCTTGTCATCACAGTGCATAATGAAAGCTTTCATTACAATGCTCCGTGACACTTGTCATCACAATGCTCCATGGCCTTTATCGTCACAATGCTCCCAGGCACTTTTCATCACGATGTTCCATGAAAATTTTCATCACATTGCTCCATGACCATTGTCATCACAATAGTCCATAGCCTTGTCAACACAATGCTGCATAATCCCTGTCATCACATTTCTCCATGACTGCTGTCATCACAATAATCCAGGACAATTTCCATAACAATGCTTCATGCCCCCAATCACCACAGTGCTCCATGACACCTTTCATCACAATTCCTAGATGATCAATGTCATCACAATGCCCAATGACACCTGTCATCACAATTCGCTATGACCCTTGTCATCACAATACTCGATGAACTGTGTCATCACAGTGTTCCAGGACACATGTCATCACAAGGATCCATTACTATTTTCATCACAATGCTCCAATACACCTGTCATCACAATGCTCCATGGCCACTGTTATCATATTGCTCCATGATCTCTTTCATCACAATGCTCCATGGCCACTGTTATCATATTGCTCCATCATCTCTTTCATCACAATGCTCCATGACCACTGTCATCACCATACCTCAAGACGCCTGTCATCTCAATGCTCCATGGCTCTTTTCATCACAATGCCCCATGGGCCCTGTGATCACAATGCTCCATGCCCTTGTCATCAAAGTGCTCCAGAACTCTTGTCTTCATAATGCTCCATGCCAATGTTATCAAAATGTCCCATAACACTTGTCATCACAATGCTCCATGGCTTATGCAATCACAATTTTCCATGGCCCTGTCATCACAATGCTCCATGACCTTTTCATCAAAATGCTCCATGCCCTTTTCATCAAAATGCTCCAGAACTCTTGTCATCATAATGCTACATGACAATGTCATCAAAATGCCCCATGACACTTGTCATCACAATGCTCCATGGCCTTTGTCATCACAATGTTCCATGGCCCCTCTCATTACAGTGCTCCATTATACCTTTCATCACAATTCTAGATGACCACTGTCATCATCATGCCCCATGACAGATGTCATAACAATTCGCCATGGTCCTTGTCATCACAATGCTCCATGAACCTTGTCATCACAAGGTTCCAGGACTCTTGTCATCACAATGATCCATGATCACTTTCATCACAATGCTCCATGAAACCTGTCACCACAATGCTCCATAGCCTTTGTATTCAAAATGCTCCATGGCCCCTGTAATCACAGTGCTACATGACCCCTTTCATCACAATGATCCAAGACCGCTGTCATTACAATGCCCCATGACACCTGCCACCACAAATCTCCAAGGCCTCTCTTACCAAAAAGCTCCATGATCCCTGTCAGTACAATGTTCGATGACACTTTTCATCACAATGCTCCATGACCCCTGTCATCACAAAGTTCTCTGCCCATATCATCACAATGCTCCTTGTCACCTTTCATAACAATACTCCATGTCCTTTCATCACAATGCTCCATAATTCTTGTCATCGTAATGTTCCTTGACCGTGTCATCACAATGCTCCATGACCCTTGTCATCACAAAGCTCCATGACCCCTGTCATCACAATGATCCATGATTCCTTTCCTCACAGTGCTCCAGTACCCTTTTCATCACAATGCTCCATGCCACTGTCAGCACAATGCTCCTTGGACCCTGTCATCAAAATGCTCCATCCCCTTTTCATCACAATGCTCCAGATATCCTATCATTACAATGCTCCATGCCCGTGTCAACACAATGCTTCATGACCCCTGTCATCAAAATGCTTTATGAACATTCTTATCACAATGTTCCATGACCCTGTCATCAAAATGATCCATGACCGTTGTCATCACAATGCTGCATGATACCTTTCATCCCAATCCTCTGTGACTGCTGTCATCATAATGCTCCAGGACAATTTTCATCACAATGCTCCATGCCCCCTGTCATCACAGTGCCCCAAAAGCCCTGTAATCCCAATGCTCCATGACCCTGTCATAACAATGATACATGACACCTGTCATCACATTGTTCCATGGCCCATGTATTCACAATGTTCCATGGACCCTGTAATCACACTGCTCCATGTTCCTTTTCAACACAATGCTCCATGACCCCTGTCATCACAATGTTCCATGAATGTTGTCATCAAAATGCTCCATGACCCCGGTCACCACAAGGTTCCCTGCCCTTGTCATCACAATGTTACATAGTCTTGTCATCACAATGTTCCATGGCCTCTGTCATCACCATGCTCCATGCTCGTTCTCATCACAATGCTCTATGACCCCTGTCATCACAATGCTTGATGACCATTGTCATCAAAATGCTCCAAGGTCCCTGTCATCACAATGCCTCATGGTCTTTGTAATCACAATGCTCAATGACCACTGTCATCACAATGCTCCATGGCCCCTGTAATCACAATGCTCCATGCGCTTGTCATCACAATGCTCCAGAACATTTGTCATCATAATACTCCATTCCCGTGTCATCACATTGCTCAATGACACTTGTCATCAAAATGTTCCTTGGTCTTTGTCATCACAATGCTCCATGATCTCTGTCATCACAATGATCCCTGCCAATGTCATCACAATGCTCCATGTCTCCTGTAATTACAATGCTCCATGCCCTTGTCATCACAATGCTCCAGTTCTGTTGTCATCACCATGCTTCATGCCAGTGTCATCACAATGCTCCATGAATCTTGTCTTCACAATGCTCCATGGCCCATGTCATCACCATGCTCCATGACCCCTGTGATCACAATGCTCTATGGACTTTGTCATCACAATGACACGTGACCCCCGTCAACACAATGCCTGATGAACCCTGACATCAAAATGCTAAATGGCACTTGTCATCACAATGCTATATGAAGCCTGTCATCAGTATTCACCATGTCACTTGTTTTCACAATGCTCCATGCCCCCTGTAATCCCAGTACTCCATGACCCCTTTCATCACAATGCCCAATGCCACCTCTCATCACAATTCTCCATGGCATTTGTCATCACGATGCTCCATGACACCTGTCATCACAATGCTCCATGACATTTGTCATCACAATGCTCCATGGCCCCTCTCATTACTGTGCTCCATAATAACTTGAATCACATTTCTAGATGACCAGTGCCATCACAA